>NW_027040721.1:1155000-1462500 GCF_037179485.1 Ochlerotatus camptorhynchus
TAGTACTTGTATTTATTTTCTCTACTGCTCTAAATCAAACGAGTAGAAGGGATGTCGATTACGCGCTCAAAAGTTGAAAATTTGATAAATATTTAATCGAATAGCTGGAAAAATATTTACGATTAATCGTTAGTCTAATATTGGACTTTAAGGCATCCCTAGAAAATATTGAAATTTCATATTTTTTGGTACTCTTTCGAAAATGTCGAGCAGCAGAATTGCAAATGTAACCCAAAAACCAAAAGCGGTGCAATGCCATTTTTCATTGCTATGACGACGACTGAATTAAGGTGCTTAGAAGCAGAGGGGTGAAAGTCAATTCTGTTAATCGATTTTCTCTTTTGATGACCATCGCTTTACTAACCTATTTCGCACTATTTCTGCTATGCTCTTCTATCATCCAGAGCAACAAACGTATCAATGAATTTGTTTACCGTAGAGTTATTAACGAAACAGAAAGTCGATGAAGAGAATTGGTCAAAATCACTTGTACCCCTGCTTCCAAATTTGATTACAGGATTTCAACTCTGGAGATCATTTTGTGTGGTCGTTGGGAGCGTGTGGTTCTGAATATGGCGATGAGTGTGCAAAATTTTCGACCGAAGATCGGAGGCGGATGCTACTTTGACTTGTTTCGTCTACTAATGACTCTCTGATGACAGTGTTGGGGAAGCAGCATATGCATGTACGTAATTGGTTCTTCTTCTTATTCACATTTCAAGCTTATTGCAAACGCATATAAGTTTATTGCGTGCTCTCAACTTAGTGTTCTAGATACACTTCCACAGTTATTAATTGAGAGCTTTCGATGCCTGTACCATTTTTGCATTGGTATAATTGTGTGGCAAGTCCAATCATACTTCTATGCCCAGGGAAGTCGAGAAACTTTCCAACACAATGCTTGACATTTACCACTATTTCAATAGTTTCCTGTTTAAAAAAAATCAACAGTCAAAAGCATTGCTATCGATGCGCAGAAATATTTCTGATCGATTGGTGATAAAATTATTGAAATTGGTCCACGAGCAGCTGAGTTATCAACGTTCAAAATCTTTCATAATTTTGTTACATGTTCCATTTTCGGTTTTCACAAAGTGTACCTCCATATAGAAATTACCGACCAAGTCCTACATCAAAAAAACATTTTTCTGTAAAAAAAATATTATGATGACCCATCCAACTGTCCATAAGCAACGTCAGCAGTTTTTTTTTTCTGCTTGAAAAAGCACCGTTCACTCGTCAAACAACGTAGGGGTAAGAGGAGCATAATGAGCAACCCTCACTCCAGCTTAAACTTCCAACCGTTCAAAACAAATTAATTTGTGAAAGGTTCAATATCATAATTATATTAAACCTACTGCAGGGATTACATCTACCTACAACCAATTAATTTGATTCGAACTACGAGCAAATCAAATCCAAAGCACAGGATCACAGACAAGCAGACGAATCTTCTCTTTGAATATTTTTCTTCTTGAAAACATATTATCTCCGGAGTGATTTAAGATTTGGGCGTAATTGTATTTGTGAACAAACACGTCAGTCGCTGATTTATCGCGAATAAAAGCTCAATTTTGAAAACTAATAACACTATTAGGTAGAGGTATGATTCCTCTTTCATTTCGTATAGCTTGTTTATAAAATTGAGCTTTAATTCACGAGGAATCGGCGATTGACCTGTTTGTTTACAAATACAATTACGCCCAAATCTCAAATCACTCCGGATCTTTAAACATAGGACCTCAGTTACGACATCTCTCGGGCTCCTCGTGGAAAACAAGCTTGCTCGCTAAATCGCAAATAATATTGCATGCAAGATAAACATAATATACAGAAACGCAAGGGGTGTTCAACTCTGCACATCCCAATCTGTGCCGAGAACTTTATCTGTTTCGAAAGCTAGGTCAAGCGTTGTGCCGAACGTGCCGAAGTGTGGCAATCAAGCTATTAGTCTCAGTAGCCGATGAGTTTGGCAACCCTGCACTGATGACTTTTGAGAATGTGTATTTACATTTTCAAGTCTAAGACGAAAAAAAAGCCGTGAAACTTAATTCCAATCTCATATTCAAGGAGCTGGTTGCTGGTCATCCGCTTCAAGAAAATGGCACTCGAAGATTAGCCCCTTCGCGAGAAGAAGAAGGGTGACTCATGGCAGAAGCTGTCCATCCAGAAGAAGACAGTTCTCTACCGTGCATCATTCTGGTAGACGTTTGCCGAAACCAAGTACCCAACCGGCAAGTGGAAGATGAATCTTGTCTGCAATATCATCATGCTACTCGGGCAATGCTACAATCTGAAAAATAGGAAGGACTCGACCTAAAATGCCCACCGGCGATAGTAGTAGCAGCAATAGACCTGCAGTAACTTCCCAGTGTCAGCAGTCGTGATTAGGTACTAAATTCGTCCCTATCCGAATGTCGGTCCAGAATCTCGATACTGGTTGCAGTCGTTAGATGACTACCTCCTCCTTGTTGTTCCTTCATATTTTTTATCCTTGGTCATGCCAGAATCGCATATTAATCTCCCTGAAACTGCTGCCCGTTCCAATTGCGTTCATTAAGAACGCGGTTCAGACTGGCTCTGTTACCTGTCGGTGATACGAATAGTTGTGAAAGGGCGTAGAGAGACCTCCACAGTCAATCAAATCCGAGTTCAGTCCATATAATGAGCTGTACGGCTGACTGATTAGTGAACCATCAATCGTACCAGTAGGTATGGTAGGATCTTTCGGCACCGGGGTGTTGTTGACACCGTACATTATCGCTGCAATGCTCCTTACCTATACAATTGACTCTTGGTCCGGATCCTATGGCCATCTAGTTAGTACTTAATTCTAGTTCTGGCCTATTATGTGGGGCTTGGTGATTCTGACTAGTTCGTTTGGACTTCCCTGAAACTATGGAAATCTCTCAAAAGCCGTGTGGACTTTCTGTAGGGGTTCATCCCCCAGAAGGCATAAGGACAAAGAGCGTCTCGTCAATTATACAATCTCTTATTATGATTAGGGACAATTTCGCTGGAAAATGGCACTGACAAAAAAGGTAACCTTAGCAACGATTCAAGCAACACAAAACAATGATGCCATTTTATATTATATTTTGTGTCATACTTGTCATCGTGTGCCATGACCCGCCGATCAGTGTGCCACGATGTGTTACCCCTTTTAGAAACGTCAAAGTGAGCCGATGCCAGCGCTGCGGTGAGTAGTTCGCGTGGTTGGTTTAGGGACAGATTCATGGTAATGGTAATGGCTTAGGGACAGATTCAATGTTCAAAAAATATGTTTAACACTATTGCGAGTTCATGAACACCCATGCATTTCGTATATAACTTAACAATCCTGTCCTATGTTTCTTTGAACTGAATTGATGAAATGTTCACTTTTTAAGCGTCGTAATATTTTAGACTAATGTATAAGCAAGGCTCATCTACTCCTGATCCTTTCCACTTTCCACGTTTCCGCTAGGATTTTTTCGAGCAAAGCTGGAAACTCTGGCTAATTCATTACTGCGTTTTACTTCCAGGGATAATAATTCGACACAACTGACAGCCACAGCATGCTATTAAAGCTGATAATGTGACGCCAAATGCTAATTTTTCTCTGAATTGGTAATGTCGTCACTAAATTTGGACACGATTAGCCTTTGAATGACAAATGCAAATTCTTCGCCACGACCTACTATTGCTTCTATAATACCGTATTGATTGCCTTTTTCCCACAGTGGCAGCTCTCCAACACTGCACCAAAACATCCGCAATACTTCGAATGATTATTGCATTGCTCGTGCCCTTTAACAATATGCACTCGAATTTCAAATGATTTTTTTATGGTTGAATTCGTCGTCAGATGATTAACATCCATATGACTGTCATCCAAATACAGGATGATTTTCGTTTGAAAATTAGCTATAAAACATACGGCACTCAGAGGACAAACATTTAAGAATAGTGTGACATGCAAGTGCTTTTAATTAGATTTATAATTTGATTATGTATAATTCCATACTGAATAACCATAATAAGTCATTCCATCATGGATACAAAAAAATTTCGTGGTGGAGAAAACCTCCTCCACCACGAATTAGCCAAACATTGCTTTTCATCCTTTACCTTTGTTCGTAACAGCTCTGATAGCGATGCATATGCTTCCACCTCGTTTGTCAGCTCAGATCAGCAAATGACGTTCGATAGAATTATTTACATCATCGTTTTGAATGATTTGCGTTATGGGGCTGATCCAATACCATATCCATTTCCATTTAGTATGACAGTCATTCTGCAGAGAGCATTACGCATTTCAACTGAAGGCCCTATCCCTTCTCATTATAACTTTCATCCAGTATTCGAGAGGAAAATCATCTGATTTCAAAACAACCGTCATCCGGTTGCAGCTATCATTCGAAAAAGCGATTTCGGTCTTTTGTTTTGAATGGTCTGAGGTTTCATTCGATCAGAGGATGATGTTTGTGTACAGTGAAGTCCAGCCAGAACAGCACAGGTCTATAATGTTGCTTTAGGAATGGTAGCAGCCGATCTCTTGATTGATGATTCCCGTAGTAATGCTAATACCGCTTTTTAGACCACACGTGCATATGACATGACAGACGGGATATTTTTTCGGGAACTTCGATAGTTTGATTGTTTTGAAAATTTCAGCCACCTTCCCTTTTCCTGATGCGGTATAAAACTCCTGTCCCGGAAGCTGCTTGAAATCCGCCTTCACATAAGTTTCGTCGTCCATGACGATACAGTCGAACTTTGGGAGCAGATTCGTATACAGCTTTCGGGACCGCTGCTTTGCCGACGTGTTTTGTTTGTAATCGCGGTTCGCCACCTTCACCTTCTTAAACGTCGACAACCCGGCTCGTTTCTTGGCCCGCTGCACAGTAGTTTGGGAGACATTGAGCTTGCCAGCGACGTCCCGGATAGAGAGGTTATGATTCCGCTTATATTTCACCGCCACCTTCTTCGTCGTTGCTGCCACGTCCGGATTACGATTGCCACCGGTCCCAGGCTTCCTGGCGGTCGACAGACGCTCCCCGAACACTTTTAGGACGTTTGTCACGGTCGATTTGGCCACATTCAGCAATTTTGCCAACTTGGCGTGTGAGAACGTCGGATTCTCTTGCTGCGCGAGCAAAATTTTGACACGCTGCTCCTCTTGCTTGGACGTCATTTTGAAAACTGGCGAGCAAACGGTGAAAACTCATCATAGCAACCATTGTTTATACACTCAACTTCGAAATGCAGCATATTAGGATTTTTAATACATTTTTAACAGAAATACACCAATTTGAAGTTGACCAATTTTTGCGCGTTCCAGACTTTAAATGGTTGATGATAGTGATGGTCGGAAGAAAATCAAAAAGGATTATTGAAAATTGCAAACAAGACTTCTCTATGTCTTCGCTCTTCATAATGGTGTGAACTTTTGATGCATAACTCTAGATAGATCTGGAATTAGGGCCTAACAGCTATTGTAAACAATGACTTCTCTCGATTATTTATAGAAATTTAAGGCGCGCCCACGCAAACCAACATAACCATCGGGTAGGGGTAGAATTCCCCTACCTGATGGTGATATTGATTTGCTTGGAAGAGCCTTGAGTTTCTAGAAATCATCGAGAGAAGTCATTGTTTACAAAAGCTGTTACGCCCTAATTCCAGCTCTATCTAGAACTATGCTTAATAATAGAGTCGGTTTGTTTTACATTCATTCTAGTTGCGATGCTGTAACTAAGGTTTTTGAAATTGTTGCAAGCTTTACTTTGTCCTTCGGAAATTTTAAATTTGGCCCAAGGGGTGGTCACTCTACACACTTATGTTGCACCAACACTGACCGAAGGGCACAAAAACTGTGCGCTAGAACCGGAGGCTACTATAGACGAGTGCACGGATGGATTTGAGTTCACTCACTCGACAAAAAGTGACACAACAGCGGGGCCCTGTTTACTAAAAATGAACACATATATGTTAATTTTTAGTAAACAGGGCCCCGCTGTTGTGTCACTTTTTGTCGAGGGAATGAACTCAAATCCATCCGTGCACTCGTCTATAGGGAAAATGAATGTCACGATTATCATCAATGATAAGTAAACCAATGTCAACAATACTGATTGATAGGAAAATCGCTGCTGAGATGACACTAACTATGAAGAAGAGTGTGAAACAGCACGACTAATTGAGTGGAGCGGTGAGTGACCAACATTCATTGTCAACTGTCAAAAGCAACTGACACGGTGCTTTAGTGAGCATCCGATTCGAGAGTGATCAAATAAAAAGGGTGGCTATGATCAGTCATTTCGTGACTTCTACAGTGACAGTTTTCAAGACTGGATAGCCATAGTCTGTACGGGGTACTAATATTTCATTCGAATGCCTCTCACCAATTTTGACAAAAAAATGTTAAACTAAATGTGACGTCTATTTTTGACTGCAGTTAACGAACAGTTACCGAACAAGTACTGTATTTCCAAAGGGGCATGCATGCCTTTAGTTTTTTCATCGAATTTACTTGTACATCTCATCCAGAAAAAAAAACGGTGTCAGGAAAAACTCGACAGTGAGCATGCATAAGGGCGCATACGTGATGATCGATTCTCTTCATCGATTTTCTCTTTTTGCATTGCTACAGCTAAGCGAAACAATTTTCTAGAATTTGTTCAATACAGCGTTGTAACAGCGTTGTATTGGCTACCAAAAGCAACAGCAAACGTACCGAGAAACGTTAATTCTAGCGAGTTATTAACAAAAGAGAAAATCGACCAAGAGAATCGATCATCGCGCTTACGCCCTTATGCATGCTCACTATCGAAATCACTTCATTCGTCTTTCTATAAACGGCATCCTGGGCACGCAGACACGGCATTTAGAAACGTGCTGTCTGTCCAATTAGCGCGAATCCGTCACAAATTGTATGTACTCACCAACCAGGAAATACGACGAAGGGATGAAGGAAGGATTCGTGCTCGGGATCCCGAGTTGATGCACAGTGAGCGAACGTTGGCGGCTCTTATTGGACCACTTGAGTTGAATCCGTGCACTGCCACTCCTTCGTACCCCCCCCCCCCTTCTGAAGCAGGCGGCAAAAAGTTCCACGGGCGGCCGACAATCCAACAGCTGCCACCTGTGGGGTTTGCACCTGCGAGCGATGGATGTTGTTGTTATTGCTATACTGCTGTTGGTTGCCGATCTGCAAGCCACCGGGGGATCACTGATGTTGTTCGGTTCAATTAACGGGAGATTTGTTTTCATTTGATAAATTGTGTTTCTACTTTCAGCTTAAAGCAGCAAGGGGGCGCGAGGTGATTGGAGATTGTGATGCCAGAGGCTGGCCTTCCGGAGAAATCGCACAAAGTAGTTTGTTAGTATCTAAATAGAAGAAGAAATTTCGAAACATAATCTTTGTCGTAATTAGTTGTAGAAAAAATCCTAGCAAAATTTTTGAAGCCGATTTCAGGAAAGGAACTCTTATGAGAATCGAATCGAGAAAGCAATGTTCAGGAAAGCTTAACTGTATATTTTTGAAAAACAGATGTTTGTTACAGTCAGTGTCCAAAAGGTAAAGAGTGTTCGAAAATATTCTAAGAAATGTAGATTTGTGAAATTTGTTGGTCCTGTAAATATATTAAACTTCAATAGAGAAGAAGGGAGGTTATGATTGCTTCGAAAAACTACAAGATATCTAACAAATGCAAATCGTATTGAAATTCATCCAAATCCCAACCAGCCACAAGCCAATGAGCGGGCAATTTTCTCAATTTTCATCTTGTATTCTACATCATTTTCTCGCTGCACAATCACTCTTATAATCGTAGCTTCATTTCAAAGAACAACCACATCCATTCCATCGGCATCTAGCCCCAGCACCAGGCCCAGCCCCAGAGACAAACTGCTGCTGAGGAGGAAACAACAAGCAATGGCACTCTAGCGACGGAAAGAGAACAGTCCTCATCGTCGTCGTCTTTGCTGCGACAATCCCAAAGTGTATCAGTATGTCATTAGCATGATCATCATCGTCACAATAATCATCACGAGACGCGTCCGTCGATTCTTCTCCCACTGGCCGCTTTTCTTCGTCCTCGACGACAAAACAAAACGAAACGATGCGGAAGCGGAAAGTTTTTCCGTTTCCCCCCCTTCACCCTCCCCTCCAGCAATTCCTGGTGGGCAATTCCTAGCCGATTCAACTTATTTATTCTTCTCGACAACAGACAGTCGGAACTGCAAGAAATGTACCTACCGTAAAAGGGAGTGAAGTAGGTTCATTGTAATAGAATCGACACTTATGTTTCATCACTGTTTTCGATTTTATAAAATCCAAGATGGCGACTAAATAAACTATCGAATACCCTACAACATGGGTAGCTGTGGAATGAAAGTGACGTGCATAGGCCGGAGATCGATTTTTGACACCATTATATTTAAGATGGTGGCTTCATGATTCCAAAAACTGCCCAGAACACCAGAATATCCGTAATTTCGGAACTGAAACGACGAGTTGAGACCGTATATCGATGATTGATAGCATTCTGGTGGTCACTAGAGTTGCGGCCTTTCACAATCACGATCGTTAAACAGCTGATGGTAGTAACGCTTGGTACATTCCTATCAATGTGCTCGTGGAAGCTCTCTCCATGACCATCCATCAAGTTGACGAAAGAAGTAAAAAGTATGAAGATGCTAATTTCAAATAACAGACTGTAGTGGTAATTTTTATACGATAGATGGAGTAGATGAAAGCATAGAGTTGATAGTTCCGTTAGAGTACGGCAGTGTGAAGATTGTATATAGATATTAGACAAGCGAGCTAGGACAACTTTTAAGGAAGGTACAAATCGGTTTTTTTATCTCTCTTTACCAAACTCCCCCTTTGGAGAGGGATGGTGAGGGGTGTCTCCCCCCCCCCGTGTCCCCTCGAGATCGTCAAGTCGACGATGACAGGAGCACATATCGTGGTAGGGGTAAACAATAGTTGCAAATTACTACTACAGTCTGTTATTTGAAATTAGCATCTTCAACTATGTAAATCGTTGACTTCACGTAGAAGTAATACTAAAAACATATAGTCAAAGTAGTAAAAAGTAGTTGGAAAATGTAGCTTTCAGTGGTGATCCATCGCCGATCTGGTCATTCCCGACAATCACGACGCTCGTTTTGAAGCAGTTGCTGCTTTGCTTGCTTATGTGAGTGTGTTGGAGAATGAGCCCAACAGGTTCCGTTTGATTTTGTCAGCTTTGTTTGTAACTCACACAGTCGCACGGAGGAGCATTCCACACCAAGTTCTTGACCTCCAAACCGACCTACCAATCGTTGACGTTCACCTCAAGAACACCGCTAACTTAGCTATTGGCTGTGCGTACCTACTCTGCGGACGGAAAGCCAACTTAGATGGAGACTTAAGTGCAGCTATTTCCAAACTTCCAGAACCGCGGCTCATCGTCGGCGACTTCAATGGGCACCATACGGACTGGGGCAGCCCTCGCCCAGACCCCAGAGTTTCTACCCTGGCGAACATCTTCGAGAGTGAGGACCTGGTGGTGCTGAACGACGGCGCTCCCACCTTTTTTAATGGACGGCACACCACCGCGATCGACATTACCACTGCCCGTCGAACTATCGCAACCAGAACACAGTGGAGTGTTAGTAACGACCTGCACGGTAGTGACCATTACTCGATCCGCATACAGCTTTCCGTAGGTGCGGCCCTTCCAACGACTCGAAGACCCAGATGGCGCTACGAGGAAGCCAACTGGGACGCCTTCAGGGAGAAATCCAACGCTCTCTTTCAGCAACGCGATCCGAACGACATCTCCAGCTTCACGGAAGTAAAGGGTGATACGGTCAAAATTTGGTCAAGGGAAAACGCGTGTAAATCGGTGAAATCGTTTATTTAAAAAACAAATTAAATTTCTTTTTCAAGTTCAATTAGTATAAAATTCAGGAAAAATATTCAGTTAGGCTTCCGCTTTTCCAAATCCGAATTGTCGGGCCTTACGCTTGACCCCTGCCATCAGATTTACTCTACGATTTACTAGATTTACTCTACGAAACTGCAACAGTACCAAATGTGCGGTGAAAGCGCGACGCAAAACTTTACGCCGGCTTAAGCGTCTCGCCTTAGACGACCCTGGTAGGGAGGAAGCGCTGAAGTTTTACCGAGAACGCCATCTCTCGTGCAGACAGGTGATCCGTGACGCAAAACGATTTAGCTGGATGGATTTGCTGGATTCAATCGACGAATCCGACGAATCGACGAATCAACGCTCTGAGTGGCAAGCGGCGGTCTACTCCACCTACTATCCAAGCTCATGGCACCACGATCTCAGAACCGAAGGACATCGGCGACGAATTAGGAAAATATTTTGCAGCCTGTCTGCTTTCAGTGGCTACGACAGCGATTTCGTCCAGCGCGTCAAACCTTCCACAAGCAGCATTCGTGACTTGCGAATTTCACCCGATGTTCCTGATCCCCAGATCAACGAAGCTCTTACCTTCCGGGAGCTTCAGTTTGTCCTCGGCAGCAGTAGTGTTAAATCTGCCGGGCCGGACGACCCTGGATACCGGGTTAAAAAAAGCTCTCCCTTGACGGAAAGACGAGGCAACGATCTATGGCTCACTGACTCATATCCGGACCTCTGGCAACAAAGCTTGGTAGTGCCCATTCCGAAAAACAACACTGGGATCCATCATAGCGGTAACGCTATTCTTGGTGGCAACGGGGTATTCAGCTGACTGCCCAAGAACGTGCACGTAATCGTTAATGCCGACGACATACTCATCGTCGTAAGGGGACGAATGACTAAGCGGACCAGGAGCATAGCACAAGCAGCAGTCTCCGCCGTCAGAAGGTGGGCGCTTTCGGTTGGTTTCCATCTCTCCGCGCCGAAGAGTGTACGGTGTCATATCTGTCACTCGGGCCATCTGATTCGAGGACCACCGGTCACCATCCAAGATCATCCGATTCCGCTCAAGAAAACAGTGCGTGTTCTGGGGGTAGTACCATAGAGGTAACTCTAAGATCAGAAGGTAGCCCCGTAACGTGGGTAGATTACCTTTTCGTGGTACGATACAGGATGTAAGATCTACCACCGATTCCTAGTCCTGACTACTTCAAACTAAGGGAACAGGATTTTTCAGTAATCCAAGGAACACATCTTAGTCCTTGTTACTTTTTATGCCTTGTTGATAGTGACAAGAGTCGGCTTTGTCTACCGAGGATGATCTTGAAACAAGGAAAAAAATGAGTTAGTTGTTTTCATCTATGTGATTCCTAATCTTCTAATTGTTGTTCCCTAGTTTGAAGTGGTTAAGACTAGGGTTCTGATGCATGGTCATTATCGGTGTCATTGTTTAATTTTGTTGCTAAGGAATCCAATTTTGACTGACAAAGGGGCGCGCCTTTGGAGGGTGTTTCAACACTCCGAAGGGTATAAATATCGGGACCTTTCAATTAGAGTCGGATCCTTACGATAAATGCAAGAGTGGCAACTGTAAAAAAATCGAATACTTCATCATTTCTCAATAGTGATGGAGTAATACGGCATGCACTAAACTAAGGACACGGGATATACTACAATAGATCAATTTACTGGTCGCAGTAGTGTTAGGTCCCGAACAGAGGAAAAAAAAAATAATCACAAGGTCCCGAAGAAACGTGCACAACTTTTTGGCTCAGCTCTGGTACTGTCTTCGGTCCCAAGTTAATGGATGCACCCCTCGAAACATAGGAAAATTCACGAACACCTTCGTGTCGCTCGGGCTGTTATCGACAGTCGACTTTTCTACAGCCTCGAGATAAAATGCTTAGACACCGAGAAGCTCAACCACATCCTCGCTCCGGTATACAATACCTACACACCAAAAAATTCTGAATTTTACTGGCCATGTAAAAATCCATGCATGCAAACATTCATACATGTAAACTTCCTTTTCACGTAAACTAGCAGCTTGCAAGAAATGTTGCAAACAAAAGTGGACAGTTGCATACAATATATAGAATTTTGCATGACATGTCTCATAAATTTACACGATCGATAATCTAAACTTGTATGATATATGACGCTCCATTTATGTGCATCATAGTAACGGAAATTTACACTACTTTTTTTTTAGCTGTGTACGTACGCATCGTATCCGGCCTTCTCCCTTCCACGCCTGCTGACGCCGCATGTGTGGAAATCGGAATCCTTTCTTTCCGCTATCGATCTGCTGGAGCCATTGCTACGAAAGCCGCTGCCCTCGCTGCGGCATCCGGGAAAGAAAGGGTCTTTCTCCTCAACGAGTGGAACAGAGCCCTCCGTACTGCAGCAAACCGTGACCTCCACTGGCATGGAGAGAAGAGTTGGCGATCAAACGTCGTCAAAATAGATAAGAGATAACTCTGTAGCTTTGACACGTTCTGTTGCAGAGCTTCTCTAGTCGGTTTATCCGGGGCACGTTCATCGCTTTGCGGACGGATCGCGGTCGTGGGCTGGAGTTGGACTCGGAGTGGTAGAACCGAACACTGCAACGAGTCAAAGTCTACCGGAGGAGTTTTTCGTCTTTTCCGCTGAAGCCGCAGCCATCACTTCGGCAGATCAACCGATCCTCGTGTTAACACAGCGTCATTCAAGTGTCATCCTAGCTGATGGACAGCCAAAAGTACAAGGACCAGCGGATCATCTCAAGACTCCGGACCGGCCATGCGAGGATTTCCTGTAATTTCGGTGGGACATCTTTCCGCAAGGTTTGTTCAATTTGCAGCATACCCGCTTAGGTGGAACACGTGCTGTGTGTCTGCCCGGAGCTCCAGAAGCTACGCAAACAACACGGACTCCCGGAGATCGTCAGGAATCTGCTTGGTTACGACCCCTCGACGCTGCTCACGGCTGCGCTGATCGCCTTTCTGAAGGACGCCCTCTTGCATAATCAAATCTAGCCCCCCGTCGGTGGCAGCACTGATCGTGTTTTCCTCACCTTTCTATTTTTTCTGCCTTCGGGGTTTCTCCGCCGGACGAGGCACTGTCTCCTACGATGGAGCTCTACCTTGTTCGCGCACTCCGTCCTCACCACAGCCCCGATGTAATCCTCACTTATTTACATTAAGTTTTTGAAATGTTGTCTGTCTCATTCGTACGGTAATCAGAGCCAGCTATATGTCACGTTAATGTCAAATTGAAACCTATTTTTTTGAGGCAGGATCTAGCCTGACCATCTGATTTATAACGTGATGAACTAGCCTACGGCTAAAAATCACGGTAATAAAGGAAAAAAACACAGTCGCGCGTTTCGAGACGAACTTGGAATACGCAGGCATTGTTTTCATTTTCTACTGTCGATTCGCTTTTTCTCATCATCGTACTGCAGAAGTCTTCACTTTTGTCTCCACGGTAAGAAAAAAAGTACCCATCGGCCAGTTCACTTTTACCCTCTTTTGACTAGTTTGTCTTCTTTTCTCCTACTAATGTTGTCAAAAACGGAGGAGCAAAACCACCCAACAGGGGTAGTAAAGTGTGGGAACCCAACGTTGAGTATATTTAATCATATTTACCTACTATTGGGTACAACTTACATACTTTTGGTTAAAAAGCCAGTGGAAAATTCCATACGAACTGCACACAAGTAAATGAAAATTACTTAGACCCGCTTTACCTGCTTTTGGGCTCCTGCACTATAGTGCCGAGATGAGTGAAAATAACTTAATTTTGAGTACTTTTTTCTAACTGTGTTTGTGCAGCAGCGAGTGTTACGTTTTGCCTGAGAGCAGCGTCCATTACTGGTGATTGTTGCTTGCCATGGCTCTACCTCTCACTGCGTGACAAAACGTTCTGTCAGCGATAGTCGGTTGATGCGCTGACGAGTGTCGAGTGAGTGTCATGATATTTTGCATCACTGGTTGTCACTCTAAAGGTTCTTATTGACTTCGTTCGGTAGCATTTGAACTAAAGTATCGTACCAAATGCATAATTTACCTTACCTTACCTTACTTAAATTTTAGAAAAACGGCTCTAAAAGCACAACTTAAAAAGATTCGTCTCTGAATTTTTGGCAGCTGACTCAGCATACATTTATCAATTATTGGCTCAGTATTGAGCATTTTTGGTTGTGTTAACAAAAAGTTACAGCAATTTATAGAAAATGCCTTTTTCTTGAAAAACCTTATTTTCTTGAAATAAAATTAACATTACTTCTTGCTCATTTTTAGGTCATAATATAGATCATTCATCTGCCTCTTATTTTACGAAAATTCGACCACTAGGTAAAAAGTTTAAAATTGGGCGCTTTACTAAAATAAATATAACTTCATACAGGCTCCTCCATAAAAGACCAAACTTTTTGGCAGGGTTTGGATTGAGAAAGTGTTGAGATAACGAATAATCACAGCAACCAGTTGAAACCTAAACCTATCAAAGCAGCCTGTAAAGAACGATTAATAAAAATGTATTCATTCCACTGTTACAATCCTTAGCGATCAGTTGTTTCTTTTTTCACGAATCTGTTAATATGCACAATCGCTGGCGGGATCAAGAGCACAATCATATTCATAGAGATCATCGACATCAACCACTGTTTTCGTCGTTAGATATGGTATTTATTCCACTCAGCACAAAAAAAAAACGACAACAGAAGCGATTAGGAAAAACATGTTGCTCAACGAAGAAATACATCAGTCTGCGACAATTTCAACCTGTAACAAACAATTTGCCCGACTACTTTGTCTGTCAAAGTGTATTGACGAAGCAAAGCAACGCACGTCTGCTCGCATCATATTTTGTCAGTCTGCATTTCAATAAGGGCTTTGTCAGTGAGAATCGAGACATGTAGCACGTGAGTTACCACCTGATACTAGGGGAAGGACAGCTCCAAGTATCAGCATCAATACCGATGGTGGAAATATTAAATATTCCAATATGTGTGATATTTGCGAATCTTATACTTAGTCTGACAGTTGTTTTTTGTTTTTGTTTTTGGCTATTTTTGGTTTTAAAGGGCCACCCACATTAGATCCGTTTGCGTTGCGTTGACGTAAATTTGACAGTTAGACAATAGATTTAGCTGTCACTTTGCCGCAACGCGTCCGATGCGGATCTAATGTGCGTGAGCCTTAAGTGTACATTTGACATTAGTTTAATCAAAAATGGATTTCACACGAGAGGCAATAATAATCTTGATAATCTTGCTCGCCACCGCCACCAAAATCCGCTCCTTTTCTTATAAATTCGGCATTGTTTGGTAGCTGATCTCAGTACACATAATCGGCCGCACTTCCGTTCCCAGGAAATAGTCATTCATTTCCACGAATTCTTCATCGTCTGCGAACCGATGGAACGGGAATCGACTGACTATGCCACCCCTGTAAGCAGAGTCCCAGAGTGATGGTTCCGTGGTCGTATTACGCTCGATTCGCCATGAGCCTGCAACTTGGAGAGTTTTGCTGCTGGGGGAACGTCCAGTACCGTTTTTATCATGAAAAGCCGAAGTCGAAATCGATCAGACCTATTGAAAACGAAAATCTTGGCAAAAATATTGACAAACAAAAAGCTGCAGAAAACATAAACAACAACGGTGAAATGTCATTGAGTGTATGCGTTAAAGTTACACTGTTTTTTGTTTTTTTACTTTGAAGCTTTCCGCTTGACAGCTAATTTCATTAATATTGATACTAAAAATTACAATAACTACTAATTTGAGCAATTTTTACAACAAATATTACTTCAAATCAAGTTGAGCTTCCCCTAGAACTGATATTGTTGAAATAATGCGGCACTGTCTTGTAGAAGAATTCGTTTATATTTCTGGATACCTATATATATATGTATTAATTATTTTGCAGAAGGGCATGGATCCTCATTGGTCGAAGAATGTATCGAAGGTAATAACATAATATTATAGTAAAAATTGCCATTATTTAAAAAATATTATTCAATTCCAGAAGTCGAAGCTGATCCGAATGCTGGCCCTATTCATTACGAAGAAGGCATGGAAATCCTCGACGAATTCGCACTGCCTCATCTCATTCCGGAAGACGAGGGACATGATGAACGTGCTCATGGTGACTATCAGAACCGTATACGTATGGTTGTGGCACGCCGGGAGCTGGAAAGAGATTTTAGAACAATTTTCAAATTGAGATTTTGAAGCGATTTGAGATGAATCAACAAGAAGAGCGTATCAACGCAACAGATGATAAGATATTACAGTTGGAGGAGAAGACAACAGATTTGCTAGAAAGGTTCATCAATTACACGGCGGAATTCAAGAACGCGTTAATTGGTTATTTGAATGCACAAGAGTCATAATAAAATTAATAAAACTATCCCCCGAAGAGCGCGTTACCCACTGCTTTTTCTCGGTGGATTCTTCGTGGGAAAGCTGTATGTTATGTGTGTATGATAATTGTCTACCACTCATTGTAGCACGGAAACTAAGTCCGATAGCAGTGGGCGCTCCTCACTGTTTGATTGGATCAAGCTTAATTGGCGTTGACGGCGACTCTGTAGCTCTTTACTCCAATGGTAAAATCCATAAACAAACGTCAGACTGTGCGTGAAACATGGCGGACTTCGTACTATCCTTTCACTCCACTGAAAATTCCCATAAGAAACTGTCAATCTTTGCTAATAGAGACGATTTTGCGGCGGTGCCGTCAACGCCAATAACCTCTGATTGTCCTCAAGATGTCACTGTATAAAGGGCCAAAAACGGTTTTGGTGGATCGATAAGTAATTCACCAAGATCTCGATGTACTCGCAGCGCTTCGGGCAAGCCTTGCTTGTATCTTTGTGAGCAGCACCGCAGTTGGCGCAAATGGAATTGGTTTCATCGAGTCTGTCGCAAGCGTCGGTTTGGTGTTGCTTCCCACACTTGGTGCAGCGGATGACCATATAGAAATTCTTCGTTCCATGCCTGAATAGCAGGCAGTTCGAGCATTGGGTGACTCGGCGGCTAACTGGCTTGTACCGCTCCCACTTCACCATGATGATGGACAGGACGCGGATGCCCTGTGTGTCTTTCAAACTTGTTGAGTTCTCAAGGTGGGCCAGGTATAGCTGGTCACGGTAGTTGACGGCCATCTTGTAAATTTGGACCGGCTTCAGTCCATTAGCCACTAGCTCTTCCAAGAGGACGATTGTGTCCATGTCGTATAGTCCTCGTAGGACCACCTTGAGTGGCTTAACAGCCTCGAGGTCGTAAGAGAAGTACTCCACCTGTGCTTGGTCCAGCATGGTCTGAACCACCTTGTAATGGTTCAACGCTGAGATTGCCAGCACTCGCACCACCGCGCGATTTCTTACCCATTAGCGAGAGCGTCACTACTCAACGCGAAACTAAACGCAATAACGCAATCGAACGAACGAAGCGAGCGAGAGAAAAACGTCGACTGTACTGCTCAACAGTCTGGAAGCATATCGGCAGTAAGTAATAGTGGAAGCGATTTGGCAGAAGAAAATTTCGGCTGCTCTTCCACTATTCTAACGTACTCAGTTTTGACCGAGCTCCGATCAGATCGACTGCATCGTTGAATGATTGTGCGGCTTCGGCTTGTGTCGTTAGGGATCAACTTTTTGATGGCTGTGTTAGGAGTAAGCACCTTGCGGTCGAGGAAAATGTATGGGAAATTAGAGTTCATTATCAACTATTTAAATATATAACAATTATAATGTGTGACAAACCACACACATTTTATAACACTGGTGAATCGATCGACACACAAATCATCAAAATCCATTGATTATTGACCAAGTTATTAGCATTTAAAGTCTAACCAATTTTCATTGCATTACCCTTCCCGAAAGACGTAGTCCTATGTCAAAAAATTAACATTCCCAGAGTGTTAAAGATTGCTAAAAAGATTACTTGAAAGATCATGTTGAGATCAATCTGTCACTTTCAATTTTCGGACTTGAAAAATAGTCACCATTATCAGTGAAACTTCATGAAACTTCCCCCCACTTCACGGTACCGTCTTTAATGTCGTTTCAGCGTCAGACTGGTAGGATGAAATGAATTGTTTTTGAGCATGTGATAGACTTTTTCCAAACCCCCTCCCCCTCATCACACTCCTACAGTCTCAGAGCGCTTTGAATTGGTCTGAAGGGAAGCGAACACAATAGCCAAGGACAGAAAACTGTCGGCACGGAAAAGATGAAAGCTTCGTCGCCCGTCGTCTAAACGAGCCGGGGATGGCAATAATTGACGTTTGGGGGGAAGCTGCGGATGTTTCGTCGGTTGGCTGGGATTTGTCCTTTTCTAGTCGATGCGAACGAGAACAAAAAAGTCCGCAATCAGAAAGAAACGTTATCGGATGGTCTGAAACTAAACTCAAGAAACAGGAATCATAGGAAGCTAAATTCAGAAAGCAGTCGTGAGAAGCACTAAGTAAGTAAACAATTTCCGAAAAAAAAACGACTCACCCTGCAGACAGTGCACCTTTATAGCTCTGAGTGACTCAAATCGTCCTCGTTACCTGCCCATCTTTTCCTGAAAAGCGAGCACAGTCTACCGAGTATAATGCAAACTTAAAGGACACAAGACAAACAAAAAAGACACCGCGGGGGGGGGGGGGGGGGCAAAGAAGGGAGTGGCAACAATTTTTCCCGGCTCATGAAACTTTAATTTGTTTCCACCTGACTGAGTTCGCTCGTTTAGTTCGGCCGTAGTGTCGTCGTCATCACAGTTTCTAAGGTGCAATTATGAAAATGAACCCCGTTGGGTGCCCAACGTGAGCCTCCGGCCTGGCATTTGTTTTTCCTTTAAATTGTGTGCCTTTGTTTAATTTTTACAGTATGTCCTTGGTGGGAGTATTTATATTGCGCAGAGCGTACTTTCAACTCTCCTGTTGCCTGCTTAAATTTTATGACACTTGGAGTGGAGGAGATTTTTTTTTTTTGCTGCTAGAAGAAGCTCTGAAGCTGCAAACTGGCTGATAAGTTGCGACCGGGATGAGCTAGGGGACTTGGCGATGATGACACACAGGCAACAGATGCTGATGGCCTGCAGAAAAGGTGTTTGAGAAGTTGAAGTGAGGGCAAACAAAGCGAATGGTGAATGGTACTTTGCATTGATGGAAGAACAGTGGAAAAGCAAACATATCGGTTTAAGACGAAAGGATAGTGAATTATGAGATGTGGAAAATCAATGTATCACTTTAATGATTAGAACAGAGCGGGTTTCCCAAGTTATGTTGCAAGCATTACAGAGGTTTTATAGCATTCTACAAGCATCCTAAATCATGGTCTATGGAACCCTCATAAAACCAAAATTGTTACTTGGTTGAGAAGTTACCAATATGTCCACTAATTCACGTTTTTGCTTGATTAGGTTGCTAAAATAAAATGTAACATCATTTGAATTTGTAACAAATAAAGAGTTTAAAAAACACTCATCTATAAGCCAGTCAAACAGAAAGTATTTGCGAATGCGTTATCAAGAATAAGGTTAGGGGACCAAGGAGTAAGTCACTCAGCACAGTGTGACGAAAGTAGATTCTGCAAAGCTTGGGCACATTCATCGGCACACCTTCGGCACAATCTCGTAGGCATTGGATTGTTCAATAAATAAAATAAGAGCACTACTTTCATTGAAGTTATTCTCTCAAAAATATTACTAATCAAAGAATTATTCAAATTTAAGCATTTAATGTTTAAGCAATCTTTATATATATATATATTCACTTGATTAAAATTTATTTCAAATTTATGTTAAGTCCGGATAATGGCTGATTTTTCTATGACATGTTTGAAAAATTTATAAATTATTTCTCTCGTTCCATAGGAGATCGACATCTTGCCTGAAGTTATTATAATCGGTAGTTACATAAGTAATTATCGGTTTCTGGTCGCTTAGTGTGTGAAAAAAAGTAATCAAATCATTTTAGAAAAAAATGTTAATGGAATTATTCAGATCTCCGCCGTCACGTTGGATCAACAGTATACTCGCAGTGCATTATACCGTTGATGAATCTGAATCCATTCGTCCGGTAGTACCACAGTCTACTTCTTCTGCATATTGAACCTCAAGCTATTGATGAGATCAATACTTGTACTAGTACGGGGGAAACGAGAAGAACGGATCGAGAGACCGTTATGTCCACTTGTGGGACATTAGCGCTGAAAACCACGTGAGACTGAGGTGAGACGAGGTGAGATAAAAATAGAACTCTTTCTATAACACCTAGCCCATTTTATACAGCTATATTCATTGACATTCTTAACCCTCCGTTACTCGCGCTGTTATACTTTGTACAACACACATGAGTTTTCCATTGCCATTTAGTTGCTGAGTTACCAATCGATCTGAAACCAACGAGCATTCCTCAAAAAACTTGTTTTGGTCTAAACAAGCTAAACTTTGATTACAGTAAACACCTAAAAAAATGCGGATTATAGGGAAAATGTAAATAGAAACCGCGTAAACTGTGACAATACTACGTGGGATTTTACTTCATTGATTACAACATGGAATATATCGAGATCCTGACGAGATAGAAAGTTACTGTACCCGTCAAAGTTGTTCAGGAGCTCAAAGCCTTTTCGCTGGTGGACAGTAGTTCAGAATTTTCTCACTACGTAGCGCTAGTATACATGTGAAATTCTTGTATGTGATATATCTCGAGATCCTGACCAGATAGAAAGTTACTGTCTTTCACAAAGTTTTTCAGGAGGTCAAAGCCTATTGCTTGGTGCTCAATAGTTCATAATTTGCTCACTATGCGACGATACTATACACGTGAAATTCTCATATAAAATATCTCCAGTTCCCAACCAGATAGAAAGGTACTGTCTTGAGCATAGTTGTTCAGAAGGTCAAGGTTTTTTCGCAGATGGACAGTAGTTCAGAGTTTTCTCACTTTGCGGCGCTACTATACAGGTGAAACTCTTGCATATAAAATATCTCTAGATCCTTACCAGATAGAAAGTAAATGTATTTGGCAAAGTTTTTCAGGAAGTCAAGATCTTTTTATTGAGTAACAATAGTTCAGAATTTTCTCACTTTGCAGCGCTAGTATATATGTGCCTTTCTAGTTTATTCAATAGCTCAAGATCTTGATCAGCTAGAAAGTTGCTGTCTTCGGCAAATTTGTTTAGGGGGTCAAGAATTTTTGGCTGGTAAACAGTAGTTCAGAATTTTCTCACCTCGTGGCGTTAGTATACATGTACACTTCTCGCATATGCTATATCTCGAGATGCTGATCAGATAAAAAGTTACTGTCTACGACAAAGTTGTTCAGGAGGTCAAAGTCTTTTGGCTGGTGGACAGTAGTTCAAAATTTTCTCACTTCATGGTGCTAGTATACATGTGAAATTCTCGCATACAAAATATTTCAAGTTCTTAACCAGATAGAAAATAACTGTCGTCGGCAAAGTTGTTCAGGATATCACAAAATTTTTGCACGTGGACAGTTGTTCAAAATTTTCTCACTACGTAGCGCTAGTGAAATGTGAAATTCTCGCCTGTGATATATCTCGAGATCCTGACCAGGTAGAAATATGTTGTCTTGAACAAAGTTGTTCAGGAGGTTAAAGCCTATTTTTTGGTGCACAATGTTTCAGAATTTTCTCATTACGCGGTGCTAGTGTACGCGTTAAATTTCCACGTATAAAATATCTCGAGATCCTGACCAAATAGAAAGTTACTGTCTTCGGCAAAGTTGTTCAGGAGGTCAAGGTCTTTTGGCTGGTGAACAGTAGTTCAGAATTTTCACACTGCGCTGCGCTAGTATACACGTGCAATCCTTATATATGCTACAGCTCGAGATCCCGAACAAATTCTGAAAAAAATCAATCATGATTCTTCAGAGTAACTTTTGAAAAATATTGTTACTTTGGGTGAACTTTTGGTATACAAAATTTGAAAGTGATATTGAGCAATTTGTCTCTTCGTATTTCCATTCAAAATCTTTCAAATGTTCTAAAAAGAACGAAAATTTGACGTTTTTAGGGGGTGTCCTTAAACTTATGATCGGGAGTGTACGGTTTTATAAATTTCTCCATTTAACTGAGCAAAAGTGCCTCACTCTGTGAGTTAGTCTCGTTGTCCGTGCACACTAGAGTGATGCAAAATTTGAAATTTTCGCTCCACAAACGATTTCAAATCGGATCCTGAATAGCCTGTCAAAATTTGAACCCATTTGGTGAGAAACTGAGATGGCACATGGCTGAAATCAACACAAGTGCATACCATCCACAGGCTAATTAAGTGGAACGTTCAAACAGAGAGTTGAAAACCTATTTACGACAATTTATTGGAGGGAATCAAAGAACATGGGACCAATTGATACCATACTTCAACTTTGAATACAATTCAACGATTAAATCTTCAATAAATTACACCCCATTTGAGTTATTATATGGACGAAAGGCAAAAATTCCTACATCCATTTATAAAAAAGGTAATTCCACAATGGAATATCATGATTACGTTGGTGAAATGAAGAGCATTTTGAGCAACATTCATTTTAACGCGAGAGAAAACTTGAAAATATCAAAAAAAAAGCGGAAGGTTCAATATGACAAAAATTCAAATCAATGGCAACCAATGTGGGGAGATTTAGTTTTAGTGCAATCAAACCCTATGGGGGTAGGACAAAAATTACAGAGTATGTGGCGTGGCCCATACACAGTAATGGAAATTCCTAGTGAACAAACCGTGGTAATACAGAATGGGAAGAAATTAGAAAAAAATCCACGTCAATCGTATAAAGCGATACAATGATTAATCATCAAGTACGCGGAACAAATTCGTCAGTACAGATAAAGATTCTTATAATCAAAATAAGTATTTATTTATCGATTATTATGTGCATAATATTTGTATTATAATTAAGAATAGAGAGACACACATATTAAAATAACAATTAAAATTTGGAGGAACATGGGAGATGGCTATGAAAATGGAAAGATTACTGCGAGCAAATAATTATAATATTGGTGAAGTGAAAAAAAAGAAGTGATAAACTGTAGCTAATGTATAAGAGGGATACATGGAATGTTTGTGAGAGAGTGCGTTAGACAAGGGAAGACGTTCGCGGAACGAATGATGTATATGGTGATGATTAAATTGAATAGTAATATAAATAAATAATAAGAATTATATTCGAATGGATATTATTGACTAATAAGTTAAGTATGGTTATTTGAAAATGAATATATGGAATTACCAGAATGACAAGAGACAATTGAAAATTGTAAAGAAAAAGTATATATTAAATTTCAATTGGGATTAATAAGGGATTGAACAAAATGTTCAAAACATACATATATGGAGATGGGAACATAAAAGCGAAGCTTCAGATAAAGTTTCAAGAAAATGAAAACAAAGGTAAAAACATATATAGTTAATAATAGTAAACAGTATTTTCTAATTAGTTGTAACAGGTATGCCAAGCATACGTTACATTCTTGGTTGTAAATAGCAAATCAATTAAATTCAAACATTAGTAGGAAAGCTTTCGATTTGAACAGATCATCATCACTGTCATACTCAACTTGATCGAAAATAAACCCTTGTAAGTATTTGCGCCATTAACTAGGCAACACCACAGGACAGGACGTTACGCACTACGTTTCGCGAGGTCAAGAAGAGAAATACTCTCACGCAATTATTTCGGATCAAAAATCGATTCACTTCGTGTCCGTGAAAATCGTGGGAAAGTGGGAAGGCAAGATCTAATGCAGCCTGTAAAAGCGAGATGCATGACACTCGAACGAATCAACTTCAACGACTTTGTCAAGGCATTCGGGTGTGACGTATTTCCTGTAGCCAGATTCCTTATGGTATTTATCTGAGGACTCGAGTTTTTCTCGTCCATTTGCCTGGAAACTCGATATAGTGTAGGAAGTGTGGCTTTGCCTGTTTTTTCGCGGTAATCGAATGATCGGGAAACAATAAATTCAGTGCTAGGATTGTTACGGTAGTGAGTGAGAAAGTAATAGAAGAAAGTTTTTCAAAAGTAATTCGATCAGCCGTCGCCGCATTTTTCCTTCGGGTTATCCGTTTGGCAAATTCGTTGGCCAACCGTCAAACCGGCCAACAGGGACCGCACCATCAACATTGCGGCCAAAAGACTCCATTCGGCGAAGTAGTCGAAGTAGAAGGTGAAGCAAATAATTCCACCGTTCCCGGGATAGTCTTCGCCCTGCTAGGTGGCTTAGTACAGCACTAGCAGCGGCAACGCGCGCAGTAGTGAGTAGCAAACTCGACATCACCACTTCACCACTTCACCACCTCATCACTTCACCACCGAGCTTTCGGATCGCCGAAGATCACCTCGTTGAGTCACCGTAAGCAAAAACCAGGCCTGTAAGTACCAAAGAGCTCTTTCCTTTTGTCCTTGTGCACATGTGACCGGCGACCAATAATTGTCGTCCTCGATGAACACTCCAATTTAAGTTGGTGTCATCGACTTGCCTGTGGGCTATTTGCAAGCGCTTTTGTTTTTTTTGACAATGGTCCGGACGGAACAGAGTTAGACACGCACCGTAGATAGGGAAAACCAAACAGAATTAGAATAATTAAAATGAATTTGTATAAATGAAACCCTTTCTGAATGTTGAATATATACCTTATTAGATTTCCCAGTTACTGTTAATGATTCATGATGTTCCCTGAAAGATTTCCCTTTGCGCGCGCTGTTTTAAAATTGGCATCGATGCAGTCTTGTGCTTTTCTGTATGAAGGCAAAGCCCCCTTTCGTGACGGTGTCGCATTCTAGCGTGAATAGCGGAAACTTCCAATGATGATAAATGAAAGCTTTGAGGGAGAACTTTGCTGACCGTATGCTTAGGGTAAAGTTTGAGATGTTGGTCGTTCGGGTGTGATGAGATCTATGAGACTAGAGCGGGTGAAGTTGGGGATAGCCGGACCGTTTTCTGACCCTTTTCAAGGAACAAACTGAGCCTACCGGTAGTAAGGTCTCATGTCGGGCAAACTAAACATTGACGATCGGTCCTCATTAGAGGTGGCGCATAAGCCGTTCGTTTAACAAAGTCGGAGGCGAAACGGTAGTCCCTGGTGGTTTCTTTGTGGATAAGTCCTTTCTTTTGGAAGTAGAACGCCAATCGTCGCTGGACGATTTTCGGCGTGCTACATAGTGGTGAAAACATTTCAAAGAGATAAAAAAAAATTCGAACTATATGTAATACATGGAGTAATTGAATGATTCAGCTAATAAAACAAATGTATTCATCAAAAAAGAGCAAAATATTTTGCAGTACGATTTTGAATGGGTCGAAGAGCTAAGGATTGACTTTACAGCACACAATATGGGTTAAATTACTGAAAAAACAGTTACAAACAGATTTATAGAATAATTTCATAAAAAAAAACACGTTGAAAAATAATGCTAGTGACAATGATGAAAACAAAAAAACGGTGAAAAACAAGATCAAAGTGGACAAGAAGATTGTACCTACAAAGCGCTTTGGACTAACTGTGTACTAGAATCTCACAGCGAGATTGAATACAAAACAATTTTGAACGGAAAATACCGTCAAAACACAGCATTAATATACTGTAAATGATCCCAGAGTCGTAAATGATGTTACGGTTGACAATTTATTAAAGGCCGTTTTATTTTTTACAGACCGTTACAGATGTGGAGATGAACAAATGGACAATGGCATTCGGAATCCAGAATGCACGAGAATTTATGAATGAGTCTAAATGAAATTTGAGTTTACTTATAAATACCCACCGTTTCCAGTCAATTGGTGAAGACGAGCACTTGCAGCAATTTGGCCACTTACAAGACATTAATTGAATTGAAAAATAAAAACGTATGGCCAGAGGAACCTGGAGCCGAGTATAGATGAATCGAATTACAGATACGTGCCGTTTTAAACCTCATTAGGAGAAAGAGAGTACTTGCTGCAATTTCATGACATAGCCATCCAGATGCTTTGATTAATTGGTGAGTTACAACTACAAACAAAAAGAGTTAAACGAAGTAAGAGAAAAAGTTAAAATAAATAAAATAAAAATACTAGCAGATATATAATACTGAAACATATCAGAATAAGAAGTATGACACAAAGGAACAAAGTTAAGAGTAAAACAAGAAGTGTAATATCGACAATCAGATAAGAATGTTCAGTTAAAGTAATTAATTGTGATATTGTTTGCTGCAAATAGATAGTATACTGATTATTTTTTGTGTAGATGAAAATATGAATTTGAAAAAAAAATAAGAGCAGCAAGCAACTAACGAAGAATATTATTAGTCATATCATGTCAATGATATCAAAAAATCAGTTAAAAAAAAATAATTATAGTTGATTTAAAAGATGAGTAGAAAATAATTTGAATATACCAAAGTTATAGTTTAATGAATGTTTTAGAGTGAAATTGATAAAAAAAAAATATCCAAAAGAAAATTATTGATGCTACAGTGAAAAAGGAAAAATCGATTTTTGATATCCTTGGATGTTCCAGGTGGCGAATCTCAGAGACGGTCAACAGCGAAGGAAGAGTCACATTAACAAATCATGCGGAAGATTGAAGATTGACGGTGTTGGGAGCAGGAAGATGGAATCGAGTGGTTTATCGAGGATAACAGAATTGATCAACACATTATACTGTATAGATGAGCAATGTTTGGCATAAGCTTATCACACAGCATCTAAAATGACAAACTACTTCAGCAACGGTTTCGCAAACATCATCATAAAACTACAGAACATACAACGTAACGTTTGATGTGACATCATTAAGGGGTTACGCCTATCTGCAAACTTTCAAAAAATCGATTTTTTTTTACTGTCCATATCGAAAGTATATAAAGTCAAGAATATTTCCTCAATAGATCAAGTTGATCCGATGAACCTTGTAAAAGTTATGCGACGTACAAAAATATTCACTTATAGTGGACTAAACCCAACTTGAAACTTTAAACGCGATTATCTCGGAATCATATTTTCAAAACCGGTGCCAAACATTTCTCGAAATGTATGCATTTGATTCGTCCGCTTCGTTTTGATTTCTGTTCAGTACTATTCGTGCAGTCCACGATCGTTCGGATTTCGTCTATCATTTAATTTCGATTTTTTACAGCCGATCAAAGACAAATTTTAAGGATCAAAAATCGGCACTTCAACTTTGCAAGGCCGCCATTTTGTCAAAAAAATAAAAAAAAACCGAACGATCAAGGCCTAGTTTAACACATGCTTAACGATTTGGCATGGTTTTTTTTTTATTTCAGATGATTACATCACAAACCGCAGTTGGCACCGCAAAAAGCGTTTTTTAGAACATCGTCCACGGGGAGCAGCCGTGCGGGGCACCAGGACCTCGTTTTTACAGCATTGACTGATAAATGTACCATTTAATGTGGGTTCAATAAACGGCAGAAAACCGATTTTCAATATGTTGCGTCGTTTTCGAGAAAAAAAAATCCAAACTTTCGCTTTTTTCGGTCTTGCAGGTAGGCGTAACCCCTTAAACATCAAACTCAAAAATGACAATGAAGCACAAACAAGTACACAACTAACGCATGGTATGGCACAAACAATAAATTGACTAGCTGCATATATAAACACAGATAGAAAACAGTGGTGGATAAAATCCAAAACAAGTTTACATCTTATAACGAAAATCATCGAAGATTTGGAATCATACTACACCATAGAGAAAGTTGAAGTTCTAAATAGCACTGAAAAGTTTCCAACAGAAACATACATAATGACGAGATGCGATCAGTACAAGACATAGATATGAAAGACGATGAAGGATAACCTGAATGCAGCAAACAACGAATCATAGATGGCGGGGAATGGCAGATACACCCACACCTGATATCTGATATCAACCAAATGACGAGTCAGGATCAGTTTTCAATCGCATGCATGAACGAGCAGAAACGAAGGTGCTTTAACGAAAGGTACAATTGAGGATCATCCTAAGGTTAGGAGAAATATGACAACAAGAAAGCACGAAATTTCCAAATGGAAGATTACCAACTCAAGCTTATTGATAATAATTTTTGCAAAATGATTCTCAAGCTCAGTAAGTAACAACCCCAAATTCTAACATCACTCCATATACTGAATTATTCGTAATGGTTCTATACAATGTAAACCATAAATATCAATTGTAACAAGAATGGTATAACTCAACTAAATTTTCATATCAGCAAAACGCGTTTTTTGAATCAAACAAACGTTACATAAGGTGTCCATTAGAGGCTAACATGATAAAACTTGTTAACACAGATGATTTAGCCAAATGACAAAATTTCGTTAAAGTATGATCGACTGAATAAGTTTATTAATAGTACAAAGTAGGGTCTTAAGAAAAGCACAGTAGTAGTAAGAACCATAATAAGAATATCCAGTAAAAAATTTAGCAAATATAGAATAGTTACCAGCGCAAGTAAGTTAGTAAGTAAGAGGGGATGGAAAGGCCTCAAATTCCAATATCAATCTGAGTAAGAAATTAACCAGTAATAGACCCCCATACGGTAGGAGAAAATACACAACTTAACAGCAGCAGTGACAATGTCGCACATTTCAGGGTTAGTTGTTTATAAACAGTTGCTACCTCGTCGTCTGCGATGTGCGCTGGCTTAACTCGGTGCTTCGCGAAAGGTCAAAGTAAACATTAAACAGTAAACATCTTTCATAGCTGTTCCTACCGCGGGGAGCATCGATTCTTGTAAAAAAAGCAGACACCGACTTTCCAAGAGAAAAACTATCTGTTTCGCTTTATATGTACATACTGGAGAAAAACTATTGTGTAGAGTTTAAGTAACAAATTCATGTATAAAAGGTTTCGAGATTGATATTGGAATTTTGGGTCTTTGCACGAGTACGGATTTCCAGATAGACTGACGCGATTGATCAAGGCGACGATGGATCGAGTGATGTGCGTTGTTCGAGTATCGGGGACATTCTCGAGTCCCTTTGAAACTCGAAGGGGGCTACGGCAAGGTGATGGACTTTCGGGTCTGCTATTCAACATCGCGTTAGAAGGTGTGATCAGAAGAGCTGGGATAGACACGAGTAGCACGATATTCAGGAAGTCCATGCAGCTCCTTGGCTTCGCCGATGACATTGACATCATGGCACGGAATTTTGAGACGATGGCGGAAACGTACATCAGACTGAAGGCTGAAGCTAGGCGGATTGGACTAGCCATCAACGCATCAAAGACAAAATACATGAAAGGAAGAGGTTCTAGGGAATACAATGTTAGCCTCCCACCCCGAGTTCATGTTGGACAGTGAAGTAATCGAGGTGGTCGATGAGTTCGTGTATTTGGGCTCACTGGTGACCGCTGAAAATGATACCAGCAGAGAAATTCAAAGACGCATTATGGCAGGGAATCGTGCCTACTTTGGACTCCGGAGGACGCTCCGGTAGAATAAAATTCGCCGCCGCACGAAGTTGACTGTCTACCAGACGCTGATTAGACCGGTGGTCCTCTACGGCCACGAGACCTGGACTATGCTCGTGGAGGACCAACGCGCCCTTGGTGTGTTCGAACCATCTACGGTGGAGTGCAGATGGATCACGAAACGTGGAGGAGACAAATGAACCACGAATTGCACCAGCTGCTGGGAGAACTATTGTCATGTGCATCCCTACAAATAACCACGACAATAACCATATCGTAAACAAACAAAGTCATTAACTTCAATCCGAACAAAGTTCATAGATTCAAATTACATAAAATGCAATTGCAACCATATGCGGCGATTGCGCCACAGCGTTAGAGTTATTTCATTTCCACTTTCCTCTCAACGCGTGAGGCCTATACCGAAGTGCCAACGCAAGGTGTCATGTTGCGCAGTCGGGTAGGACCACCAAGTCACCAAAAATGCAGACCTGGCAAAGATGCATATTTTGGGTATCGGCACTCCAGTCGTCTCGTTCTTACATGTAGACTAACTAGGATAAGCAAGAACATGTAAATGCTATATAAACCAAATATTTCATAATATACAAGACAATTATCGATCAGCAGTCAAACTCTCTTCACTGCGGTCCTCACTGGTAGATACTCTGTTTAGAGTCTACCATAGTTTGGATACCGCATATCAAAGAAAGCCCTTCTCCAAAGGAAGTCTGTTCGATCGATCCATGTAGGCTCAACCTGCTACATGGCGACCGTGACAGTGGGTCAGCTCGTTAAATTACTGACCAAAAAAATGCGTCGCGAATAACAAAAGTCCGTTGTAAAAGTGATAGTGCGTCGCGAAAAAAGTTCGTTTCAAAAAGCAACGCGCAGCGTGAAAGTGCCAAAAACTGTGCAAAGCTAACCGTAACATTTTAGTTCAATAGTGCGTCGCGAATACAAAAGTGTAAGCCATGGGATGGTTCAGTGCGGACGAGATTATTACGTCCAATGAGAATACGCACGATACACTTCAAACGGTGGCGTTAGCAACCATTGCATTGGTAGTTCTAGCATATGGAGTGCTGAAAATTCTGAATAATCACTATCGCAATCAATCCGAACGGGTGGCATCAACAGCCGTCCGGCTGAATGCAGCAGTTGTGTAAAGAGGATGAACATAGTGAAGTTGTTAAAACAGAAGAAAAGTGAACAACTAAATTGAAAAACAAAACGTTCGTGCAGAATTAGCATGGCAGCAAAAGAGGCCATAATAACAACGTTTAAAAGACTGCAGCAGGCAAATATCACCAACGTTCCAATAATAATAGAAACTAATCACGCGTACAAGAAAGAACTAATAAACAAACTTGAATCAACAAAAACATTAGTAATAGTAAAAAAATTCAGTAGTTCATTCTTAGTAAAAGTTTCATCAACGGTCACTAAAATTGAAGTTTTACCACGTTTTATCCATGCCAAGAAAAAGCACCTTCTTGTGTGGGCAAGGAAAATGCTACCAAAAACGAATGGGCATCTATTAGTGTCGACCAGTAAAGGAATCCTCACGCACAGTGAAGCTGTTCAACAACAGATTGGAGGACAAATACTAGGCTACGTCTATTAATGAGACTTTAAAACAATCAATAAACTGAACATATAGTGTCGAAAAAGTGAAGTAAAAATGAGTGCAGAAAAATTGACCCCCACAGAAGCAAAGGAGTTCTGGGCAGAAATAATAGCCCAAGCGGAAAAAGACTATATGGTCGAAAAAATAGCACGTTGGAAACATGAAAATGGCTTGTGCAACCCAGACAAATGTTGTACTAATCCAACAATAGTGTACATGAGAAAAGTACAAAAACTACCGTATTCATAAGAACGGTCTAGTGACTTTTGACTGAGTAAAACGTAGTAAAGAAGAAAAACTTGCATCAAGCAAAACAGTGCGCGAAGTGAGGTTTAAAAACAACACTCACCGGAAGAAATAGTGTTCAATATGATCCTGAAATACAACATGAAGATGATCTCAACGAAGACAACAAAAAGATGATCTCACCAAGGACAGCACGATGATGATCTCAACCAGGACAACACGATGATGAATTAATAAAGGTATGGACCAAATCATTGACGAAAAAATCAAAGAATTGATACACGTAAAAAATAATTTTGACAAAAACCCAAATAGAACATACAAAAGGGTTACGCTAGCAAATAAATTAAATTTGGTAGAAAAAACTTACAAATTAATCGTAGATTTACAAGTCAAAAATGAAAGCTAGTTAGATGGCACTAAATTAGAATTTAACATTAAATTAAGCCGACAATTATATAATGATCTGAAGGAATTGATCACATTCAAATTGAAAAATATCAAAGATAACTTCAAATTCAAAGCCGCAGTACACTGCGTTTTATTTTGTATAAAAGTATCAAAACCTGTAAAAATGGCGTCTATATTAGAAATAATAAAGGTTATTTCAACCTTAGTTCCAACATTTGATGGTACACAAAATAAATTAGCTAATGTATTGTCAGCGCTTAATGCATGCAAAGCATTAGTAAACGAAAACAATAAAGCAGTAGCCATACAGACTATTCTTTCAAAACTGGAAGGCAAAGCTCGCGCTGCAGTAACGGGAAATCCCGAAAGCATTGATGAAATAATTAATAAGCTAAAACTTAAGTGCAGTCATTCAACAGCACCAAATACTATTATTGCGAAATTGGGCGCAATTAAACAGAAAGAAAATTTCGGAAAATTTACTGAAGAAATCGAGAAACTCACGCTTGATCTTGAACGAGCGTATATAGAGGAAAATGTCCCACTAGAGACAGCCTCTAAACTTGCCACAAGTACCGGCATCAAAGCACTAATAAGTGGTGTAAAAAACGAGGAAACAAAGTTATTGCTTAAAGCAGGACAGTTTGCTACCTTGTCCAAGGCAGTAGAAAAGGCGTCCGAAAACGAAGCCGAGAAACAAACCAACACTGCTAATGTTTTTTCGATTCAAAGCAGAAATTTCCAAAGAGGACGTGGTTCCTCCAATAACTATAATAATAATAACTACCAAAACAACCGTGGAAATTACCAATCCAACCGCGGAAATTTCCAAAATCATCGCGGAAATTTCCAAAATCACCGAGGAAATTTCCACCAAAACAGAGGAAATTTCCAAAATTTTCAAAGTAATCGCGGAAATTTCCCTCGATTCAATAACAGAGGAAGAGGGTTTTATAACAATTCGGGACCTGGAAGCCGAGGTGTTTATTACTACATCTCGGAAAACCCGCAGGTCCCCCAACCAGAAGTTGGGGGCCAACAAATCATGCCGATTGCAACTCAGCAGCAATCACCTCGACAGCAGCCTCAACAACAACAACAACAATTCCAAATAGCTTTAGCAAACATGCAACATCCAAGACAATAAAAGGTATTTTTAATATCACGACTGCGTTTTCCAATTTTGTGATTTTGAAAACTGAATCATCACACTCCGAATGTACTTTTCTCGTAGATTCAGGAGCTGAAATTTCAGTGTTGAAACCCACAAAATTGAAGCAGGCGATACACATTGACACTCAACAAATTTGTTCGATTACTGGAATACAACATCAAGCCATTGATACACTCGGAACGATCAACGTTCCTTTACATTTACCCTATGAATGCAATGTTTCACATCAATTCCTCATTATACCCGAAAACTTACCAATACCCACAGACGGAATTTTAGGAAGAGATTTTCTGACTAAATTTCGTTGTGTAATTGACTATGACACATGGACTTTATCCAGCTTCATAAATTCCAAATTAATTGAAATTCCAATCCAAGATAATTTAAACGGTGATACACTGATACCACCACGTTGCGAAGTTTATAGACAAATTACCATACAAAACCCTCATCAAGACTACGTAATCACATCTAAAGAAATCCAACCTGGAGTATTCTGTGCAAACTCAATAATAAATTCAAACAATTCATTGATCAGATTAATTAACACAACAAACCATACAGTTAAAATTCGGAAAAATTTCCATGACCTAATACAACCTCTACAAAATTACAATGTATTTCAATTCAACCAAACAAACCAAAAGAACAGACAAGAAAAATGTTTAGCGGAACTAGATTTGACAAATACACCATACTACGTAAAAGACAAATTAAAAGACTTATGTACAAAATACAACGACCTATTTGCGCTTCAAACTGACATCCTGACTTGTAACAATTTTTATAAACAAAATATACATTTAAATGACCCAAATCCAGTATATATCAAAAATTACAGAATACCAGAAGTTCATAAGACAGAAATAGACAAGCATGTGACAAAAATGCTAGACGAAAAAATAATCCAACATTCAACATCTCCTTACAATTCCCCAGTATTGCTAGTCCCCAAGAAATCCACTGACAATGACAAAAAATGGCGTCTCGTAGTAGATTTCAGACAACTAAATAAAAAAGTAATAGCAGACAAGTTCCCACTACCGCGAATTGACGATATCCTTGACCAACTAGGTCGAGCTAAATATTTTTCAACGCTCGATCTAATGTCAGGATTTCATCAAATCGAGTTAGAGGAAAACTCAAAACAATACACAGCTTTCTCTACGAACTCTGGTCATTACGAGTTCAACCGACTACCTTTTGGACTAAATATTTCACCCAACAGTTTTCAACGCATGATGACGATAGCCCTTAGTGGACTACCGCCAGAATGTGCATTCTTATACATCGATGATATAATTATCGTCGGATGTTCTATCAACCATCATTTAAACAATCTAGAAAAAGTTTTTCAAAATCTAAGAAAACACAACCTCAAATTAAATCCAGCCAAATGTAAATTCTTTTGTGCAGACGTCACATATTTAGGTCACCACATTTCAGCTCAAGGCATTCAACCCGATAAAACTAAATACTCAACCATACTCAATTATCCACAACCACAAAATGCAGATGACGTCAGAAGATTTGTCGCATTTTGTAATTACTATCGAAGATTTATTCCATACTTTTCAGACAAAGCAGCTCCACTTAACGCTTTACTTCATAAAAAGGCTAAATTTGACTGGTCACAAGAATGCCAACAGTCTTTCGAAACTTTGAAAAATGAACTTCTTAGCCCTAAAATACTTCAATTCCCAGATTTTAGAAAACCTTTTATTCTTAGTACAGATGCTTCAAAACTAGCTTGCGGTGCTGTACTAGAACAGGATTACGACGGCATTAGACTACCCATAGCTTATGCCAGCAAGAAATTTACGAAAGGAGAAAGTAACAAATCGACAATAGAACAAGAACTTACAGCAATACACTGGGCAATATCGCACTTTAGACCTTATCTCTATGGACGGAAATTTACAGTGAAGACAGACCACAACCCCCTTGTACATCTCTTCTCTATGAAGGATCCCTCGTCAAAATTGACTAGAATGCGACTAGATTTAGAGGAATTCAATTTCGATATCGAACACGTTAAAGGAAAAGACAATGTTGGGCCCGACGCTCTCTCCCGTGTCATTATCGATTCTGAAGTTCTTAAAAACATGTCAATTTTACCAATGCAGACAAGATCTAAAACTCGAAAAATGACACAAACCCCAGTTAACGAATCTAAAGCCACTAAGATTGATCAACTTAAAGCTTATGATTCAATTAACAATATTGATGCTTTCAATTTACAGAAAGTTATATTTGAACCAAAACTCGACCATTTAAACATTATAATCAAAAATAAAAACCTGAAAGGAATTATTGCTCAAGCGCAACTATTCCATGAAAAGGGAATTATTTACTTAGAAAAATGCATACAAACGATAAATAATATGGCCAAAACGATGTGTATAAAGAAAATTGCGATCAGTGTAATGGATCCAATATTTAATTATGTTTCCCGGGAACAGTTTAAAGAAGTATGCAATGAAATTTTAAATGACGTCATAATAATACTATACACACCAGCAAAGATAATAAAAGATACAGATGAAATAAATAATCTTATCAAAGAAAACCACGATACCCCTTCGGGAGGACACGTAGGTATTAACAAATTATTACAAAAACTAAGAAGAAATTATCATTGGTCTAATATGAAAGACAGTATAAGCAAATATGTTAAAAACTGTATTTCATGTAGACAAAATAAACACAGAATTAAGACTAAAGAAATATTCGAAAAAACTACAACACCAGCAAAACCATTTGAATTAATTTCAATGGATACCGTTGGTCCAATAACGAGATCAACGAAAGGAAATCGTTACGCATTGACAATACAATGTGACTTAACGAAGTATATTATAGCAATACCATTAGTAGATAAGCAAGCTAATACTTTAGCAAAAGCATTCGTTGAAAATTTCATTTTAATCTATGGTTGTCCTATAGCAATCAAATCAGATATGGGCACTGAGTATAAAAATGAAGTGTTCCAGCAAATATGTACTATTCTTTCAATAAACCAAAAATTTGGAACAGCTTATCATCCAGAAACCATAGGAGCTCTCGAGCGAAGTCATCGTTGTTTGAATGAATACCTTAGGCAATTCATCAATGAGCAACATGATGATTGGGACTCATGGTTACCATTTTTCACTTTCTTTTACAATACAACGCCACATACAGAACATACTTTCACACCTTTTGAACTTATCTTTGGTACACAAGCAAACTATCCAACAAAACTAAAACTAGGAACTGAAATTGATCCAATCTACAATTACGAAGCATACTTTAAAGAACTAAAATACAAATTACAAATAGCAAATCAAAGAGCAAAAATGTTATTAGACAAAACAAAAGAGAAAAGAATATCAAATCAAGCAGAATATTCAAATCCAATAGAAATTCAAATAGGAGATAAAGTATGGTTAAAAAAGGAAAACCGTAGAAAATTAGATTCAGTATACACAGGACCATTTACAATAATTGATATTCAACATCCAAACGCAATAATTAAAAACCAAATAACAAATGAAAATCAAATCGTACATAAAAATAGATTAATAGTTTAAATATCTCATATAATCAAAAAAAATATTTGTAAGACAATTTAGTAAAGAATCCACCGAGCCTAGTTTCAAAAAAAAAAATGAAAATCAAAAAAAAAAAAAATTATAACGAAAATTGAAACAGGTGAAAGTTCCCAGTTTTATACTGAGGAGTGCGAAACTCGGTTAGTTAAATAAATTGTCGTAAAACCATTATAACATAATTATAAAACAAAATCAAATTTATATAGAGACATCTGGAGTAGTCACAAAATTTAGAATGGTTACATTTCATTTCATTTCATTACACCATTCTCCCAAAAAGGGAAGGTGTCATGTGCATCCCTACAAATAACCACGACAATAACCATATCGTAAACAAACAAAGTCATTAACTTCAATCCGAACAAAGTTCATAGATTCAAATTACATAAAATGCAATTGCAACCATATGCGGCGATTGCGCCACAGCGTTAGAGTTATTTCATTTCCACTTTCCTCTCAACGCGTGAGGCCTATACCGAAGTGCCAACGCAAGGTGTCATGTTGCGCAGTCGGGTAGGACCACCAAGTCACCAAAAATGCAGACCTGGCAAAGATGCATATTTTGGGTATCGGCACTCCAGTCGTCTCGTTCTTACATGTAGACTAACTAGGATAAGCAAGAACATGTAAATGCTATATAAACCAAATATTTCATAATATACAAGACAATTATCGATCAGCAGTCAAACTCTCTTCACTGCGGTCCTCACTGGTAGATACTCTGTTTAGAGTCTACCATAGTTTGGATACCGCATATCAAAGAAAGCCCTTCTCCAAAGGAAGTCTGTTCGATCGATCCATGTAGGCTCAACCTGCTACACTATCCATCGTCCACATTGCAAAAATTGGGCGACTACGGTGGGCTGGGCACGTCGTAAGAATGCCGCACGACGACCCAGTGAAAATGGTTCTAGAAAGCGACCCAACAGGAACAAGAAGAAGAGGCGCGCAGCGGGCAAGGTGGATCGACCAAGTAGAAGGTGACCTGCGGACCCTTCGCAGACTACGAGGCTGGCGAACTGTGGCCATGGATCGAGTAGAGTGGAGACGACTTCTTCGGACAGCAGAGGACAACAAGGCCTTAGCCTGATTGGTAAGGTAAGTAAGGGTGAAATTGACTAAAATTCATAGTCTGCACAGAATGGTGATGTATGAAACCATTTTAATAGATTCTCCAGACGTTTTTCTACAAGAGTGACAATATTTCAGAACGTATATTAACCACAATGAGGCATTTTTTAAGCCATTTATACAATATTTTAAGAAACTTGGGTAAATTGCTCCAAAACCCCCAACTTGCCCTATTCTGCACAGGATGAAACTATTTTCACTGGATTCCTGAGACGTTTTGCCATAAGAATGATTTTATTTGCAAAGGTTAAATCAGCGCTGATCAGAGATAATGAATTTTGCTCCTTTTATGTAGCTTTTTTCCCACAGTGCGACGCCAGGAAGGCAGCTCCCACACCTGGACCCTACCTATCGACCCATCAACTCATGAACCGGGGACCAACGGCTTTACTTCCCTTCCGAAGGAAGGCGTGATCAGAGATGTTATGCCTCAGAACATCCCGGCGGCGCCGACTGGGATTGAACCCAGGCCTGCTGGGGTGAGAAGCAATCACGCTTACCACTACACCACCGGTGCCGCTACATATATGTTGGTTGAGTGTGAGGATTGAATCCAATGGATTGTTTATAAATTGGAGTTGTTCCTAATGAATCTGTTTTCAAGCAAAATATATCAGAGTATTTGATACAAATGTTTAATATTATGTCTCGATCTGTTTCATTAAGGTGATTAAGATTTAATTCTGATCGAAGGGTATCAATTCTTTTTTTTTGTCATACTTTGGCGTTGGACCGAGTTCAAATATTTCATAATCTCTTGATTTTCGTATTTGAGGTGTAATAGATTTTAAATTAATGGGATAATTTTTCACATTCATTTTACGAACTGAAATTTTTCCATTTTCTGGTATAGCAAGAGTATTTGCAATAAATACATGATAATCAATCCGTTGTGCTAGGATCACACAAGGCTCTGTTTCGTTAGTAGAAATATATGTTATGATTTATTTTCTCGCTGGAATTGTTAAAAATGTTCCATTTGCTTTGCTCAGAGGGATGCAAATATTTGGTTGATTTGTTGTTAATGTTAAACTTGAGGTTTCAAAATCAATTCTTGATTTATACTGACTTAAAAAATCAGTCCCAATCAATCCAGTGATGTTATTTGGTAGGTTGTGGACAACATGAAATGTTAATGGAAATTTAAACTTACCATGCTTTAAAAATGTGTGCACACATCCTTGTGAAGTAGTTATTGCATTAACTCCCTTAATATTTATTTTATATTTGTCATTTATTTCAATCCATTTAGGTATGTATGTTTGGTCAATTATGCAACAAGAGGCTCCACTATCAATAACAAAATCTATACTATGATTGTATAGAATAAATTTAGCTCTAATTGCATGGTTCATTGAGAACAAGAAATAAATCATTCGAATTTGTTTCACAGTGATTTGAATTTAGTTGATCATCAGTAGCTCGCTGTGAAGAAATCAGATTAATTGAATTCCTTTTATCTTTGTAATTGTGAAAATTTCGATTATTATTTTTGTTCGGATTATAATTTTGGTTGTTTTAATAATAATCACGATTATAACGATCTTTATCAAAATTTGGCTTATTATAACTTTCGTATTTATTAAACACACTTTTTCGATTAAACCCAAATTTACGAGTATTAGGAAATGTGTATTTTTTTGGATTATTTTGGTTGTAATAAGATTGGTTAGAAAATCTTCTGCTTGTTCCAATCCATAATGCATTTTCTGGATTTTCAGCTGGAATTGAAGCTACTTCTAAAGCATCAGAAATTGCTTTATTTAGGTTTGTCGAATTTCTAGCCTTAATAAAAAAAAAAGAATTTTGGTTGTCACGAAGGCCTGCGGCAAAAGCATTCACAGCTATTGGCTCCACTATTGGTGCATCTGCAGATTCATTTACGAATGTTCCTTGTGAAACATGTGCAGCAGCAAGCTTAGCTGCAAGAATATTCATGTCATTTCCAAATTCTAAAATAGTCTTTTTGCCTTGTTTGAGGGCAAACATTTCATTTTCAATAGCTTTAGGTTTAATTTTTACACCGAATTTCAACTTTAATCTGTTAGAGACTTGATTCAATGTTGCAGTCCCATCAGTTGCTCCATGAGCTGAACCAATTAATCTGGTTTTAACGAAAACAATTATATCATTTACCGGTACTCCTGTGGAGTATGTTTGCAATAGATTTACATTTTCGATAAAGTTGAATTCCCATCAAAATGATCTACAAGCTTAAGTCAAGTTTTTCTTCATTAGCCATCTCGAATTTTCCTTCAGTTGTGTCAGTTGTTGTTTCAGATTCAGTAGCACCTTCTTCACTACCGTTTAATAATTCTATAGTATCATTAACAATTATTTTTATCCTCTTGTATCGATTGATTATTGGATTAAAATCTTTTATGTTAAAATTATTCTTATTCCCTAATAAAACTGCTTTAGCTTTTTTAATAGCTTCTCAAACATTGATTTTAGGGGTATAGTTTGGTTAAAGATGTTTTTGCATATGTTAATCTGCTTCTTTTGAAGTAGACGGTTTGGTGATTAATCTACCTAAAAGTGAGATAAAAAAAAAATTATCTGATTCAAATCCCAAGTAACATTTCAAGTTTTATCGAGGTTTTAAAGCATGCTACAAGTCTAAATCATGGTCTTCAGAACCCTAATAAAACCAAAATTGTTACTTGGGTATAGAGACTTAACGTCTTCAATAAAGTTGTAGCAAATGTTATTTTTGAATAAATATTTTAATTTTAAAAGATAGCATGTTACAATGTTCAGCGAAAATGTGTATTTTTGTACGGCAAACAACTTTGTAGAATATGTAAAAAATATCGAAAATCTAGGAAAAAAAGTTATACTTAAAAGAATGATTTGAAGGAGTAAACTCTCTGATTTTTTCCAAGAATTGCTGATTCTGGTTGCTCGCGAAGGTGTTGTTTGAGTAGCCTATTTAATAATTTCTGTCGCATCCTTTTGCTTTGCCTCTCGAAGCTTCATTTGCGTTGCAAATGCCAGCTGATTCGGTTGGTAGCGATGTCTAATACTAGCTGATTATTTCCTGTTCGTTGCATTGCAATCTTCGAAAGGAACTGCTCTTCGACCGATACTTACATCTTTCGGAGCTGATAAAACATTTGAAAGGTTTTTTGAAGTATTCGGAGCAACGTCCTAAAACCCTCTGCTTTGAGCGGCCATGTGCATTCCATTTTTAATTTTAAATAGATACAAAGATTTCCAGTATGTTTTTTATTTATTTTAGAAGGAACAACCAGAGACATCGGAATTGATTGTGTATGCTTCGATAACGTGCTCGTGGACATTTTGAAATTTCATCGTTGGCATGCCCTTCAATTCAAAGCGAGAAGAGACCAAGTTTATCAAATTCTATGGTAAAGAAGAAGAGGAGACCAAAACATTATTAAAGGGCGAACACGAAATTATTGCGACACCGAAAATGTCATGCCAATTTTCTTATAATGTTTAGAATCAAACCAAAATTTTAGGGTAGTTTTATACATATATTTACTTCAAAAATCAAAAGAAAAGTTAATCGATGGAGCCTTGAGTGTAAAATTGAACGCATTTTCGCTTGATGCCCTCCATCAAAGTCTTTACAGTGTCATCCGGTACCAGTTTCTCAGTTTTTTTTTTCCATTTTCTTAACATGTCCTTCTCGTCTTTGACTGTCTTCTTGCTCTTCCGAAGTTCCCGCTTCATTATTGCCCAGTACTGCTCCACCGAGCGCAGCTCCGGACAGTTTGGCGGATTCATCTCCTTTGGAACAAAATGGACAGAATTGGCCTCATACTACTCCAGGACACTTTAAGAATAGTGGCATGATGCCACATCTGGCCAAAATAGCGGAGTTTTGTCGTGCTGCTGCAAGAACGGCAAAAGGCGCTTCTCGAGGCACTCAGATTTGTAGATCTCGCCATTTACTGTGCCCTTTGTCACGAAAGGCTCACTCCTCAGTCCGCAAGAGCAAATGGCCTGCCAAATGAGATATTTGGAGGCGAACTTCGACATTTTCTTCTTCTTAAATTTGTCGTCCACATTGAACTTGCTCTTGCCGGTGAAAAACTCCAACCCCGGAATTTGCTTAAAATCGGCTTTTATATACGTTTCGTCGTCCATCACACAGCAGCCATATTTTGTCAGCATCTTCTCGTAGAGCTTCCCAGTTCAGCTTCGAACCTCTTCGGATACGGTTGTGTATATGTTTGTTTCTGTTTTGTGCCTGCGTTCGCTGATTTTGCCAGATTAGCGCTGGCACTCTGCCTCCCGGACGGTTATACGTGTGTGATTGGTGGTTTTCTCGCTTTCCGAGAAGTTTTGGAATCGAAAAAGAAAACGTGATGCATCATTGTTGCGACACCCCTCGTGTAGCAACGCACCTTCTCACCAGCTAAAGAAACTCCAACCTTTACTTGCCTTGGCTCGGCTGACAGTTGTTGAATGCCGATAAGGACGGTACGGGAAAATAATTGTCATTTAAGAACAAGTGAAACCATGTGACACGATGTCGCGATTACCTAAAATTATTCTTTGGATTTAGTTTAAAATTAATGAAATTGTTATCTATATTATCTGTGCTTAAATCTAAGTTGCTATTTGTAGTTGCAAAGTTGTAGGTTAAGTTGATTGGGTAAACGATCGAGCCTCTAAATTGAAACCTAATTTCGTTGTTTCTAATACGGACTCGGTTCAGGAGTTGGCCAGTTTCTTATAAAACAGTTTCGTTACCGGGTTACAACGACGGAGAATTACAAAACGAAATTTTAACGTATCCTCAATAAATCGTTAAACGTTCGGAGTCTACTTTCTCTTCGTTGGAAAACCAACAATTTAAAATTTCGTTTTTCCCGGACTGCGAAACGATGCCACTTGATCGAACCCCACAAGAGCCGGGATACAGCGAATTCGGCTGCCCGAGCTGCCCTATCTGCAAGTTGAACGATGATAGCCGGATGGTCCAATGCGATGACTGCAGCATTTGGTATCACTTTGGCTGTGTAAGTGTGACGCAAGATGTAGAGGACCACGACTGGAGCTGCCAACAATGCCAAGCAGCTAAAAAAGCAGCCAAATCCAGAGAAAAATCCCCGATTCAGAATAATCCACCCACGCAGCCCATCGAAGGTGCCACCGGTCAAATAAATTTGCAGCAGAAGGTATCGTCAAACGGCCAAGGAGATTTCGTTCCGAAGAATTTGCCCAGATCGACTAGTGGAAACATAGAACAGCTAGAGCAAAACACTACGAATGGTGGAGGAAATTTAACCGTAGCGCAAGCGGAGATACGATTGAAGATGCTTGAGGAGGAAAAAGCCCTCGAGCGCAAATATCTGGAAAGAAAGTACCAGATCATGATGGAAGCCGCCGGTGGTTCTTCCTCCCCGTTACAGGCTAGTATCACGAACGCTGGTTCCCCTGGTGCCCCACCGTTTCATTCGTCTCCGGTTACCACAAATTTACGACCGGAAGCACCTATATTTCACTCCCGCCACGAAAATTGCACTGATGCATACGATAATTCGATGATGTTGAACAGGAGCCAAATTGCTGCCCGTCAAGCCGTCCCAAGGGATCTACCAACTTTTAGTGGTGACCCTGAAGAATGGCCTCTTTTCGTGGCCACGTTTGAGAGCACAACACGGATGTGCGGCTATAGTCAGGAAGAAAATACGATTCGACTACAAAGATGCCTCCAGGGGAAAGCAAAAGAGGCTGTTCGAAGTCAGCTGTTGCACGCAACCAATGTGGACAACGTCATCTCTACACTAAGGATGCTTTTCGGTCGCCCGGAGATAATCGTGCATTCAATAATCCGCAAGATCCATGCGTTGCCAGCGCCGAGGGTCGACAGGATGGGTTCACTGGTAGACTTCGCAGTGGCCGTTCGGAATATGGTCGCTACTGTCCAAGCGTGCAATCTGGAAGGGTACCTGTACAACATATCTCTGCTACAGGAGCTTGTGGATCGTTTGCCCCCAATGATCAAATTGAATTGGGCCATGCATCGTCAGGCAATGAACCAAGTTTCGCTTGGTGACTTCAGTGCCTGGCTCAACAGTCTGGCAGAGGCGGCTAGCCTCGTAACGATTCCCCCACCGATCGCAACTGCTGAATCAAAGCCAAGGCGTGGTCGAAAGGATGACAGTTTTCTGAACGCACACCACGAAACGTCATCGTATCCGGAGCGAAAGCCGATTGGCGACGATAAACGTGAAGGATGTTTCGTCTGCGATGGGAAGTGTGCTTCGGCCGAGCACTGCAAGAAGTTCCTGAGTTATGATCACTCTACGCGATGGACGACTGTCAGAGAACGCAAACTATGCCGGCGTTGCCTCAAGAAACATCGAGGGTTCTGCAGGTCAACGAATGAATGCAGAATCAACGGGTGTACAAGCAAGCACAATCAGCTGCTACACAATAATTCGCCGCAAAAACCGCAAACGTCACAACAGCGAGATTCTGAGCCAATGCCTGCTACACCAAAGCCAGGTACGTCATCGGCTGTAACAACTACGCAAACCATCTGCAATACCCATCGTAGCGACGTCAAGGCAGTCCTGTTCCGATACGTACCCGTTGTACTGTACGGACGTGGGACTAAAATCGAAACCTATGCCTTTTTAGACGACGGTTCGTCGTTGACGTTGCTTGAGGAAGATTTGGCGACCGAATTGCAGCTCGACGGCGTCGATCACCCACTATGCTTACAATGGACAGCAGATATGTGCCGCTACGAGGATTCGTCGCAAAAGGTGTCCTTGCTAATTTCCGGTTCTCGCAATCAAGGGACACGTTATCAACTTCCGGAGGTACACACCGTCAAGCAACTCAAGCTTCCTCCTCAAACTTTGGCGTTCGACAAGTTAGCTGACACATACACATATCTCAAGGGCTTACCGGTCGATTCCTACACCAACGTGCGCCCAAGGATCCTGATTGGAATTAACAACTGGCGTGTAGGTCACGTTCTTGACAGCCGTGAAGGAAAAGAGTTCGAGCCTGTCGCATCGAAAACTCGCTTAGGGTGGATGGTATATGGCGTACATGCTGGCGATCAACACCAAGAAGGCTATACCACCCACCATAGTTACCACATCTGCCCGAACTCCGGTCAGGCTGATGACGATCTACATAGAGCTGTGAAAAGTTTCTTCGCTCTTGATAGCATTAGAATTACAAAGCCGGACAAACTGATCGTTTCCAGTGAGGATGAGCGCGCCTGGTCCATGATGCGTTCCATTACCACTCCACGGAATGGGCGCTACCAAACAGGGCTTCTCTGGAAATATGACGACGTAAGGCTACCCGACAACAAGACGATGGCGATTAAAAGATGGCAGTGTTTAGAACGCAGGATGGCCAGAGAACCCCAGCTTGGCGCAGCACTTAGAGCAAAAATGGAGGATTATTTGCGCAAAGGATACGCACGAAAGTTGACACCCGAAGAACTGACGCAATGTCATCGATTCCTGTGGAGCAGCGGTAAGGATCAAAACAACCCCGACGTATACGTCTTGATGGTTATGTCCTTCGGGGCGACGTGCTCACCCAGCCTAGCCCAATTCGTTAAAAACGAAAACGCGGAGCGCTTCCGGCGTCAGTTTCCGACTGCGGTGGATGCAATCGTAAAATAGCATTACGTTGACGACATGTACACGAGCGTCCAGAACGTGGAGGAAGCAATCGAGCTAGCGAAGGAAGTTAGAGAGATCCACTCTCGCGCTGGGTTTGAAATGACTAACTGGGTTTCTAATTCGCGTGACGTTCTCACGGCCCTTGGTGCAGTAGAAGTTGCTGAAAAGAACTTAGACACGGCGGTAGACGTCGCCAACGAGAAGGGTCTTGGCATGTGGTGGTCGACGAACTCGGATGTCTTCTCATACAAGCTGTTCCTGGAACGTAACATGGACATTCTCTCTGGAACGAGACGCCCAACTAAGCGGGAGCTACTGCGAACGATGATGAGCGTCTACGACCCACTTGGGCTCATCGCAAACTATATGATGTTTTTGAAGATGCTCTTGCAAGAAGTTTGGCGGTCTGGAGTAAGCTGGGACGAGTGCATTGCGGAACGTGAATGGGAGAAGTGGAAGATCTGGTTGCAGTTTCTACCGAAGCTTGAAAATTTGCGGATTCCTCGCTGCTACCGCCAGAAGACGTCGGTACATTCCTCCGTTCAACTCCACATATTCGTGGACGCAAGCGAGAACGGTTACGCTGCTGTGTGTTATTTCCGGTTTGAAGAGGATGATCAAATCGAATGCTCATTGATCGGAGCCAAAAGTCGTGTCGCACCGCTCAAGTTTGTATCCATACCCCGCTTAGAACTGCAGGCAGGGGTCATCGGCGCCCGATTGGCAAAAGCCGTAGAACAAGGCCACTCGTACAACATCACCAAGCGATTCTTCTGGACAGACGCTCGTGACGTCTTATGCTGGCTGAATTCCGACCATCGACGATATAGCCAGTTCGTCGCTTTCCGTGTAAGTGAGCTGTTGGAGACCACGGATGTTGCTGAATGGCGATGGGTGCCTACGAAATTGAACGTTGCCGACGAAGCCACGAAGTGGAAGCGTGCACCAAGCCTTGATTATGATAGTCGGTGGTTCAACGGCCCTGAATTTTTGCTGCAACCGGAAGAAAACTGGCCGAAGCTCCCAGCTTTAGAATCCACCAAAGAGGAGCTCCGTCAAAACCGTCAAAACTTGCTACACCACCGTGACGTTGATGATTGGGTTCTTACTCCAACAGACTTTTCATGTTGGAAACGTTTGCTTCATGCTGTGGCGTTCGTAATGCGGTTTCCCAGGAATCTCCGGAAAAAGATAGCTGCCGAACAACCTGATACTGGTCCATTGAGTGCTGATGAATTGAACGACGCTGCCAGTTATATCTATCGCCGAGCTCAAGAGGACATCTACAGTGAGGAACGAAAGCTGCTTGCGAAACCTGGACCGGCTCTTGGTACGCGGATTCTACCTAAAGATAACTCTCTGTATAAAGTGGAACCATATCTCGATAGTGCTGGGGTGATGCGTATGCGTGGTCGCATTAGCGCTTGCGATTTAATTGATGAGTCTACGAAGCATCCTGTCATCCTTCCTCGAGAGCACTACATCACATCACTGGTCGTTCAAAAAGTTCATGAGGAATTCCATCACCAATGCCACCAGACCGTGCTGAACGAAATACGGCGAAGATATTACATTCCTCGTTTGCGGGTAGTTCTCAACAAAACTCGTCGAAATTGCCAGAAATGTAAAATCATGACTGCTAAACCACAGCCTCCTTCAATGGCCGATTTACCGAAAACTCGACTCGCGGCATTTGTTAGGCCTTTCTCTTACGTGGGCATTGACTATTTCGGCCCGATGCAGGTAGTAATCGGTCGCCGTGTTGAGAAGCGCTGGGGCGTGCTAGCTACGTGTCTGACCACTCGAGCTGTGCATATCGAGCTGGCTCATTCGTTGACGACGGACTCCTGTATAATGTGCCTGCAAAACATCATAGCGCGACGGGGATCTCCAATCGAGATTGTTAGTGATCGAGGAACCAACCTGGTCGGTGCGAGTAAAGAGCTGAAGGAAGCTTTAGCTCAGGTAGATCAAGAGCGGCTGATGAAAGAGTTTACGACCGAGAACCTCAAATGGTCGTTTAACCCACCTGCTTCTCCTCATATGAGAGGAAGCTGGGAGAGACTGATACAATCAGTAAAGAAGATTTTGACCAGCATACTTCCAACTCAACGGCTGCCAACAGACGAAGTACTCAGGAACTCTCTTGTGATGATTGAGAACATCATCAACTCGCGCCCTCTGACCTATGTACCAGTTGACAGCGAGGCTGCCCCGGCTCTTACCCCGAATAGCTTTCTGCTGGGCTCTACAGATGGCTCGAAACCCCTAGTACTTCACGATGATAGCGGCTTAGCTCTCCGAAGTGCTTGGAAATCATCACAAGTCCTAGCCAATATGTTTTGGAAGAAGTGGTTGGCGGAGTACCTCCCTGAAATTACTAGAAGAACTAAATGGCTTTCGGCCGGTCGACAGATCCAGATAGGAGACATCGTGATTATCGTGGACCCAAGTTTCCCGAGAAATTGCTGGCCCAAAGGCAGGGTAGTCAACACGAAGGTATCCAAGGATGGTCAAGTACGATCGGCGACGGTACGGACGGCTTCAGGTATGTACGAGCGCCCGGCAGTTCGCCTGGCAGTGCTGGACGTCGGTGCAGACAAGAGTGATCGGGACCAGGGTCCAACCACTGGGGGGGACTGTTGCGACACCCCTCGTGTAGCAACGCACCTTCTCACCAGCTAAAGAAACTCCAACCTTTACTTGCCTTGGCTCGGCTGACAGTTGTTGAATGCCGATAGGGACGGTACGGGAAAATAATTGTCATTTAAGAACAAGTGAAACCATGTGACACGATGTCGCGATTACCTAAAATTATTCTTTGGATTTAGTTTAAAATTAATGAAATTGTTATCTATATTATCTGTGCTTAAATCTAAGTTGCTATTTGTAGTTGCAAAGTTGTAGGTTAAGTTGATTGGGTAAACGATCGAGCCTCTAAATTGAAACCTAATTTCGTTGTTTCTAATACGGACTCGGTTCAGGAGTTGGCCAGTTTCTTATAAAACAGTTTCGTTACCGGGTTACAACGACGGAGAATTACAAAACGAAATTTTAACGTATCCTCAATAAATCGTTAAACGTTCGGAGTCTACTTTCTCTTCGTTGGAAAACCAACATGCAGGCATCAGAAGAGATGTCGCTATCTGCGTTGTTTGTTTTTTCTTCGCTTGTGCTCCCGGTACAGAAATTTGTGGCGTCGCGAGTGATAGTTTTTGATTTCAGTTTGTTTACGCGTTGTATGATTTTGTGAGCGGTCGCTTCGTGTTCGCGTCATGGAGCAATCGACTACATTCGACCAGAGGATTGATCCCCGTAGGGCGGGTCTATGATCGAAGCTACTACACCAAGCGTGACATAGCTGCTTGCAAGGGATTCAGTTGGACTGATTTGGTGAGATTGTTCCTTTCTCCTACTTTTGTCTATTTAAACTTAATTTCTATGAATTCGTTTGGAATCATTTGATTCGGATGAGACTCTTAACTTTTATTTGTTTACATTGTGTTTCAATCGGTATTCTTAAGAACTTCGCAAAATAAGGTTTCAATATTTAAATTGAGCAGCTCGACTAGTCTGGTGGCTGCCGCTTTTGCTTACTGAGTAGAAGACCGTGGGAGATCCACATTGTAAAGATTCCCTATTTTCAGCTTTTTTACAGGCTGGAGTTGTTGTTTGAACCATTTAGTTTATCAATTTAATTTATCTGTATAACAATTATTCACAAGCATTCTTCCAGGTCAATTCAAGAATAGTTTGATGATGATAAATCTTTCTAATATTCACATTACAGTTATGACCCGATTCTGTCAACCTCTCCGCGCATCAGACTGTTATTTTTCAATAATTCCACATAATTGTAATTTCATACCTTCCTCCTTCAAGATGAATGTTTAAGATACACATACTTTGCTAGCTGGCAAAATGGGGTCATTGCTGTATAATTATTCTCTTTTTGCAGCTTTCATTCAGACTGGATCTATTGATTTAAATTATTTGAGTTTTCTTCCAGCTCTTTGATGACGGAACATCACTAGATTTATACTGTAATGATTCACTCTTACAGCTTTCACCCTGGTTTTGTCTGTTGATTTGATTTGTTTGAATTGGTTTTCAGCTCTTTGGTGTTGGCAGTCGCGGGCGATCAATTTTGCTCATGCTCATGCTCTAAGTTTATTTTCAGCATTTCGATGATGGAACGTCTTCAGATTTATATTATAATGGGGCTTATTACGGGTGTCACATCACGGTGAAAAGTTGTCACTTGTCGTCACGGTGAAGTGATTCCCATTTGATTTGTACGGTAATCACGGCTCTTATTCTGAGTATCACTTGCTTATCACCGTGTAGTGACACCCGAAATAAGGCCCAATGATACACCATTTGGTTTTGGCTTCGGGCAAATCCAAGTATAATGCATGATAACACTGATACATTTAAAACCATGGTCGCATCACTTATCAAGGTGAATCCTGATCCAACAAACCCAACTTACTAACAAAATCTCATTTTCCGTGTTTTTTGTTGGAGTGCAGAGGTATACACTGCCCACAAACAACAAAGGTCACTCTAATATTCCTTCCCTACTCCCACCTGATTGCAAGGACGTGGCCGGCGCCGTTATTGATCTACAACATTTAGAGTCACTGAAATTTGTACAATGAGAATGGACGGTCACTCCCAGCCCCATTCAGTTGATTCATTGTACAATTTCACTGATTCTGATCAATCACGGAGTAGCAACCAATCTAAGCTAAGCTAAGCTAGCTATTGGTTATCGTATATGTATAGTGTTTATAGTACTACATATCTTTCATTATTGACTTTACATCATTTAATATTATTGTAAAGTACATTTTATTATACTTAATTCTTAATGTTAGCTATTATGAGCGGCTCCAGGGAAGCATAGTGCCAGCTTGAAAAGAAATCTGAATCGTTCATTATCTGTTTTGTAAAAATATTGTGTTTATTGTATCTTGTTACATGGCATTATAACGCATTTTCAATATTACATTACATTTAAATAAGTATTAACCCGGTTTCACACATTTCAGGTCATCCAGGTCTTAAATAAGATGGGATCCGTTCCTTTTATCAACAGTTGTGATATTGCATCATATGCTGAAAATATATGAATTATCGCGAATTTATGTTTTTCATTACATACCAGGTGAGGGCTTAATCACAGACAAACAGACGTAACTCTTCATTAGGTATCTTCGTTCACGCATTTAACGGTTGATTTGATTATTATCAGTTCCGCGAACTACTCGCCGCAGCGCTGGCATCGGATCACTATAGAACTTTAATGCAATATTGTTTGCGAGTTAGCGAGCAAGCATGTTTTCCGCGAGAAGCCCGAGAGATGTCGTTACTGAGGTTCTATGTTTGGAGATACTATGTTTTCAAGAAAAACTTTTTCAAAGAGTTACGTCTGTTTGGCTGTGGCTTAATCATGTTTTGCCGTGGAGTGTTTTGGTTTTGAGATGCTCGATAACCTTAGAGGGATAGGTTTTGCTTAATGAGCAGAATATCATGGGTTTAATCCCAAGCTCTCCCACAACATAACACAACACAAACATATCAAGTATCATTCTAGCTAAAAATATTTATTTGCATAATATAACCTGGAAATTTCAGGGTTACATCTTCCCTATTGGAAGCTGAGGAGACATAGAGCTGCATCATATTGTATGTAAAATAATTATTATTTTCAATGCGGAATACCAGTTTTTTTTTATCCATATAAATGTATTTTCATTATAACGTATTTTAATGTTCTGATATATTTCATTTCTCCATAACATATGTTTACTATATATATAAATAAATACTGGGTTGGGAGGGAGCATCAGGGTATCATTTGACCTGAAACTGGACGATTGGAGTGGTATGACAACCGGAGTCTAGGAGGGAATAAACACTATCATTTTCTTTATCCTACCGATTCGATTGTGATGGTGTGAATTCTACTCCAACAGTTTCATGGAGATTGACGCGCCCTTCTTAACAAACCATCCTGTAGGAAGCTTAATAAGTATTGCGAATTGCGTTATTGGATTTGTTGGATCGTATCGTTGGAAGGAGATTCTTAAATTCCCGTGGATTTCGCGTAAGTGCCTCTGCTTATGGGTCCACCCCACCGTTTTTGGCCCTTCATACAGCGATATTGTGAATTCAGATCGGTAGCTCAAATTGATCTTGCTATTAAGTGGAGCTGCATACAAGACAAGATCTTCGAAGGGATGGTAACTACCTTACATACATACATACATACATACATACATCTTCTCGTAGAGCTTCCGTGCCCGAGTTTTAGCCATCGATTGTTGCCGCTCATCGCGGTTTGGGAAGTTCTGTACCTTGTATGTATGTAGTCCAGCTCTCTTCTTTGCATTCTGGACGTAGCTCTGCGACATGCCGATCTTTTTAGCCAAATCACGGCTTGAGACGTTGGGATTTGCTTTAATCATCCGCTTCACCTTTCCCTCCGTCTTTTTGTTCTGCGGTCCCGGTTTTCTTCAAGCTCCTTTGCCGTGGTCCAACGTCAACCGCTCCTGGAACCGCTTCAACACTCTGGAGACGGTTGAATGGTGAATGTTCAACATTTTTCCCAACTGCCCGTGCGACAGGTCAGGAAATTCCAGGTGTTTGGAAAGAATTTGTTCTCTCAACTCGCGTTGGTTCACCTTCATTTTCGTTGAATCGAAAAACACGACTTCGAGTTTGACAGCGTGTACACAATACACATCAATGAGAAAGTGTGCAAAATTTGGTTGATTTTTACCCAATGGTAAAAAAGTTATGCCCTGTTGAATGTGTCGCAATAATTTCGTGCTCGCCCTTTATTAGCATATAAATTTTACAAAGGAAATCACTTCTTTGCATTGCGGTTCTTGAAATTATCACATGCGCATACCTGAAGTTGATGATTCCGCCATTTTTTAACGGTTTGCAGCAGTTCACCTTTTCCGTTTCTACTCTTATAGAATTTGAAAGCTTACTATCAATAAAACGCATAAATTTGTTTACTCAAGATAAAGTTAAATTTAATTCTCCTTAAAATAATTGTTTTAAGTATAACTTTTTTCCTAGATTTTCAATATATTGAACATATTCGGCAAAGTTGTTTGCCGCACAAAAATACATATTTTCGCTGAACATTGTAACATGCTATCTTTTAAAATAAAAATATTTTTTCAAAAATTAGACATTTGCAGGAGTTTTTGAGTTATTAAAAACACCTAAAAGATCGCGTGCTGCCACATGTTCTTATAACTTTTCGGCAGTAAAATAAGTATAGATTCAGAATCCTTCCTAGAATTTTGCGCCAATTTGCGCCGGAAGTAGTTATTTGAGAAGCAAATACCACTAATATTCTTCAATTTTCTTCTCTTTAGTTGGTTGTGTATGGTTACGGCTTTTCTTCACATTGCTCTGCAATTGTAATATAATATCCTGTGTGTCTAATAACTCTTTCATACATCTTTTTATTATAACTTATATGATTTTATTTTATTTTTTTTATTTCTATAAATAGCTACAACTAACTAAATTGCAACTGAATAATGTTAACAAAATTGATTGCTGGGTAATTAAGAATATTAAAGAACTGATTTTCCAATTTCAAAAATAGTAAAAATTTATGCAACAACCGCCCAACTTAAAAAATAATAATAATGAATTTTTAATTTTGGAGTTAATTTTCTAAATCATTTACATAAACATAATCTCGTAGTCCTCCGTCAACAATGCGGTCGTGCCTTGGATACCACACTCAACTTTTTTGCATTTGATTAGAAAATAAAGTCGCTCAAAGTCCTTTGATCTTAAGTTAGTTTTCCGAGAGGAATTAAAGCTTTTTGCCAAGCTTCAACACGTGCGATGAGTAAAAACAAGTTATCCTAATATTAACTTTGATGATCTAGTAAAAAAAAAAATCGCAAATTAAATTGGAAACTCAATTCCAATTTGCATGACACAGCTCCAATTCAGCAACTTTGTATTCTTTCGTCGTCAAATATGCTCCCACGGCTAATCCAAACAGTCGAGCATTTCTGCAAAGTTTTAGGAACTCAATCCAATTTAAAACCAACTTCCACTGCAATTCCATCGTACCTATCACGACAAACGACAACGACGACGAGCGGACGCAACTTGAAACCGACCCCGTTCCTGGGAAGTGTGCAAACAGAGCAAACAACTTCTGCCAGGGATTCAGAGTTTTGAGCGAGCAGGGGAAAAAAATTGTATATAATAAAACTCGCCCGACGAACGGGGTTAAGTAGATCTCCGGGGAAAAGTTTACCCAACAGAAGCAGCATGGCCAGTAGTTCGTAGTATTAGTTGTAGGTGGCATCCGCAGCAGCAGCAGCAGAGAAGCAAACATATTTTGCTCCATCCCAGAAGAAGTGCGATGATGATGCTATTTTGCTGATGTGATGCTTGCACGGTTCGGTCTCGGGCGCTTCTCTGTTTAAGATAAGCGAACTAGAAAATGCGGCAAACTCCAAGAATGGAATCAAACAAAACAAACAGCAAAACAACCAGTCGGTGCAAAAAAAAAATAAAAAATAAAGAACGAAAATGGGAAAACAGTGGCACTCACCGGGGTGGGAAAATCCGAGCGAGAGAAACTTTCACGTTTGGCTGAGGCCACACAAACGGGAAACCGTGTGGAAAAAAGAAACCGTTGCTTTCGAGGATCACGATGATGTGGGCGACTGAGGTGCTGAAGACAATAGCATTGAAGGCTGAACGCTGAACTCTGAGCGGAAAATAAAAGGAAAAACAGTTGATCAAATATTTTGCAGCATAAAACGTATGCTGTTGTTTTTTTTTCCTAAATAAGCCAGCCGCATTAACTTCAGACTTGGAATGCATTTGGAATTTTCCTTGGAAGGCAACGGCAGATGGACGGATGTGGCATGCAACATTTTTCGAGCTGAAAGCTCAAGATTCTCCCGTAGGCACTAAATACCGAGTCGAGTCTTTGTGTTTGTTTTATTCGCTTGACGATGCGAGGAATCACCACTAACCTACTTTGAAAAGAAGTCTCAGTGAAGGAGAAAAAAAAAACTTCCCTCTTCTTGAAACGGGATGCCAGCCTATACACATCCTCTCACATCTCGTCGCAAAATAGCTGCAAAGTGGATGCAGGCTGCGAAACGAACATAAACAATGGAGCTTTTAAATAATTTGAAAAACTCATCCCCCTCTTCCATTCGGTCCGGTTTCTGGCATTTTTTTTCCCTCTCGCACACAAGCTGTAGCTCACTGACACATAGCCCCATTTTTTCCCGTTCATCCATATTTTTTTTCTCCGTCGACGGTGGTTGTTCGGTTTCGATAAACTACTCTGCTAAACTCTTCCATAGCAGCTAGCCTCCAGTCCACTCACCAGCAACAACGGGAGGGGGACCATGGACTGAGGGGTGCTGGGACGGACCAGGAATCTTTTGTTTATCCTTTCAGGCTATCGTTTATTTTCCAATTCAACTAGAAAACTTGCCAATGATGCTGGTGCTTCTGGTGCAGTGAGCGATGCCAGTCCTGGTTTTTTCATCCGTTTAGTTTTATGGCCACTCATTTTGTCGGTGGCGATGGCAAGCAAAGCACCGTGGTTCGCGTGGATCGGTGAATCGGTGAAAAGCAATATAAACATCAACTTTCATTGGGAGCGCGAAATTGTTTGCTGCTCGTCCGATGATGTGGCGGTGTTGGTGGAAGAGAACTGGAACCGACCGGAGTTGTTCGATGTTGTTTTTTGGTGTCTATATTCCACACTAGGGTAAAAATTTCGGAAGCGATGGATTCATGCTGTGTGATCAGAAATCGAATGAATATCAATCGTTTTATGGGAACGATTGATTGATTAGGTTTGCTAGACCGGTAAAATCGTATCCAAGTGTAGTAGATTGTGTTGATATTCATTGTATTTTTCTTCGTAACATGATTAATACTAGAACTAAAATTTCCAGAAAAAAAGATAGGTTAATCCAACACTACTTAGAATAAGTTGTACACTCTTTGAAAATAGTAGATCGCTTCGGCTGGTAACGGTTGAGCTGTGACCATCTGACCAAGGTATCGTCAAAATGATGTATTTCTCACTTCGAACAGGAAGGACCCAGGCGTTAACAATTAGTGGCCGATAGGCCGAAGTTGCATCCATTTATAGACCCAATTTGAGTACAGTAGACCGCCATTACATCCACGTACCTGGAGAGTTATCATGTTAAAATTGTGAGTTTTACAAATTTCGGTCCTGCTTATATAACATCCAAATAATAAGAATATCTAAACTTGCATGTTGCCTGTGAAATACCATTTGTAGCTCATGTAGCAATTACATAAAATGTTATTAAAGGCTGCATATAAGACAATAGACATATAAGAGGTTTGGAACATGTACCCTACTTAGCTCCAAACCGAAAAAAAATGTGGGGTTGTGTACAAGACACGACTGCATGGATGACACCGGGACGGAATTTGAAAATCGATCTTCTCACTCTTCGTAATGTTTTTGAAGAATGTCCTTCGGAAAGTTGTGCACTGAAAAAATAAATCACATTTCCAATAAATCACAATTCCATTAGAATTTCATATAACTTTCATGTGATTTCATAATTGGGAATCGCACTACAAAATCACATGAACCTTATGTGTTCAATGAAAATTATGTGATTTATCACATAGAATTCATTTGATCATATGAATGTTATATGAATTTCAGATAAAAATCATTAATTTTATTATTGAAAAAATATCATGTGCGTTTCCAATGGAAACTATATGAAAACGTTATCCGGTGTGCGTGGTGTTTGCAAGGGTGGGATGTACTGTGAAATTGCCTACTGATCATACATCAACGATGTGTAAATAGGTAAGGCGCAGTGAATTTGCCGTCTCTTTCATCCTCCCGCTTTTTAAATGGTTATGCGAGAGTGACGTCAAACTCCGTCTTCCATTTAAACAACCGAATAACGAAAGAGACGACAAATTCAGTGGTCCTAACCTGTTTACACTCATTGATTTTCCATATGTGAATTTGGTTCCAAACATCAACAAACCATCGTTGCTTGTTGTCGTTTGGAACCAGTTATGTGAGGTAGGCGACTATTGTTCGTATTTGTCAGTCACCTTTCCCGCTTGGGTGTTTGACGGCGTTGACCAATGATGCCATGGAGTTTCTACCACAGTTTAGTAGCTTTGTTTCAGTTTTGCTCATCACAATAGAAACAACCATAAACAAAAAACAATATCCATCGCTTTAAACACGCAGTGCACCAAATTATGATATTTCTTTCGAAAATATAAACAATTAACAACGCCATTGACGTCAAAATTGATTCCGGCATCACTGCCAGCCAGATTGATGTGATCCCACTAGTGGACCCTACACGATTGCTTTTATTGACAAGAATCGTATTGTCAATACATTCAATATTGACGTCAATACATCGGTATTGACAATATTTCTATATTCACATCATCAATATTAATGTCAATAATTCCCCTTCGCGTCAATATATTGGTACGTGAGGGGTTCGTGTTTGTGTGTCCTTTTTATTCCACGATTGCTACTGTCAAATCGACCAATCAGAAAATGCCTCGGATTTGACAGAAATTGGCTCGAAATCGCTACCCGATTGTCAAGTCCCGTCCCAGGTATTTCGGTCCTGTGTGCATATTTAAAATTTCATACTAGGATACCCTATCGCCTATTGAAGAAACGACTTCTTCGCGATTTTATTCAAAGTGCATGCTTAATAATACTTGTACTTTTTTAATAATAACTTCAGTTCAGGCTTTGTTCTTACAAATCTGGAGAATTTATTCAACCACAATCAAAAGCAGGAAATGTTGCGAAAAATCAAATATATTATATTAACAATATGATCCACTCTTTCACTTAGCTGGCGCACCGAATTTTTAGCGATGAAAGCACCTCTGTGGCCAAAAAGGCTACCAATTTATTTGTTTATCGTCACGAGGGGTAAAATATATGAAAATTTGATTAATATTTCAAATAAATGTATTCCAGCATTTTATTTTATTTGATGACAACAGTGACATGACAGACAAATTTTAAAATAATATACACAATGTAATTTATGAAAATAATTTGACTCTTACTTTTGTAATAAGTACTATATTTGCATCCCTCGATTGTAATTGAATGATTGTTGCTGACCTTTTTCAACGCTAGATGGTGCGTGAAGTAATATTTTGCGGGTCGCCATTGCAACATTTGGAAAAGGCATGAGTGGATCATATTGTTAATATCTTGATAGAGCTGGAATTAGGGCGTAACAGCTTTTGTAAACAATGACTTCTTTCGATGATTTGTAGAAAGTCAAGGCTAGTTAACGCAAATCAACAGCACCATCGGGTAGAGGAAGACTTCCTCTACCCGATGGTTATGTAGGTTTGCGTGGGCGTGCCCTGAATTCCTATAAATCATCGAGAGAAGTAATTGTTTACAAAAGCTGCTACGCCCTAATTACAGCTCTATCTGCAACACCCCAAATTGTGCGATCAATGTGATCCACAAAGTTTTCGTGAAATAATACATGCCTTGCAAACATGTGTGAGTGGCTCGCTGTGCTCAGCGTTCTCACAAATGTTTTTTTTTTTATTATTGGCAATAATGGCGACTCTGTAGCTCTTTACTCTTATGACGAAAACAATCGTGAAACATGGCAAACATCGTCGTATCCTTTCACTCCACTGAAAAATGCTATATGTGAGAAGAGATGCTGGCTCGTCGGTGCCGTCAACTCCCAATGTGATACAGAGAGAGGTAATGCAGATCGTGAAATATTGTTGTATTAGTAAACCAAAAAATCAACGTAAACGCAAGTAGTGACGTCACTCATTGCTTGTATCGTACAGGGGTTTTTCTCACACAACTTAACCGATTGCTTCACCTCGGTAATCCAGCTCATTGGTCAACTCCAACTTCTATCACAGAATGGCATACAACCTCGACAATCAAAGAAACTGTTGGAGCCGGATGTGCCGTTGCCATCATTGTTTGTAGACGTATTAAATATGAAATTCTTTCTTAATTTGAAACCCAAGCTTTTGAAACTTTTGGAGTTTCTGTCTAAACAAAATTTGGAAATATAGCTGCCTATTTTCCATTTCAATGCGTAGGCCAGCAACATAATTTTCACAACGGTTAAATCTCTTCATTATCGGTGATTATGATGCAATAATGCTCAAAGCAATTCCAATGGCTATATCAAATGCCACCGTTGTAGATCCTTTTCTCGCCGGTCCACGCAAACCAACAACATCATCGGGAAGGGGAAAGCTTCCCCTACATGGTGATGTTAATGGTTTGCGTTGGTGTCATATGGGCGGCTAGAAAAGGGTTGATGCATATATTATGTCACGCTCTAGGGGTTCTAAGATTTTGTGACAAGCAATGCATTAGGTATAGGAAAAACATCACGATGGGTGGGATGGGGGTGGGCTGAATTTCTCCTCGATTTAGCGTGCCATAATTAATGCATGGGCCCAAAGTGCATAAGAAGGTTTGTTTACAAACAGCTTGTTTGCCCTTCTAACATGTTGTTCTTGATATACTATTTAATTATTGTTCTGCAGGTTATTACACTATTCAATATCCAAACAGCCCCACATGCATTTCTTCAGCAAGAAATCCTTCAACTATTGATTTGGTCTTAACTGTCTATTTACTTTGTAGCCAATTGGTTACCCATGCTGACTTCGGTTCTGATCACCTTCCAGTAACTTTTGAAATATCCTAAAAAATAATTTCTTATCCCAACAGCTCTACTTTCAATCACCATTGAGCTGATTGGGAGCAATATCGAACATTTATGGAATATAGCTTCGATCCAAACATTCCTTTGTAAACCAAAGTTGATATTAATCATGCTCTTGAATCTCTGGCTACTTCTATAGGTGAAGCAAGAGCTGTCTCAGTACCAAAATGGGAAGTTAAATTCGATTCAATTATAATAAACGACGATCTTCCGCTCTTGATATTTACGTCTGAAAATGTCCGTAGAAGGCAATATCAAAGAACACACGATCCTGCCATGAAAGTTATCTGGCGGGATTTGCAAAAACAAATTAAAAGGCGATTCTCTGTCCTGAGGAACAAAACTTTTGAAAATAATGCTTCGAAATTTGACCCAAGTTGAAAACCCTTTTGGAAGCTCACACACAATTTGAAATTCACAGTTCCCATTATTTCAGTTTGGGTCTTGTACTCGAAAAAAATGCAACACTTTCTTTTGTGTATAACTTTTTATGGCATGGGTAAAAATAGATAAAATTGTGAGTAAAACTAGTTTAGAGTGTAATGTTTACATAAGAAACATCTCGTCACAATCTGTCAAGTGGTTATTGAGATGGCATCCAAGCAAGAAGTGCTTCGACAAAAAATTATGGAACCGGTCGTGGAAAATCCAGGTCAGTCCCCGAGGGGGACGACTCTATCTACGATGTAAAAAAGATTGTGTTTTGCTGTGGCTAGCTGCACACACGCTGAGTAGATAGAAAGAAGATTGATGACGATTCTGAAGATTTCCTGCAAAAAGATGATGAGCGATGCAAGTAAATGCGACAAATGAAAGAAGATTTTTCGAAGATTGATTCGCTAGTGTGAGATTTGTTGAGCATCTAAACTTGAGATTTAGATATGTTGCCCCCCTCGTCAGTCCCACAGGTGGATCGCGAAACAGTTTGGAATCGACAATTCGACCGTTTCCCATGTGGTAAAATCTTTCAAGGATACCAAGACGGCCCAGCGGTGAGCTGGCAGTGGAAGAAAAGCGAAGACAACCGACCCCGTGAACGCAAGGAAGGAGGGGGAGAACTGAATATTGCTGATATTCTTACGAAATGGAAAAGCGGTACCTTTCTAGAATCTGATGGACCTTGGTACTGTTGCCCGGAGTTTCTTCAACATCCGGAAGAAGATTGGCCAGCACATAAACGTCCACCACCGAATAGCAACCTGCAACGAATGCCGATAGAAACGTTGACTGTTCGTACGTACAACGCCCAGTTTGTTCCATCGACGCCCCGCTTAAACAAGAGGAATATGAGATTGCTGAGCAGGTAATCTGGAAGCAGGCACAACGAGAAGGTTACAAGGATGAAGTGGCCATTTTGGAGAAGAATCAGGAACTGCTGCCAGAAGAATGGCTGCGGATCGAGAAGTCAAGTCAGCTATATAAACAAAGTCCGTTCCTCGACGAGTATGGAGCTCTACGTATGGATGGACGGACTAGATTAGCAGAATTCGTACCGTTCGATACCCGTTTTCCCATCATACTTCCAAGGGATCACATCATCACCTATCGTCTCATCGAATCATATCATGAACGTTTTGGGCACGGCAACAAAGAAACCGTGTTCAACAAGATACGACAGCGTTTTTCGATCCCGAAGCTAAGGGCATATATTGCCAAGGTAATGAAGAATTGTCAGTGGTGTAAGGTACGCAAAACCAGACCGGAGATTCCTCGAATGTTTCCACTGCCGGCCGAACGACTCGTACCGTTTGTTAAGCCGTTCAGCTACGTTGGGGTCGATTATTTTGGTCCCATAGATGTCACTGTCGGTCGAAGAACAGAAAAAAGGTGGATTGTCCAGTTCACATGCCTGAATATTCGGACAGTCCACCTGGAGGTAGCGTACCGTTTGAACGCTGAATCATGCATCATGGCCATCCGTCGGTTCGGGATGCGGAGGGGACCACCGATTGTTATCTTCTCCGATAACGGTACTAATCTGAAGGCGGCAAACAAGGAGCTACAAGGACAGATTCAGCGCATGGATGTTGAGTGCGCAAACGTCTTCACCAACGCAAAAACTCGGTGGAGCTTCAACCCCCCCTCTGCGCCACACATGGGAGGCGTACGGGAGCGCATGGTTCGCTCAGTAAAGGAGATTATGTCGACACTCAGCAACGGACAGCGACTGAACGATGAGATATTGCTCACGGTGATCTCGGAAGCGGAGGAGATAGTCAATGCCAGGCCACTTGTCTACGTGCCGCAAGACTCGGATACAGGAGAAGCTATAACACCTAATCATTTTCTACGTGGTACTTCGTCAGGACTTAAGGATTCATCCATCGCACCGACAAATGAAGCGGAAGCATTGCGCAACACATATCAACGTTCGCAGATCATCGCCGATAAACTATGGAAGCGTTGGCTCATCGAGTATTTACCATCGTTGAATGCTCGTTCAAAGTGGTTGGAAGAGTCCAGGCCATTAGCACCTGGGGACTTGGACACGGACGCAACGGTTGGATTCGTGGTAAAGTCGAGGAAGTCATCCAAGGCAGAGATGGGCGCATAAGGCAGGCTAAGGTGCGCACATCGACTGGAGTGTACAGAAGACCGGTGAGCAAACTGGCTTTGATCAAGGTGAAGGTGTCCAGTAAATCTCGCCGGTAACTTGGTTCCGGACAAGGTTTACGGGTCGGGGAATTGTTGAAACCGTACTCTATCAGCAGTGAAGAACGTTGGTTCGTTGACAGCCGGATGAGTGAAGATAGAGAAGAAGAAGAAGTAAACGTCAAGAACAAAAACAAAAGTGTGAAAGGACAGAAGTCAGATTATTCTTTGATCGCAAATGTTAATGATTTTGATGGTAAATTTGTGAAATCCTGTATAATTCAAATTTGATCGCTACCTGAACCGTTCCTGTTTATGCGGTCGATAAAAAAGTCTTTGTACTGGGGTTCGGCACACGCTTTCACGTTGTGAAAAATATATTGAAAAACGCAAATCTTTTGAGCTGTGACTACACGAGCTGCTACAGAAACTTATTTTTTTTTCTACAAGAACTCCGAACACCTGTGAAGTTCTCTGAAATTCTAGGAACTTCATAGAAGTTCCCGAAAATTTTCAGATGCCAAAAGAACCGCTTTGAGGTTATTAAAGCTTCCAGTAAGTTCCCCGTATTTTTAGCTTGGACTTACTCAAATTAAGTAAGTTTTTAACTTTATTAAGTGATAAATTAAGTAAGTGTTAAATTTCAACATTCAATGGATTTGATTGTAAAGCTATTTCTTTAAAACTGATAGCCATGTCTTAAAAACGTTTGGATTAATTGCTGTTGTTTTTAATCCACAAAAAAAAGCATATTTTTAACGCATTTTAAAATAGTATTTTTATTATAAAACTGGAATTTATCCGTTAAAATACTGGAAAAATTTTATTAAGAAAAATGCGTGGACACCCTGTAGATAGAGAAAGATGATTAAACGCCACAATGCAAAGATTGATCAATCTTGAAATAAATTCACGCTAAAAAAGGTGAAAATAGTGACTGATTACAAGACCAAGTGACTTAAGTGACCAGTTTGAAAAAAGTGACCAAGTCACTAAAAAGTGACTCGCTACCAGCTCTGGCGTAATGGACGACAAGACGTACATTAAAGCGGACGCCAAGCAAGTCCCGCCTGGATGTTCCGGAGAAGTTCAGGCAGGCGATCTGTGGGTGCGGCGAATTCAGCAAGCCGTACATAACGACCGGCACCATCAACGGTCAAATATATAAAGAAGAATGCCTCAAGAAGCGCCTGCTGTCCTCCCTCCGGTCTCACGAATGTGACATTCTGTTTTGGCAGGATCTGGTGATGGAGCGGTACGAAGCCAACTATGTTGTTTTTGTACCGAAGGAGGCAAATCCGCAAAACTCGCCGTCGCCAGAACTTCTCCCAATGGAAAAATTCTGGGCGATTATGAAAGAAAAGCTCCGGAAAATAGGGAAGGTCTTAAAAACGACAAGGATTTGAAGAAAGAGGGGATGAAAGTGTGTAAGAAAGATGACGCAAGTGTTGCACAGGATTTGATGGGTAGCATTAAGTACAAGATGCGGGCATTTATCCTAGGAGAGGAGTTTCAATAAACTAACTTTTCAAACTATAGCTAATATGTGTTTATTTAGTTTTAAGAATATCCGACTTAAAATGAATTTTAGGTGATAATTTTTATCTGTTGCATTTTTTTCGAGTACATTCTTACTAGTTCTATTGAAAATCAGGTCTCTCTGGATTATCTGAATATTTTCTCTCGGAAAAATATTTGTGATGTTTTCTGGGGGACTGATTTGGACGAATTATATATCTAAAACAAATCAAAATATGAAAACTCCAGGTGATGATAGAATTTTCTGTATCCTCCTTGACGTTCTTGGTAAAATTTAAAAGATGTTTCCATTTGGCGCATAGTACAAATCTTGATACTTGTATAATGAGACAGGAACAGGAACAAAGTCACGCCAACGAAAAAGAAATTCGGATTGTAAAGGAGCTAAAAGTATACTACGTGAAGGCAGACAAGGGAAACGCGGTCGTTATCATGGACAAGGACGATTACGATAATCAGATAACAACGAAGATTAACAACGGACCGTATAGACAGCATCGAGTAGACCCCTTACAGAACATAGTGAAACGCGTGGAGAAAGCACTGAAGGAGTGCAAATCGATATTAGGAGATGGAGCAGGTCGTTTACGGGAACCCAATTCCATTCTATCCAGGATCAATGGTCTCCCCAAAGTCCACAAACCAGGAAATGAAATGCGAGAGATCGTGTCTGCAGTTGGTTCCCCCACCCACAAACTAGCGAAGTGGCTAGTCAAAGAGTTCCAGAGTATGTCGAATCAGTTCCAGAGTAAAGCAGTTAGTAACACCCAGGAGTTCGCCCAGCAACTACAATCTTCAGGAGACATCAACGAGGACGAGATTATGGTATCTTTCGACGTCACAGCTCTTTTTCCCAGCGTAGCGGTCAAGGAAGCGATCAACCATTTGGAGGACTGGCTATTAACACAACGAGAGGACCCGCCTTTGTATGGAAGAGAACTACTTCTCTTTCCGAGGTAACTTCTACAAGCAGACGAAAGGAGCCCCAATGGGAAACCCTCTATCCCCCTTCTTGGGTGAACTTTTCATGGCCAACTTGGAGACAATCCTGAAGGAGAAAGGACTATTAGCAAACCGTTGGGGGAGGTTTGTTGACGATATCTTCAGCGTAGTTAAACAGGAAGCCCTTCCACAAAATTTAGATGAGATCAACAGAATTCACAAGGATATCAAATTCACTCACGAGGTAGAAAAAGACGGGAAACTCGCATTTCTCGATCTTCTAGTCATCAGGGAATCGTCATCATCTTCCTTGCTTGAATACGAAATTTACAGGAAACCAACAAACACCAAAAGAGTTATCCCCTATACTTCCAACCATTCGTTCCAGCAGAAAATGGCCGCCTTTCACCACATGATTCATCGAATGCAGACTCTTCCACTCAGCGATACAGGAAAGGTTAAGGAATTACAGTACATCTTTGAAACAGCAAGACTCAACGGATACAAGGAGACCACAATCCAGGCAATCATCGATAAAAAAGCGAGAATTCTACAAAGGAGATTATTTACAACCCTCACCGCAGCATCTGAACCATTGAAACGAGTGTCCGTTCCATTTGATCAAGATATTACTTGTAAGCTAAGACCACTGTTAAAACAATTCGGATTAGATTTAGTTTTCACCAGTAGACATAACCAGTTGAAATCATTGATAGGATCCACTAAAGACCCAGCTAATGTTTTAGGTAAAGCAGGTGTATATAAAATAAGCTGTAATCATTGTAACAAAGTATATGTAGGGCAAACCAAGAGAACTTTAGCAACTAGATTTAAAGAACCTATATAGCGGAGGTTAATAAGGCCAAAAAGCAAGAGGAAAAAGGCCTAACATATGATTTCAAATCAAAGGTTGCAGAACACATCTTCACAGAGGACCACCAACTATCGACGGAGGACATCACGATTTTACGAACCGTATCTACACCATGGAAATTGGATGTTGCTGAAAGCCTCGAGATCAACAAACAACGTAATTCAAAAAAAAAAATACGTATCTGTCATGGATACCAAAATTAATTAAGTGGAATTAAATGGAAGATAAACCCTTTTGCTGTTTTATTTAGCATTCCGCTAACAACCCAATTTCATTACTTCAACGTAATTCAACTTTACTCAACAGGGATCAAGGAAACGGACACACATGGCTTTTCAAGTTACTACCTAGGACTCATCAACGTGTAAGCAGCGGAGTACCTGTTCCTATAGAAAATTAAATTTAAGTTTTTGATTTACGGTTTAGCGACTTTGTAGTCAATTTAATTGTTTATAGGAAAGTTTGAACATACTGAGAGGTAAGCACATATAATCGGTAAGAGCTTTTCAAATTACTACCTAGGACACATCAACGAGTAAGCTAGTTTCTAAGTGAAAATGTACCTGTGCTAATATATATTCGGTAAATGCGATGTTTTTCTTCAGTCGAGTATTAGTACAAGACACTGAAGAAGTCTACACATTGTAGACGAAATACGCGTATCTGTCAAGGATAAGCAAATAAATTAGTGGAATTAAATGGAAAATACTAATCCTTCTCTCTCTCTCTCTCATTATACAGGTATTCCACTAAGACGCCCACATTCATCAGGATTCTTGATACTTACTTGATCAGCTAAATAGAATTCTTTGCATTTGAAATTATACAGAATTAAAAAGTATATCAAGCAAACCACACGTGTTATTTCATCGATTGTCCGAAAAGTGTCCATAACACACAGTCACAAATGACCTGTTAAATTGACTATAATAAAAATAAATAATAACAATAATAATAAAAAATTCAATAATAGAACATTATGATTTTCACCATGGTATTCGATGAGTTTCCGTATAAATCTGTGCTAATTCACTAAAGCATATGCTGGTAAAATGAGATGGATTTAACTTAATTTTTGGACAATAAAAACAAATCTTATTAAAATTCCCAAAATTTTGCGATCACATTGCTTTTTTAGCTCATACAATTTGACGTTCCACTGCATTCGGAAATAATTAGAACAAAGCATCCAATAATGTTCCTTCAAAGACACCATGAGGAAAATTTGAGGTTATTAAGCTTGAACAAGTCAAACATTAGACAGTTGTCGGACTTAGTTTCACTGCTACAACTAAATTAATTTAGTAGAATCACTTAGACCTAAATGTGGCCCACTTATCCTAACCCATACTTGATTATTAAATGGAGTTTGTTCCACTCAGTTTTTTCAGCTTTTATAAGAACGAGCATTCAAGCTCCCAGAATGCGACATACGATACACAACAATAATTCCGTGGAATCACTCTACAGCATTGAATTTTCAAGAACCGCTCAATTCAAGCACAAAGCAAGGTCACCCAGCCCCAATCTAAATAATCAGTTTCCCACTGAGTGCCGCAGTACTGATTCAATCAAATAAAAACGTCGCTAAAACGCAACAAACCAGGCACACAATTTGTCGTCTCCGATAAAAACGGCGGCAGCTTTGGTATTTTTTTTATCGCAAGCAATCACCCCGGCGGCCTCGGCGCTTTGCTGGTGATTCTCGAACCGGATCAACGAACCGAATCAAACGGAGAGTTGTAAAGAAGTTGTACAACATCAGTGCTCTTCCTTGCGTACGAGGCGTCCGATCGGCGACGGCAACGTCAGCTAAAGTGCCGTTCACCCCTCGCATGGCAGCAACCCACCTCCATCCGGCCAGGAGGAATCAAAGAATCTCGGAATGTGAAAGCTCGACAAGCGAAAGATGCAGTAGCAAAAAGGGGTTGGAAAATCTAATAAAGTATAAATTGCAAAAATATCGTTCATAGACTGTTGGGAGTGAATGGGTCTGTGTGAGTGTGCGTCGAACGGAAAGTGAAGCCTTAAAGCAAAAAGGCGACTGCATGGTGGGGAATCGATAGAAAAGAGATACCAATTTTATAACAAGACCGTAGTCAGGCTAGGTGAAGTCCTGCCATCGCCGTCAGAAGAGCAAAAATGCTGGAAGGCAACAAGGCGATGAATGGATCGAACACGACGAATACGAACACGACGACGACGATGAGGATTATAATAAATTTTTATATCGACGAATGAAGGCATGTTAATAAAAATAAAATGGAAAAGGAGGTTCTCCGGAGGGGAAGGCGTCTTCGTCGTCTTTTGATCCAGCATCGGACCGAGGGGAGGCGAGGAGTTGCTGCAGGTGGATGCCAAAGTGAAATCTAATGACGATCGAGATTTATATTGGCGCATCTTGAGGGGGTTTTTGCTGGCGAAGTTGGTGAAAACGGTGAACCAAATAAATTAGCAGCAGATTGTCTCCGTTCAGGTATTTACCTGCGTTCATGAAGAGGTGTTTGAGAGTCTCAGCTTTTCGAAGATTGGAAACAGAAAAAAAAACGCTACGTTAAATCCAAACTACACCGCTCGAAAATTCTTGTAAATTTCTGCGCTCGATTTGGCGTAAATTAACACGATAGTTTGCATGTATTTATGTGAACATCGTGTAATTGGCTAAATTAAATACAGTAAACAACCCAAGGGGCCAGGCCAAAAGTCTACGCTAGTCTACGATGGGGGAGGTGGGGTATTTGACAAAGTCTAAGTACTCAAGTAACAATTCAAGCTGAACTGTAAGAACAGAAGCTGGTTTTTGGTTGATTTAAGGTGTACAAAGCTGATTAACTGGGGCTTCCCTTAGCTCAGTCGGTAAAGGCGCAGCTACAAAGCAAGACCATGCTGGAGGTGGCTGGGTTCGATTCCCGGTCCGGTCTAGGAATTTTTCTGGTTGGAAAATTTCTCGACTTCCCTGGGCATATTGTATGATTGGACTTGCCACACAATCATATCAATGCAAAAATGGTACAGGCATCGAAAGCTCTCTATTAATAACTGTGGAAGTGCATCTTGAACACTAAGTTGAGAGCACGCAATAAGCTAATATGCGATATGCAATAAGCTTGAAATGCGAAGAAGAAGAAGAAAGCTGATTAACACCACGCTGAATATATAGTTGATGAGTAGTGCATAATTGATCTAAAGATTTAACAAGACTTATTCAAGCTTAACAGTTCTCCACAAATCAGCAAATGCGCTACAAATATTTTGATAGCCTGATATAAGATTAGTAATCTTTTGCAGAATTTCGTAAAATGTCGTCAGTGTCGCTCCTTGCATTTCCGGAGTTTAGTTCTTCTAAATTCACTGCCTGCCTTACTAATCCCAAGCTGCGCCAGCACTTGGAGACAAGGAAGGCAAGTTTTTTTAATGGCTCCAGTTGTAAGTGGACTACGACGTCGGTAGTATTAATATTTGTATGTCTGTGTTTTGACTGTTCGTCACTTTATATAACACTGAACTTTCAGACCGTATTCCAAAAATGTAACTCACTTATGGCCTCCAAATGACCTTCAAAATAATTCGCGCACTTGTGTCCACATTGTGTTGACTAAGCTTGAAAATGAGAGGAATGTTTTACTGTCACAATTTATTGCTTACAATTCTTCATTGCTGTATAATATTCTTCCGGTTGCTATTATTCAACTTAAATTTGACGTGCTTCAAGTGCTTTGCCACACATATGCCTAAGTGGTCCAGTAGGTATGGTTGACGTCTGTGAATCAGCGACTACTGTTTCGAATCCCAAAATGCAAAGGTACTTTTTAGACTTATAATATAAATATAAAGATGTAAATCCAACTAGTCAGCAACAAAATAAAGCAGTCCCATAAAAAAACATTAGATATGAAGTGGTGGTCATCCATTCCATTTTTTTAAATAAAACTAGAAGGTTGAACAAGGGTTGGAAAAGACTGTTATTTAATGCCTTAAAAAGCTTATCATTTGTTACTGTTGAGCTTTCGGCTGATTAAAATCACCAGATTTAGATGTTTAAAAGCTGAACAAAGGTTAAAGTGGTCTATGTACCGCAGTTATTCAAAATAAGGCTGAATTGAAATCGATGAAACAATACTTGTCAAACATCAAATTGTTACCTGGGTAGGTTAATTTTCGTCCCCAAAATATCAGATTTCTCATAGAACTACAAATAAAAATCTCTGCAGATATGGGAAATGAAGTAAATTTCCTGTTCATTCACGAAACATATTTGAGTCTTTTTTTCAAATCAAAGACATTTCTAGATAGAACTGGAATTAGGGCATAACCGAGGGGCACGCACTTCTAGGTACGAGTGCGTGATATTTAAAATACATCGTAGTAATTTAAATACTTTAAAGACAGTAATAATTTCAAATGAAATACTTTAGCGGTATTGAAAGTTATCAACAAATTATTAACGATAATTAATGTAATGAAAAATAATTAAACTGGATAGAAAAAAAAAATTAAAATATCAAATTTTGTCGGAAATTAAAGTATTTAATGAAATTAAGAGTGTATTTAAAGTAATGCATGCAGTGATGGCAAGATTTTAAATATTTGGTCAGTAAGATAAGTAGTATTGAAAGACTAGTGCGTGCCTCTCGGGTGTAACAGTCTTTGTAAACAACCCAACAAACAATTTTAGCTGCAGCTTAGCTTATACAGGCAAAAATTAGCTGCATAAGGCCAATTTTGGCTGTATAAGCTAATCTGCAGCTAAAATTGTTTGTTGGGAATGACTCTCTCGTTAATTTCTAGGAATTCAAGGCACGCCTACACAAACCAACATATCCATCTAGTAGTGGAAATCTTCCCCTACTCGATGGCGATGTCGATTTTCCAGGGAGAGCCATGACTTTTGAGAATTCATCGAGAGAAGCCATTGTTTACAAAAGTTGTTACGCCCTAATTCTAGGGTTGGGATGTGCTGTGAAATATGCCTATACTGATCATCCATCCACGATATGTAATACCCCGTTTACATTACAGCGTATATCACGTGAATCAGATTCTCTTACGTTGAACATGAACGTCCGAGATAAATCATCTTCCGGAATTGGTGTGAGGGGTCGAGAGTTAAGACACATCTCGACTTGCGCCAATAAGGTCAGAAGATCTTCATAAGCTATATTGACATTACCGATCGCCTCCAGAAGGTGTGTTTTCGCCGATTTGACTGCGGCCTCCCAGAGACCTCCGAAGTGTGGTGCTCGGGGCGGAATGAACTTCCAAGAGATTTCGTTGGATGAACCAGTCGAAAATTTGTTCACGATCGGAAGTTTCGACCTTCAGAATGCGGTAGATCCTGTTAAGGGCATGCGAAGCACCTTTGAAGGTAGTTGCATTGTCGGAATGGAGTTCGACGACCTTTCCTCGACGGGCGACTAGGCGACAGAGTGCAGCTAGAAAAGCAGTGGTTGTTAAGTCGCTAACCAGCTCAATATGGACAGCCCTGGTTGAGAAGCAGACGAAAATTGCCACGTACACTTTGGTGGGGCCACGCTTTCGAATTGCAGACTTTACGTAGAATGTTCCACAATAATCGACACCGCACACGGAAAACGGACGAGTCGGCGAAATTCGCGATACCGGCAGATCGGCTGTGCTCTGCTGGACTAGAGTGGGCTTGGATCGGAAACAAGTGTGGCATTGGTGGTAAACGGACTTGACAAGATTTCTACCGCCGAGGATCCAGAACTTCTGGCGAAGACTGGCTAACAGGAGTTGTGGACTTGCGTGCAGTAGTCTTACGTGGTAACTGCTAGCCAGCAGAGCAGCTAGCGGATGTTTGGCGGACACCGCGATTGGATATTTGATCACGTCGAACAGCGCGGCATTACGTAGACGACCACCAACGCGGAGAGTACCGTCTTCATCTACGAACGGTGTTAACCATTTCAGTGCTGATGACTTGGCGACACGGTCGCCGTTTGAGAGATCTGACAGCTCCTCAGTGAAACTATCGCGCTGTGCTAAGCGGCAGAGTAGTTGTTCGGCGTATTGTAGCTCGGCAGTGTTCAGTGGTAGAACGGAAGATGATTTATCTCGGACGTTCATGTTCAACGTAACAGAATCCGACCCGGAACGACGCAGCTGTGCGCGATCCTGCAATCGCTGCAGATAGCGACCGCAGAATGCTACTACTCGTTGTAGTTTTTTGTAACGAGAGTAACATGAAAACAAATCCTCGCAGAAGTTTGTTTGTGCAGTGGCCATTGCCACGATCGGAACCTTGCGCCCTTCTTCAGATGCCGTGGAGAAACATTCGATGATGGTCTTTGGCCAGCGATCAGAAGTGAGCTCGAGCCAAGACGGACCATTCCACCAACGAGATCAATTCAGGATATCCGACGGATTTAAGCCACGCGAAATGTCATCTGCGGGATTCTCGGAACCGGCGATTCCATTCGCAGATTCCGAACGTACGTAACAGCATACACCATACGCGACAGTGGATGCATCGGCAAAGAAATGCAGCTGAACAGTACCACCTCCGGAAGAAAACATTAGACAAGGAACACGGACTTCACCGAGAATATGGAGTGTGGTGTGAAACTGCTTCCATTCATGTTGTTGCTTTTCTGGTAGCAGGGAGTCCCACTCACAAAAAACTCCGTCTCGTTTTAACGACCATAGACGCTGCATGAATAGCTTCGCCTTTGTTATTACTGGACTAGGATAGTGGGTCGAATATCTGGGCGATGTATGAAAACACTTTGCGCTTAGTGAGGGTAGCAGCAGAAAGGGGTATTTCCACTTTGAAACGGAGATTATCTGCCTTTGGATCCCATAATATGCCCAGCGTGGAGATTGTCTGTTCATCTTGCAGATCATGGAGAGAATGAATGGCCAAATCTTCTGGCGGAACGTCCTGTAGTACTTCACGGGAGTTTGATGCCCATTTCTCTAATGTGACGCTTACTTGTCGACGGAGGGTTATGGCAGATGCTACATCCGGAGCCCCAGATAACAAATCGTCGACGTAAAAATCTTCTAAAACAGAATCAACTGCAGCAGGATACAATTCTCCATGATCCTTGGCAATCTGCTGGAGTGTTTTCGTTGCCAGGTACGGAGCGCTAGCCGTACCGTATGTAATTCGAATGTAGCGATAGGGTCGGATGGAAGTCTGCGATACCGTATACGTAGGAATGGACGGTCGTCGGGATGATGCAACACTTGCCTGTACATCTTTTCGACATCTGCTACAAATGCGATGAGTCGCGTTCGGAACCTCGTGTAGATCGTGTAGAGTTCTTGCTGAACCACCGGTCCAACAAGCAGGGTATCGTTTAAGGAGTGGCCTGATGAAGTCTTACATGATGCGTCGAAGACTACCCTGACCTTTGTGGTCGTGCTAGACTCTTTAAAGACGACGTGATGCGGAATGTAGCAGTGTGGATCTTGGTCATTAACCGGCTCTGGCACTTCCTTCATGTGGCCAAGTTGTAAATACTCCTCCATGAACCGATGATACGAGTCCTTGGTTGCGGGATCTCTTTCAAGTCGACGTTCCAGGCTCAGAAATTGTCTATCTGCAATTGACCTGGATTCGCCGAGAGCCTTTTCAAGGTCTTCAACCCTTGGGAGACGCACGATATATCTTCCTTTGGGATCGCGCGTAGTAGTTGTCGAATACAGCTCCTCACATCGACCTTCTTCTACAGATCGAACTGGCTCGGATGGAATCGTCTCCATGTCCCAAAACTTTTGTAGAGCAGTTTCCAGACGATCGTCAGCGGTAGATAGATAGCAGAAATGTGGAATACAGGTAGCCGAGCGAGATGCGGGACCAGTGACCGCCCAACCAAATGAAGTTTCGACTACCCACGGAAGACCTTCACCAAGCGAAATCTTCCGTCCCGTGTGGAGTTCCCAGTAAGTTTCACTCCCGATGACAAGATCAATACTTCCAGGAATACTGAACTGGGGATCTGCTAGCTTCACATTCGGAATCTTCCATCCCGATATATCAATAGGCGTTGTTGGAAGCTCCGATGACGGCTGCTTCAGTACCAAAAACTGCAATTTCATCGAGATCGTTCGATCTCCCGACTCGATGGTTGCGGTAATGGCACTACTGAACTTTTGTGTGGATGATCCGATGCCTGTAACGGACACGTTTACAGTTGATCGGCGACTGTAGAGATTCTTAACCAGTGGTTTTGAAATGAAATTCGACGTCGATGCCGAATCGAGGAGAGCTCGGGCCTTGTGCAGTTTACCATGATCGTCGACGATGTTGATGACAACCGTTTCCAACAATGTCATGGTGCATGCAGTTTGGACTGCCATGCTGACTTGGCGGGAGCCAGGGGATTCCACGATTTGTGACGTGGAAGGAAGCGGCTGTTGAACTGAGGAAGCTGTTGGGACAGCTGAAATCGATGACACGGTAGATGACACAGCTGAACTAGTTTGAATGGCTAGCGTCGCAGATACCTTTGCCGGAGCGGGATCGTGCAGAAGCGAGTGATGTTTCTCGTGACAAGTACGGCATGTAAATTTGGAACCACACTTCTTGGACTGGTGACCGAAGCTGAGGCAGTTCCAACACAATCGTTTCTGGGAAACTACCTCTCGTCGTTGACTGACGTTCTTTCCAAGAAACGCTGATAAGAGGCGAATAAAGGCACGCATAGGGAAGAAAATAAAAATAATTAAAAACTATCGTTGACTAACAAAGGTGACAACTAATACAAATAATACAATAATGCCGCGTTCGAGTGGACTCCTGTCGCAACCATCTACTTCGAAAGCAAATCGTAATCGAGCGGATCCGAGCAGCAGCCAGCAACGGACACCACCGAATCAACAGAATGGCGACGCCGACGATGTGCACCATGACCAGTTGGTTATCAATTACCTGAACCTATCGGTCAACAAGCATCCAATTAAGAAGGTCGATCTGGTGAAAAACGGCCTCGGTGGAAACAGCCGTCTCTTCCCGAAGGTCATACCACAGGCGATGAGCGAGCTGGCTAATGTCTACGGATACAAGATAATCGAAACGGATCGAAACAACACGAGTCGATTTTGAGAGGAAATGTCATCCAAACAGTTTGTTTACATCATATTTTTTCCCTTGATTTGTTTTTTGTCGATCTTGTTTTCTGTGCTGAGCACGAATGCTACCGACGCCAGGGAGGCAGCTCCCACACCTGGACCCTAGCTATCGACCCATGAACTCATGAACCTGGGACCAACGGCTTTCTCTTCCGAAGGGATCAGAGATGTTAAGCCTCAGAACATCCCGACGGCGCCGACTGAAATTGAACTCAGACCTGCTGGGGTGATAGATAATCACGCTTAGCACACCATCGGCGCCGCTATTTACATCATACACCCAAAAAATTCCACACGTCATCATCACGTGTCTCACACTTATATTTTTCGCATATTGTGAAACACATCCATTGCATGTGTGAATCTTATGCTATGAATCATGCCTGAACACTATGGATTTGAATTGTGACACACTTGGATTCTACATATGTGCCTCATTTGGTGATATCAATAGCTTTGCACATCATAGTTCATTATTCTACTTAATCGACTTCTACTTTACCGACTGAATCGACAAATATATAAACAAAGCTGCCAAAAGCCAGAGCTTTCACATATCTTTTAATGGATCTGATTTGGGATTCGATGGGTTGTGGGGTGTTGGGGTGTGCTGCTGCCGGAGTCTTCGTTCGATCTCACTGTGCCACGGTTGTTCTCATATATGAGGCGGGTTGATAGGATAAAGTCACAACTCTTGTTTTCGATGTTTACCTTTCTGAGCAAGCAGATTTGCAAAACACTTTAAATCCATCTGTTTTGAACAATAGTGTGATTCAATGTGCAATACACTTGAATAGATAGTGAAAGTTTTTCAACATTTCAAAGTTTGAAACACTATAAATCAACGTGTATAATACATTGAACCAAGGTGAGATACACTTAAAGTAAATGTGATTGTGCATTTAAAAATCAAGTGTTTAAACACTTCGATCAAACGTGTGGAATTTTTTGAGTGTACATATGCTTCACGCTGCAAACTTCAGCCCTCATCATTATGTTGAGTGTTCCCCTATACACCACCAGAGGCTGAAACGATCGCTTAGTTTCTATTGGAGTCACCTATAAATACGTTAATGTGATTTGTTTGACCAATTTTTTTCTATCATGTAAATTTAGAGCTGGCTACTTTCTGATTTACCATATGTTTGCACAACAACCACAACCACGTCGAATCCATATACCCTTTTAAAGAGCGCCCATAATTTCAATCAAGGGAATAGCATATAAAATTGGAGTACGCAAATTTCCTGAAATTTTTTAAACATTCCATCAAGAGAAGAATTTCTAGAAAATTCCAAGCGAATTCTTAGAAGAACTTAGAGGAGAACTTTAAGATAGTTTTGATAATAATTTAACCTCTGAGTAGTAACCTCGAACGCAGGAACAATTTTAAGATCCAGGAAAAATACATCGAAAGACATACCGTATGTGTGATGATGTTTGCACCATCGTACAAATAAAGTTCCCGTTTCACCTGTGCATACAATGCCTTGGGTTTCCTTGCATGCACGTAACCTATAGCTCATACCGTAGTAGGCTGTGTATAAAAGAAAATAATTTACACTTCTATTTTATTTATTTTATTTCTGCATCAACAGTCTCGTGGCCTCAATGATGGTAAGTTTACCACTGACTGTGATGTACATTATAAAACATTAGTAAAATCTAAAAACTACTCGTAACGACTTGTTGCCCAAGAAAATAGAGCGGTAAGTTTTCGTCGCAGTAACTCACGTAACATTTCACATGTCAAACACAGATGCAACTCAGTTGAATAATCCTTGAAGACCGATGATAGTACTCTGCAAGCCGTATTTAGTTCTAATAAGTGGCAATCGAAGCATCTGGTTGTTTCTCAAGGACCTAGGCTGCACAATAATGTTTATCTGCGTTGAACTGACTCGATTCGCTCAACTCCATAATGATAAAAAAAGGGTTCCAAACAGCTGCACTATATTCTAATGAAGATCGTACTAGGGAACAGTATAACGATTTAAGGCAGTACACGTCAGTGAAATCCTTAGCTGTCCGAAAAAAAACAAAAACCCCAAATGAGCTGTTTGAACGTCAGTGTGGAATCCAAGATAATACCCAGATCCTTCACGTGACTTACTCATCCAATTGAATTACCCAGGAGTGTGTAATTGAACATTAAGGACTCGTTTTTGCGAGAGAAGGTGATTATCGAGCACTTGTTAGGTTTTACTTTCCTGCGGTTCAAGTAACACCAGTCACTGAATCCATCAATCTGATGTTGTAGCAACATAGCGTCAGCATACGTTTGAATCTTGAGAAAAATCTTAAGATCATCAGCGAATGACAAACGAGGTGTCTCTAGCACAAAGTTCACATCGTTGAAATAAATAAAGAAAATTATTGACCCGAGGTGACTTCCTTGATGAATACCCGAAGTTGCTGGGAAAGCGATCGAATTGCAATCCTCAATAGACACACTGAGTTGGCGTTCGATAAGATACGACTGGAACCAAGATAGTAGACATCCATTAATCCCTAGCCGTTCCAATTTAGCGATGGTGGTAGCGGGATTGATCTTATCAAAATGGGGATGTCGCTCAACTAGGTTTCTCGTAACGTACGAGGTGAAGCATAGCAGGTTAGTAGTCGTTGATCCGTGTTGGTCTTCATGGAGATACTGTTAACAGTGCGATAACAGTGCGATAACAGTGGCTCCATAACAACTAATTCGAAGACATTCAAAGTGTTTTTATGTTACTTCATACGCGAGGAGGACGCACATCTTTTAACTGTAGACTCGAAGACATACTTCAAGTCTCCGTGTACATCGTACGGGTAAGGCGAAATATGTGCATCTGACTTTAAAAACCGTCGCATTAATGGCCCTTCGCTCATTTTCAACTTCTATTCAATTTTCATACTGCCGTACTCTAACGGAACTATCCACCTACCCTCTTCTAAAGATCATTCTCTAGCTAATAAATTATCACACTAAAGCTTCATGTTAGCATTTCCAACCAACTCTAATTCGAAGAGTTTTGAGATAGCGCACAGCAAGGTGATTCCACGGTAGTTTTCTAAATCCTTCCTGTCCCCTTTCTTATGAACTGTATACATTTGAGTGTTCTTCCAGCAGATCGGGAAGATTCCAGTGCTCAAAGACAATCCGAAGAGATGACTCAGAGGCTTCAGTAAACACGATAAGTGTTCCTTATGATTGTTGAAAACACCGGTTCTCGTCCGATCACCGAAGTTAAGCAACGTTGGGCGCCAATTGATAGTTATTTACTTTATAATGGTTTAGGCGTGTAAGAGGTGCTTTACCTACCCGGCCATTCAGGGTCGTATATACAATTGATCTCCAGGAGAAATTGCAATGGGGCAGACATTCATCCCAATTTTGGTGGAAAGGTGGAATTTTCAATAAGATGGCGGAAAACAAGATTTTCTTTACAAAACAAAATTTGAATACATATACAGTTAAATTTTAGACGGCCAGACATTTTTATTTAGACAAAACCCAGATAATTAGGAAAGCTGGGTTTCTTCTTTTTTTTTAGGTTAACCTTTACGTATTGTTCGAATTTCGTGAGCTCACCGTTGCGGCCGTTTGATGGTCGACATGCTGGGACATCGAGACTGACTGCTACCGTTGAATCTCCGGAATACAGCGACTTCTTCTTCTTCTTTTTCTTCCTTTTCTTCTTCTTCTGGGTTTCTTCGCTTCAGCACTGTTCCCACAATTGGCTAGCGAATCACAAAACTTTGTCGGTACGGCCAGATATGACGAAGGCCACAGTTCCGAGTCCGAGGAGTGGTACCAAACGCGCGCACAATTTATTCGTGGTCCTTCATGCGAGCTTGCACCAATGAGTCGGACAGCCACAGACTTGGCGAAATACTATTGTTTTTTACTCCTGCCCGCTCTACCACTATTTACTATTTTCACTGCAGTTTTTTTTTATTTTGCACCACTGGCTCTCATGATTTTTTTTTTTCGTACGTAAGTTCTTGCCGCGATAATCTCACGTTGACTATTAAAGTCAACGTGAGATTATCGCGGCAAGAACTTACGTTTAAGTTTTAGGTGCACTGAATTTTCTAACCGTTCGTGGTGCATCTCAACGTTGACCCGTACAATGTTAACGTGTTTAGGTGTTTTTTTATAGTATTTTAGCCGTGGTTTATTTATAATTTTGAATAATTATTCACCTTAGAATTAATATTTAGTTCGTAAGTTTTACGTAGGTTTAGAATTTAGTTTTATTAATCACTACAACTCACGCGGAACTGTTTAGCAGTTAGTTTTAGGCGTACTATATTGCGAACCGACAACGAACATCACTCCTCCGGACTATTAATTTACAAAAAAAGACCTGACCCTATTCGACCACCCCTTTTTATAGTGGTCGATGAGTCAGCGCAATTGAAGCGACCCCATCATGATTATCATCACAAATACAGATGACGACGATGACGATGAATCACGATGATGGACGAACGATGACAGGAGTGATGACGGAACGATGACAGGCGTGATGACGGTACGAAAACACGGGCGAAAACTTACACACTAGAATGGTTTCGGTTGGTATCAAACAAAATTACTCATTTACTCCGACAAAGTGGCTGCATGCATAGCCCTAACAAATTCAAAATCCCTAACACTTGCTTCCGCGAATAAATAAATAAATATGAAAAATATTGAATAAATAAATAAATATGAAAAATATTGAATAGATAATTAAATAAGTAAATAAATAAATAAATAAATAAATAAATAAATAAATAAATAAATAAATAAATAAATAAATAAATAAATAAATAAATAAATAAAAAATCTAATATTTACAGCTGGAGTAATAACAAAAATCAAAACAAATATTTTGATACACGGGATACCAACCAGGAAGTCTACAATTAACTGATTTTTTTAGAGGTCAGAAGGACCTCCATCTAAGCCTCTGGTAACTAGTCTAGCCACGGTCACCGTCTGAGGTGGGCATTACTTGTGCCATCTTTTAAATATACAGTTAATTATACACACCCTTAAACTACAAAATGAAAAATAAACTTCACTCAAACACTACACAAAGCGGAGACAGACATTTATTTGACATTCGAGCACCAGGGAAATCTTAGACGACACAAAACATAAATATTTACAATTTTTCAGTGTGTCTAAACCTCCAACTGGCCTTTCCACCAAACAATTTATTGTGACCCGAAAGTCGTCGGTCACATCCTTCAGGAAAACGGACGGTATTATGTCTGGTCCGAGATTGTGAGACGACTTCAGCTTGGGTGGTACCGATGAGATGAGAGCTTCATCGACCGGGATTTCGTTCAGCACGTAATTGAAGCAGCTATAGCAACTTGTTGGGACGATACACTTTCGTTGGCAAATACGCTAGAAAATTTGTTCGCGAATAGCTGGCAAATTTCTTCAAGGCTAGATGCAACGTTAACTCCTAACTTCATGGTAGAAGGGAGACCGGACTCTTTACGCTGATCATTCACGTACTTGCAAAAACTCCGTGGATTGGACTTGAATTCGCTCTGCAGGTTCTGCTGGTAGTAGGAAAAGCTCTCCAATGTTGCCTTTTTGTACGCCAAGTTTAGCCTCACGTAATAGTCTCGAAGTGATCTAGTGCGGTATCTCGTAAACCATCTTAACGCAGCTCTCTTGATTGATTTCATCTTACGAAGACTTTTCGTTTGCCACGGATGACGAGCTCGATCTCGATGCACCGTTTTTGGCACATGCCTATCGATAAGATATGAAAGAACATTAGCAAAAGTCCGTGTGGCAATTTTCACGTCGGTCCTATCGAGGACAGCTTCCCAATCGATGCTTGATAAGACCTCAGCGATACTATCAACAATCAATACGAAACTAACTATTTTAAATTGGCTCACTACTTGACTAGCCTATTGGTCCCAAGCAAACGATTAACGTACCCCATTCTAGTCGAAATTCTAATACTACACAGTGTTTGTTTGGATTCGCTATGAAAGTTTGACAGATAAAATGAGGGGTTAGTGGATTTTTCTATGTTTCGAGGGGTGAATCGATTAGCTTGGGACCGAAGAGAGTACCAGAGCTGAGCCAAAAAGTTGAGCACGTTTCTTCGGGACCTTCTGGTCTTAGAGTTACCTCTATGATACTATTGTGATCCGCTCCCCGGAAATTGTAGGTATCAGTAGAGAGACTAACTGTGGATTCGATTATGCGACGTTCTATCAACTGGTGCAATTTTGATTAAAGTAGTCGATCACGTTCAGAAATAACGTCAAATGGAACGCGAAAGTAGACAACATATTGTGCACAAACACCTGGAAAAGCCGGAGTGGTCCGGTACCAAGCTGGCTAAAGTGCTGAAGATGCCGAAAACAACAGTTTGTCGGTGCTCAAAACCTACAAGGAATCCCTGAGGGTGGAAAGGAATCAGCGGACCTACGAAAAAACTGGTACAAGAGATCGTCAGCTGAGCAGAAGGTGTTGAGGTGCGTTAAAGCCAACCCCGGTCTTTCGATCCGAGATGTGGCCAGAAGGTACAACGCCAACTTTCAAACGGTACGGAACATCCTTGCCAGGGAAGGATACAAGTAGTACATCCGAACCGGCACATGAAGCAGAATTCCGTGGCTAAAAAGCGGGGAACGATCTTGTACTACCGTGTTTTGACGAAACACAAAGGCAGCACTCAATTTTAAGCAGCTTCCCGGTCAAAAGTTTTACATCGCGACTGTACGTGGGGATGTGCCGGGAAGATTTAAGTTCGTGTTTGGCGACACGTGAAGAAGGCCATGATTTGGTAAGCGATTTGCAGTTGTGGCCTGAAAACGGAACCATTCGTCACATCCTCGACGATAACATCCCAAGTTTACATCGAAGAATGCCTGATAAAGCGTGTATTGCCGTTCATCCGCAAGCATAGGGGCAAGTCATCATTTGGCCCGATTTGGCCAGCTGCCAATACTTTAAGGTGATTCTGGAGTGGTATGCTGCCAACAAGATCGATTTTGTCCCCAAGCTAATGAATCCTCCGAATTGCCCGGAATTTCGACCAATTGAAAAAATACTGAGCAATTTCGAAGCAGAGACTTTGACGAAGCGGACATCCAGCAAACGCGGGCAAAATGCAAAAAATGCGCTGATTCCGTTTCTGTTTCCACTGTGCGGGCGCTTATGAGCTCCATCAAGAGGAAGGTTCGAGATTTCGTTCGAACTGGAGAAATGTAACCATCTAATGCTTTTAATTTGAAGTTCTTATAAAAGTACTGTGAAGCAACCATTAATGGAATGTATAAACTTATTGAATCACGAATTACAGGTCTTTTTGTGCGTTCCAATTTACTTTTGGTCAGCCTTTATGATTGTTTTGATTCGCTATGAAAGTTTGACAGATAAAATGAGGGTTTCGTGGATTTTCCAATGTTTCGAGGGTTGCATCGATAAGCTTGGGACCGAAGAGAGTACCAGAGCTGAGCCAAAAAGTTGAGCACGTTTCTTCGGGACCTTCTGGTCTTAGAGTTACCTCTATGGTAGTACCGTTGTACCAATCGGTGGAAATAAACGATTTTAAAATGGCTCACTACTTGACTAGCCTATTGGTAGGGTTACCATATCAAAAACTTGAAAAGGAGGACATTTCATTTGAGGTTTGGAGATTAAGGAGGACAATTATTCTTTTTCTTATTATTATTATTATTTAACTTTATTAGGGAGGCTTTCAGCCTTGGGCTGGTTCGCCTCCAAAAATTCCTTTTCTTAACATTAAAGGAGGACAATGAGTTTTTATCAAACGATTTAATAATATGTTCACTATAACAAAATTCATGATTTGCGATTGTTCATAACTTGTAGTCGTTATTAATTCAAATAATCTTGTCGTTATACTTCTGAAAAATGCATCAAACTAGCCCTCATAATTAATGTTTGATACTTGGAAATGATCTAGTCTAGCTTATTTGCATGACAAATACAGCTTTACAGCCTTAAAACCATCTGAAATTGTATAATGTACAAAAATCAAGATACACGTCATCGCTGATTGAAACCGAAGTGACTGTTTGTAAAATCAGATACGTCGATTTGAATATTTATCTTGGAATATCTAAAATCTCATAGAAACAGAACGTCAAAATCGAAAACATGTTGCATTCAATCTGTTGTTTTATTTATTTATTTTTTATTTAATTTAATTTTTCTAATAAACGGAAGTCTGGCGCTGGACCATTCCGTTGCCCATGCTGTCTGCGCTGTGCAAATGATCCATCTCTTCACGTCCTGCATCGGTACCTTGTGCGAGTACCGAGGACCAGATGGGCCTGACCCAGGTAGGTTGTTCGTCTCGATGTTCCCTGGGATCCCGCAGTGTCCGGGAATCCATGTGTAGGTAGTGTTTGGTGGCGCAACCTTCAGGATGCCCTGGATCCAGGGGTGAACCGGGACCTCCGACAAAAGGGCCTGAATAACACTGTGGGAGTCCGACAGGATCAGGATTGGGCGATCCGCAGGAACCGTAACGGCATGAAGAATAGCCGCTGCTTCTGCCGAGAACACCGAACATTGTTTTGGCAGACTTCTACTCGTCACCAGCGATTCCCATTCCGACTGCAGCTCTCGATCTTGACCCATCCGTGTAACGATGCATGTAGTTTGGGTACAATCCAGTCAGCTCTGCTACCGATCTCCCAAGGGCTACGGAATTGTCCCCGGCTCTGAACTTCTTCTTTATCCAGCTGTCGATGTTTGGTGCGGGAGATTGCCAACTCTTATCTCCGTACCAGTGAATCTTGGCCACTGAGCGGATCTCTGCGTTTACGATTGTACGGAGAACTCTGTCCCCCTCGCTAAGGAGGCAGATTCTGTCGTTTCCGGCGGTATTTGCTGAAAATGCAGCGGCTTTGTTGGCAATTCCTGCATAGATGCGGTACCGGAAAGGGAGAATGCCGGCTTCAACACAGCTAGCATCGGCTGGCGTCGAGGATAGGAGACCGGAGATGATGCGCGTGTAGCTATTGTACACCGGAGCGAGTATTTGTATTGCCTTGTCGGTGGCGATGCAGGTCAGCTCGAGTCCATACATCAGCCGGCTGTCTACGATGGCCCGGGCAACACGAAAACGTACTTCTCTGTTGTTGGACTGGTGGGTACGGGAGATTGTGCGGATGAAGATAAGCCTGCTGCGACAGCTGGCCTTGACCCCTTGAAGGTGGTGGTCAAAACTGAGCGACCAATCAATGACAACCCCCAGCAGTTTCACAGTTTTCTTCAATGGGATAGCTTGATTACCGATCTTTATGGAAGTCCCGCAGACCAGATGTCAATACTGGCAAACGTGGCACCTAGCGCTATTTTCAGCAGATAGCTGAAAACCTTTCGAAGCGGCCCATCTGGCTACGGCGGAAACCCCTGTTTGGGCTCTAATCCTCGTTCGTCCCGGAGTTTGACCTGTGGCTACGATTAGAACGTCGTCTGCGTACACGAAAATGCAGATGTTCGCTGGTAACCGGTAACACTGTTCATGGCTACCAGGAACAAAGTGACAGCGATCACTGAACCTTGGGGAACGCCAGTTTCCTCGCAGAAAGTGCGGGATTTGGTATTACCTACCGAGGCTAGTCAAGAAATTTTGGACGAAATGGATGATATGGCCGCTAAGGCCCCAGCTGACGAGTTGCTTCAATACCGTGGGCGTCCGTACGGTTGAAGGCTTTCGCCCGTACATGGACGCCCGCAGTACTGAAGCAACTCAATCTGTGTAGTTGTGATCAATTTGGTGAATTTTAACTTAAATTTGACAGATAGAAAATTTTCAAATAAACATGCTATTGTACCAGACTTATTTCTGGCAGACCAGGAATTAATTTTGACAAACACCTTTTCGGAAATCACACTATCAACAACAGAGAGATATTCGAACATTGTAATTTATTTTCGAAATGTCAAATTTAAGTAAAAATTCAGAAAGAAATGGAACGCAGTGTTACATTTGATGAATTTTCACTGATACTTCGAAAATAAATTATAATGTTTGAAGATCTCTCTGTTGTTCATCGTCCAACTTTCGAGAAATTATTTGTCAAAATTGATTCCTGGTATGTCTGAAATAAGCAAGTTTATTTGAAAATTTTCCATCTGTCAAATTTAAGTGAAAGTTTACCAAATAGATCGCAGCCTAAATGTGCGGGGGTTGACAGCTGTAGTATACTCCTAGTCTCACCATCGAATGGTATTTGCTAGATAAGATGAGGTTAAACAAATAAGCTCTGCAAAAAACGCTCTTTGAAAACAATTTTATGAATATGTAACTGGAATAAATGCAAGGATTAAAAAGGAGAACATTTTCGGGCAAAAGGAGGATGTAGAAAAATTATTGAAAAAGGAGGACATGTCCTCCTTTAGGATACCATATGGTAACCCTGCTTATTGGTCCCAGGTCATCTATAAGCTTACCTCATAAGCGATGCCGGTGGTGTAGTGGTAAGTGTGATTACCTCTCACCCTGCTGCAGACCTGAGTTCAATCCCAGTCGGCGTCGCCGGGATGTTCTTAGGCATAAAATCTCTGATCACGCTTTCCTTTGGAAGGGAAGAAAAGCCGTTGGTCCCCGGTTCATGAGTTGATGGGTCGATAGGTAGGGTGTGTGTGGGAGTTGCCTCCCGGGCGTCGCACAGTGGTCCAGATCTGTAAAAACCCGGTCAAAAGTGATTATCTCACGAACGATGCATTTTAGACATGTGGTGTCTTCAGAAAAGTCTCTGGATATGAAAAGCCCCTTCTTATGACATTGACAGATCAATGATTAATCCCTCTAGAAGTCAGATCGAATTTTTTTTTTGTCAAAGTTTCATATTTTGGATCGGTGTCTTCGGCAAAGTTTTAGAAAATATCATAACAAGAAACTTTGCTGAAGACACTAGGTGTCCATTTCTTTACCCTATTGAAATATGGAACGTTTTTTATAGAAACCCCCTTAATTTAAGTTTTTGCTCTATAACAATGTTCATTCAACTGCTACAGGCTTAAAATGTTCTACAAAATTTTTCAAAACATCAAAACACACAAAATTTCTGAACATTATAGGATACTAAATTGCATAATAGGTCAGTTATTATTGATTTTTCCGAAAAAATAATAATTTTTGGCCACTTAATTATGATTTACTACCATTCTCCACGAAATCTGCATAACGTTTTTGGTGCAACCACCCCCCGAGTATCTAGACAGAAAACCTTAGTTTCACGTACCCACTTACAAATTGTAGATGTCTCCACCGTACGTAAACAATGGGTTCAGCAATCGTTGGTGGCACAACTTTTTTCACATCAGAAAACATGTATTTGTTTCACTTCATGTGGACGTCGAAAGCAGGCCAAGAATAAATTTTGAGTGAGACGTATTACTGATGTTGCATTATTTTCCTTATATCTTGGAATTTAATCGATTTGATGAAATCAAAATTCATTATTTGGTCTGGTCTCCCAAGTAACAATTCAGTAACCATTTGGCATCCACTCTGATTTATGATGGTTTTATAACGGTAATGAACAATCCTTTTAGTTTAAATACAGTATTTCAAAGTGTATACCACTCCTACTTAGTAATTCAGCTTTTTGCTGTTTTAAAAACCTTTTATATGCTGGCAATAAAGTCAAAAACTGTCTTGTTTTAAAATAAATTTAAATCAGTTCTCAATCCCTCCTTAAAACTGTTCTGTAATTCAAGCATAAATGTCATTAGCCATTGTTTATTAATGTCTTGATAAAATACTTTATAAACGTGTTCTATCATTATAAAAGCAACCCTAAAACCATTAGAGCAAAAAGTATTTATTGTTGCTTTCCAGGCTTTTTAAAGTGCATCATAAACTCCCCAATTACTCTGTTTACAAATTGAGCTTAAAAGATGGTTCCTCATAATAAATAAAAGCCAAATTTATGACAAGGAAATCTCGAAGGATAGACGAAGTAGGATGAGAAATTCAAGTCGATTTCAGCAAAATCTACTTCTTTAGAAGAACCAGCACACCATCAACGACTGACCATCTGGCGGAGAAGAGCAAACCGAGTGGGCCCCTCGAATTCATAAAACATTGTCGAAAGTTTAAAAAACATACCAGTCTTCTCCAGATCTTGCGAATAGATGACAACCGACAGCAAACCACTGAAACTGTTAGTTAGCGGAGATTAGCTGGTTTCCGATCCATAGCAGCGATTTTATTCGGCGAAAGAATCAACTCTTCGAAAAATTCACCAAGCTTACATCCCTGCATCGTTGGATGGTGCACTTCCGTAACCATCCGGAAGAAGGGGATCTTTTTTGGGAACGATTGCGCTGCTTGCTGTTCGAAATGCGAAATGTTGTGAAACGGTATCGCAAACTATCTGAGTAACTGCTCACAATCTATCGGGAGAAAACCACCTGGAAGAACCCTGGATCCCACAGCGCAACTATCGCAAGATAAACAAACTTTGACGTTTAACTTTTGGCAGGCAACTTTGCCTCCATAAATGCTGCCATAAAACTGAACGGGTTAGGATCAAGCAAAATGGCTTTAGATAAATACAATTCAGCCTGCAAGTTTTCTTCATAAAAGCCATTTTAAAACCTTATTAATTTGTTAAGGAATTCATGAAAGCAAAACAGTTTTTTCACATATGACCTATGAAAATCAACTTTTATGCCACCGCCATGTTACAATTAGTTTGCTTGTGTTTTAGAATCTTCGATTTTCAATCTATATTTCCTCAGATATAACTATGGTTTGGTAAATTTAGCAATGAGCAAACATTTAAATGCGAAAATAATAAAAAAAAGTCTCCCAAGCTCGAGCTGAAGAATATATTTTTTTTTTTCAATGTTAAATAATTAGTCAAACCGACGTTTTACGAGGGTGGACTTATTTTTTTCGATGTTTTCACGTACATTTCACATAAAATTTAATATGGCACTTAAAACTAGGCCACTTTAAGAGAACTATTGTAATAAATTTGGATATTGAACAAGATTTTTATACCATCAGTTTCTATTTTGATTATTTCGATAAGATTGGATTCATAAATCCTTTTCTATCTTGATTGATGCTTTCCTAGTGGATTTAGCATGCGGTTAGGGGAAATGGCGCGGAAAGGGTTTTTATTGTTGCTAAATAGCTTTTATTGTTGCTTTCAAATGGTTCTCAATGCGTTCGTCATAAAACCTTTTGCAGTAAATCAATCTTGAAAAGCTTCGAGAATACACCCTTCAGAACCTTCTCCAGGGTGGGCCAACTAGACATATTCTAGTCTTAATGAGTTTTTGGTGGATGCATTAATGGCAAAATAGCCTTGACCAGGGTTTTATGAATGTTGTTTTATAGTTGTTTTGTAGTATTTAATGAAACTTAAAATGTTACTTGGGCTGGTTAATTCCTCGGGGGCATCTGGGACATGCCCAGAACTGACCAATGTGATCCACGGGGCTCGAAATGGCCACAACTGAAATGGTTATCTTATTTCGAAGTAGTTTGTTTTGTCACATGATAGGTTTTATTTCTTACCGGTCAAATTTAGTATCATGGCTCACATTCCCCGAAACATGTTCCTGCCGCATTTCCAGCACCAGTTGAACGATTCTGAATCTGTTCAATAATGTTTTTTTTTAAAGACTTTATTTAAGAGATTTTTAGCCTTAGGCTAGTTCATCTCTTATGTTCAATAATGTTCTATGGATAAGGCTATGGGATCATGATACTTTTCATTTGAAGGTTGTTGCTTGCAATTCGTATTAGTTATTACCGATAAATACGACTTAGCTCCAAAAATCCATGTTTATCGGAAACAGTTGACCGATTCTAAATTTGATCAACAGCATTCAATGTGACCATAATACCTTTTGTTAGCTGGTTGTTTCGTTTATTCGGTTATGTGGTTGCTGAAAAACACCACTTAGTTCGCGAATTTCGCGATTTTCGTGTCTTGTTCCGTCCATATCTTCGGCACCAGTTGTTCGATTGAAAATCTATTAAAACCCGCATTAAAAATAACCATAAGAAGCGCCTAACCTCCAATTCGGGTTATTATCCCATTTTTATGTGGTATGGTCGTACCATCTATGATATCGTTAGTGTATGGTACATGTTTATTAGGGCATTCAACAGAATCATGGTACCTTTCATTTGATGGCTGTTGTTTTGAATTCAGTAGAGTGGTTGCCGAGAAATTCGTTTGAGAAAAATGTGTTACGCGCTCTCACACGCTATATATACAGGCAGACATTTTCCAATCCCGTCATGTTGAGTCGATTGCATAACTATGAGAAAAAATATCAATGTTTTTTAAAAAACAAAACTTAAAAATGTTTAAAATTAGTTGATCAAAAATAAGACCAATTGTAAATTTACTCCACCATTATTCGATCTGACAGAACCAGAGGACCAGAATTTTCGGGGTAACTTGACATTATACTGGAGCTGTCAAATAGCTCCCGGGGTGGGTGCAACGTACATAGCATGCGTTGCTTTTTTGTGTACCCTTCGGTCTTTAAAAATCACATGGTTGTGAGTCCGCACGTGTTTTTCGAGAGATTAAAATTCCAGTATCCAAATCGTGTGCTTGAAGCCGAAATTTAGCAGGTTTGTTTATCCCTTCTTATCATTTGAATAGTGAATGAATTACGTTTTTCATAGAATGAAGCCATTTTCTTCAACGCGACGGAAGCTGCTAGAAATTATCCGTGAGAAATCAGCTTTTAGTAGAGATGAGCAGAAAAACCACGTCACTTCTTATGTGTTGAATTGCGTTTGTTCATTGAATGCAACAAATCCAACGAATCTCATCATTCAACATGTTCGAAGCATAATTTCATCATTTTGTGGTATGTTTTGATTATTAATACTAACTACCAATAGCTTAAGACCCATTCAATATATCTAAAATAGACAAGCTTTATGAGCGATGGGACAAATGTCACAGAAAATTTTCTGCTTTTGAAGCTAAGTATAGTAAGTGGCTTGATGAGGATGTTTTGTTTTATATCGAGGATACTTCTGTGGAAATGAAGGAAAAGGAGGCGAATAAAGGTCGGCCATCTGTGGCTTTCGAGAATTCATCAGCTCGCAGTAAGCGGCGGAAAACAGAGACACTCAGAGAGCAGCATAGTGGTGCAGAGTTGCTGCATGCAGCTGCCATGCAGTTCAGAACCGTTGGGAATGAGTCTGCAGCAAAGCTGCTTCAATTTGTTGCTAAAAATTCTCAAAAAGCCAGTGATTTTCTTGATGCGTACAAGAATACAGAGATGCATTCATTGCCTGTCAAACTGACTCCTGAGGAAGGTGTTTCATTGATCATTGAAGCTGATCTAAGTAAAAATCAATATAATTTGCTTAGGTCTGTTGGAAAAGCGCACCATGCTGACATTTTCCCTGCATATAATGTGGTACTAGAGGCCAAGAAAAAAGCGTACCCCCCCCCCAGCAGAAGCTATCACAGTATCTGAAACAAGTGCAGAAGTTAAGCTCCAGGATTTGGTAGACTTGGACGCTAAAAGGATCGCGGAACACTTGGAAAGTGAAGGATTGTTGGAAAATTCAATTGAGATGAGATTGGAGTTGCTGCATAAGTGGGGCTGTGATGGCAGTAGTGGGCACTCACAGTATAAACAGTCGATTTCCTCCGAGTCTTCAGATGATAGCTCTGTACTGTTGACAGCTATAGTGCCACTACAGTTGAGAACTATCAATGAATCCGGTCCTCCAATCACCATTTGGACAAATCCTGCGCCCTCGTCAACAAGGTTTTGCAAGCCTATCCGCATACAATTCATAAAAGAAAATAAAATAACCTTGAAGCGTGAAGAACAGTATGTATCTGACCAAATTGCGTCACTGCAGCCATCCATGGTACAACTGAAAAATGGAAATGAGTTGAAAATATATCATCGTCTCAGTATGACCATGATTGACGGAAAAGCTCGAACCATCCTGACGGATACGTCATCGATGGCTACCTGCTATGCCTGTGGAGCAACTCCATCCGCAATGGCTGTGGATCAAGTGTTATTGCGACCAGTAAACGCTTCAACATTTAAATACGGAATTGCAGTACTTCATGCACGGATTCGCTTTCTGGAGCTAGAGTTGCATGTTTTCTACAAAATGGAGCTTAAAAATGGAGCGTAAACCAGCAATTGTATAAAGAAAGGAAAGAGATGATCCAGAAACGATTAAAGGAAGAACTGGGATTGCTCGTCGATGTTGTCAAGCCAGGAAGCGGAACTACCAATGATGGCAATACGGCTCGCAAATTTTTTGATAATATTTCCATTGTGGCAGATATCACTGGGTTCGACAGAGAAGTTATGGAGCGATTCTCGGTGATTTTAACTACTCTAGCCTGTGGTCGCGAAATTGATACCGAGAAGTTCAGAATATTCGCACTGGAGACAGCCCGTTTATTTGAGAAAAAGTATCCTTGGTACTACATGCCATCATCAGTGCACTTTATACTAATTCATGGTGCTGATGTAATGGAGTCGATGGAGCTTCCGATGGGTCTTTACTCGGAAGAAGCGTTAGAAGCTCGGAATAAAAATGTAAGGTCATTTCGAGAGCATCGGACGCGAAAGACCTCTCGCCAAGCCACAATGACGGATCTGTTGCAAAGATTAATTTTAACGGGTAAGAAAATTCTTTTAAAAACAGGAAAAATAAGAAATAACATATCTCTTGGTTTATTACAGGCGATATACTTTTGTCAATGACCAGACCAATGAAATCCAAGTTATCCCAAACATTACCTGATGCTGTGCAAAATTTGTTGAAATTATAATGCATGAATGAAGACTGTTTGAAATTAGCCAAGTTTTTATATAATATTAATATCTGTTACTTAATATGTACGTTTACCAAACCATGATTGTGCCAAGCTAACAATAAAGTATTAGCAAAACTGAAAAAGAAGTAAGGCTTTGAAAAAATAAAGAAAGCTTAATTTTGTTTTGCGGCAGCAAACCGCCATCAAACTGCAAAAAACATATATTTTTCAATAAAAATAAAGAATTACTTCTATTTGAGAATACAGTACGGTGGAATATTTTGAAAATATATGGCCCTACTTTGAAGCAGTAGAGGTTCAAAGAATATTATATGTACGAAAAACTCAATATTAAGGTGTTTCCATAGAAAACATCGCATATTACGCATTATGTTACCTCTAACTCATGTTTCTGCATGTTTCTGCATGAAATGTCGAATGTTTTGATAAAAACACACCTAAACGATTATTTTGCAATTGATTTCATCGTGGGATTTCGTGGAGAATAGTAGTAAATCATAATTAAGTGGCCAAAAATTATTATTTTTTCGGAAAAATCAATAATAACTGACCTATTATGCCATTAAGTATCCTATAATGTTCAAAAATTTTGTGTGTTTTGATGTTTTGAAAAATTTTGTAGAACATTTCAAACCAGTAGCAGTTAAATGAAAATTGTTATAGAGCAAAAACTTAAATTAAGGGGGTTTCTATAAAAAACGTTCCATATTTCAATGGGGTAAAGAAATGGACATCTAGTGTCTTCAGCAAAGTTTCTTGTTATGATATTTTCTAAAACTATGCCGAAGACACCGATCCAAAATATGAAACTTTGACAAAAATAAATTTTCGATCTCACTTCTAGGGGGATTAATCATTGATCTGTCAATGTCATAAGAAGGGACTTTTCATATCCAGAAACTTTCCTGAAGACACCACATGTCTAAAATGCATCGTTCGTGAGATAATCACTTTTGACCGGGTTATTACAGATCTGGACCACTGTGCGTCGGTAGCATTGGTGCTCAGCACGGAAAACAAAATCGACGGAAGACAAATCAATGAGAAAAAAAAGCTTACCTCATTCTAGTTCTACACTATGTTTGTTTTGATTCGCTATGAAAGTTTGACAGATAAAATGAAGGGTTCGTGGATTTTCGTATGTTTCGAGGGTTGTATCTTTTTTACAAAAGTCGCCCAGAAAAATTGGCACCTAGTAACTTTTGTAACCGGGAAATTTCTGAGATTTATACCGGTAAAATTGGCTGCAATTATTAATTTAACTGGACAGCAAATATTCGTTTTTGTCAGCCAAATGTTTGGTACTCACCTTTTCCAACAATTTCCCATAAAGCCACAAGAAATCTGAACTACACTTATCTTCCCACAGCATCGCAGTCAAAATCTTGCCAACTCTATAATACAGCTCCATTACCCATCCCATCACAATTTTGATGGCCAATCATCAAGTTGGTAACATCCTATTTTTACGAATCTGACTTCCACTTCTCACCGGTTATCATCGCATCTAAACAATCGCTGTTCCCGCCACTAAAAATCACAGCCATTAACCGACGACCATCCCAACTTAACAACGATAACAAAATCTCCAACCACACCCACTACAGTCTGTTGCCATCACTACCTTTGTTTCACCCGTCATCATCATCATCGTCATCAGCGTCGTCATCGTGAGCAATGGGACCGACGGTTATTACTAATAAAAAGGTCAAACATTTCATAGCGACAGTCGCGCCCGATCAACGAACGCCCGGAGTGCATCACCGAAAACTTTCACCTTTCTACCGCCCCCGCATTCCACCCATTCCCGAAGATTGGGTGATAAAGTACATCATAGTTGCTGCTAACAACCAGCCACCCACTCATTCAAACAAAACTTTTCTGATTCCAAATTCCATGGCCCCGACGCAAAGACTCCAACGTTCGTTCGTTGTTTGGCAATCGTTAAATTTTATCCTTATGGTCCTCTCTGGCTCGTCCTGGTGCCAGCGCCCGCGCGCCGCTCAGTGATTTCGGATTATTGGACACGTCGTAAAATAAATTAAATCGAAATGAAAGCCGCGGCGACCCGCTTCTGTTCGAAAAATCATGGCTTGTATTTCATTAAACGAAATTATTTTGATTGTTTGTTACTGTATGCTGTGTGTGTTTTACCATTTGGTTTGTTTAGGATTTTTCTCTTTTTTGCATAATTGTTACTTTTTTTTATATAAAAAAAATATCTGCGACTAAACTTAAATCATTACCTAGATGTTTTTTTTTTGTATTTTTTCCTTAATTGTTTTGATTTACTTTTCTTTAAACTTTTTCCTTAATTTACATCAATCTCTTTTAAATCGAACTTCGCTCGCCTTAACAGATATTTATACAGTAACTTGCTTCTTCAATAAATCATCTGAACTTTTGTGTTTCTTTTCGCTAGACTAAAAAATAAATCTACTCAAAGTTATAAATAGTTTCTTGTTTCTGGCTTCTCCCCGCGACTCTCCTTTCCAAAAAAACAATAATCATTAACCCTCCCAAGTACTATTGGGGGCAGTGTTTAACAGTTGCTTTTTTTTTCCTTTAAATGTTTTCCTTTCTTTTGATCAAATCGTTTCGCTTATCTTTTCGCAAAAGACAAAAGTTTGATTTCACGTTTATCTAAATTCGTTTGTCTGGTGACAAATCCGCTCTACACTTGTTTTTGGTATTGTTTCACTCGAATATCAGTCACTCAGTCTTCGCTCGCACCGTCATTCTTGCACTTCATTTTAAAAATTACCCAACACTACAAGTAAATGGAGGAAAAGGTACAAGTCCCCTTTTGATCGGGGTTGTTGGGTCGGTTGGTAGCTCTCCTATTTACAGCACCGGTGCTTTCCGGTTGACGTCGGCATCTTGGGCAGGATCACCGCTGCTGCCGCCGTCGTCCGGGACACACTGCTAAGCTCCTGCCAGGGTGGTGAACTCGATGTCGCCGCCGCGGGGAAGAATCAGGTCCGGATCTGCAATATAGACTGGCGGTGTGAGAGGCGAGGTGGTTTCAAATGGGTAAATGAGGAGAAATCGGATGGTTAGTATGGTTTTTTTTTGAGATTCGAGGAAATTTATGAAAAGAATCAGCATTTTTTTATGGAATGTGTTTGCAATTTAAGATTAACTGGAACGCATTAAAGAACTGTAAAATCCCCTCTGTGTTAACCCTTTTATGAATGTTTTTGGCAGAATTTTTCGATATGATTAAAAATAAGTAGAAGATAGTCGGTAAACACGGAAATCTTCCCAATCCAAGTAACATTGTTAATTTGATGTGGGTTCTGTAGACCATGATTTAGACTTGTACAGTAATTGCATTGCGATTATCAGAGCCTTCTCTAGCATCTAGTTTATGATATATGTTGGTTATATAGGAATCGATTGGGGCATCTGAAGGGTCAGTTTCGGCAACAAATTGGGGGTGAAATTTCAAAAAACCAAAATTGACCGCATTACGAAAAGTGGTCAGGTTTTGACCACAATTAACTCTGTCAATAGCGGATGGATTTAAATTCTAAAGAAGTCAATAGATTACAAATTTTACTACAAATCTGCTAAATTAAACACTTTATAAATATTCACTACTGAAAATAACACAAATGTCCAACTGTTGCAATGGTGATCAAAATTATCCCTGATTTCCTGCAAACACAGATTTCCCTAACACAGATTTCAAAATCGAATTCGATCCTGTCTCCCTGAACGGTGAAGAGGTCTGAAGTAGGAAACAGAGCTATTGAGAAAAGTGGCGGCTCCAAGCAGGGCGGAAACAAGGGCGCTCCCCCGAAACCCCCGAAAAAAAAACTGCCCCTAAGAGCAGCACTGCCCGGAACAAGACGAAGGGCGAGGCTCTCATCATCAAGACGGAAGCGTCGAAGTACGCGGAAGTTTTGAGGAAGATGAGAGCGGACGAGCGTCTTCCGGAGATGGGCAGCATCGTGAGGAGCATCAGGCGCACTCGTACCGGCGAGATGCTCCTGGTGCTAAAGCGTGGCGCCAAAGACCAGGGACCGGCTTACCAGAAACTGGCAGAGGAGGTGGTTGGTAATGGAGTGCAGGTGAAGTCGCTAGGCTCGACAATCACCATCCAAGTTAAGGACTTGAACGAGGTGACAGAGGCGACCGAACTAGTCACGCCGCTCAGGGAGCAGTGACAAATCGAGGTACCGCCAATAGCGGTTACCCTGAGGAAGGGACTGTTCTCTACCCAGGTGGCTACCGTCAAGCTCTCGGCAGCAGATGCCAGAAAGGCGGCAGCCACAGGGAAGGTGCGAGTGGGCTGGTCGATTTGCCCCGTGAGCATTCCCCAACCGGTTACAGGGCCATTTGGCTCGTGACTGCAAGAACACCGATAGAAGCAAGCTGTGCAGACGGTGCGGCTCGGAGGGCCATAAGGCGCAAGGTTGCCAAAAGCCGCCGAAGTGCACAATATGCGTGGGGAAAGGGAAATCCCCTACCAACCACATGGCAGGTGGCCCACGCAGCCCGGGAGCCAAGAGCAATGCTCAGCCATGTTCGAGGTAGCGCAGTTGAACCTGAACCATTGCGCGGCTCCCCAGCTACTGTTGAAATTCTAGTACTACACTATGTTTGTTTTGATTCGCTATGAAATTTTGACAGATAAAATGAGGGGTTCGTAGATTTTCCTATATTTCGAGGGGTGCATTGATTAGCTTGGGACCGAAGATAGTACCAGAGCTGAGCCAAAAACTTGAACACGTTTCTTCGAGACCTACTAGTCTTAGAGTAACCTCTATGGTAGTAGCTATTGAGCTCCGCCCAGGTGGTCCATCGAGCAGTTCTCACTGCGGTACTTGTCGGCCTAAGACCGGTGGTCATTGCGGGCGACTTTATCACATGGGCGGTGGACTGGGGCAGCCACTACACCAACCAGAGAGGATGCATCCTACTGGAGGCAATGGCCAAACTGGACGTTGTACTAGCCAGCCAACACCGGTTCGGTCAGTACCTACAGAATCCGTCATTGATGTGACGTACTGCAGCCCGTGTTTGGAGGGCAACCTACACTGAAGGGTCGATGAGGGTTACACCCACAGCGACCACCAGGCGATTCTCTACAGTGTGGGGCAAGGTGAGAGGTGAGTGGCAGGAGGGAGTCCCTCATGCGCTCGAGGCTGGTAGACGTCGTTCTTCGATGAAGAGGTCTTCAGCGAAGCACTGAGGCGGGAGCGAATAACCATTGATCTGACGGGGGAAGAGCTGATAGCATCGCTGACAAGGGCGTGCGATACAATAATGCATAAGAGAGCCTATCTCAGGCATGGCCATAGACCGGTGTACGTACTGGTGAAGCGAGTCGATTGGTATGCTCAGGGCGTCTTGCCTCCAACGGGCTCGTACGACCGAATCTTGAGAGGAACACTGCGTCGCTCTTCGAGCGGCTAAGGTGGCCCTCAACAGAGAGATCGCCAGACGCAAGCGCGCGTGCTACGACAGCTTATGCCAAAGCGCTAACACGAACCCCCTGGGGGGATGCCTACAAAGCGGTCATGGCCAAGACCCGTGGCGTGGCGGCACCCCCGGAGAGATCGCCGGCGATGCTGGCATCGATCGTACAGTTCTTGTTTCCACGTAGGGACGTTCACTCCTGGCCGCGGGGTATCCCTGTCGCGGAACAGGGAGTGAACTGATCGACATTGTCAAGTCGCTGGTGGTGGACAAGGCCCGGGCCCGGACGGGATCCCAGTTTTGGCTCTGAGGGCGGCCGTTGCGGAAAATCCAGACATGTTCAGGTCTGTATTTCAGACCTGTCTGGACGTAGGCATCTTCCCAGATGCGTGGAACCGGCAGAGGCTGGTGCTTCTCCCGAAGTCAGGGAAACTCCCTGGGGACCCGTCAGCATACAGGCCCATCTGTTTGCTGGACACCACTGGTAAACTGCTTGAGAGGGTCACCCTAACGGGCTGTCGGCATGAAGTAATTCGCCTCCTCGTGGTGTGCCCTGGAAACGCTAATTATCGAAACCAAGGGAGAGATATTGCGGCTAAACGAACTACCGCAGAGTAGGGACGCTGGAACCCCAACCAGCTCGTCCCAAGAGGTTGAGAAGCCCTGCACAAACCCTCGTTGTGCAAAGGCAGGAGTGACGCCGGGTTCTTAGAGTGCTTAGCACACGCAGCTGGTAAGCGGTCACATCTGTCCTAAGCTGCCCTGTTGGACAGTTGGCTGGCTATCACGTCTGCTCTAGAACTCGGGCGAACAACGAACAGCGAACAACAAGAGGAAGGCCCTGCACAGCTGCTCACTGTGCAGTAGCAAGTGTCACGTCGGACACAACACCAAGTGATGCGCCATAGCGCAACCGGCCCCCTCCCATGACGTAATGCTTTCGGGCGGTTCCGGGGAGGGCAAGGGCCTAGAGCACAGGGTAAGGTTTAGTGGGTTGGGAGAGCTATTTCTCCCATCCCCACACCCTGAGTTATATTCTCAGGAGTCTGGGAACAGATTCCCCCCAGTATAAAAAAAGGCTGTCGGCTTACACCGAAGGTGTAGACGGCCTGTCAAGCAGCCAGTACGGGTTCCGCAAGGGCAGATCAACGGTGGAAGCCATCCACGACGTCATTCAGTCAGCAGAGGTGGTCCATCGGAAACGAAGGAGTATTCGTTACTGCGCGGTGGTAACTTTAGACGTGAAGAACGCGTTCAACAGCGCTTGCTGGGGGGCGATAGCCCGCTCGCTACACCAACTCCGAATCCCCGGAGGGCTGTACAAGATTCTGGAGATCTACTTCCAGAATCGTGTGTTGAAGTATGACACAGAAGATGGCGAAAAATGCGTTAGAGTCACCGCAGTAGTGCCACAAGGCTCCATCCTGGGCCCGGTGTTATGGAACGTCATGTACGATGGAGTGTTTAGGATAAGATTCCCAGTAGGCGTGAAAATTGTTGGTTTTGCCGACGATGGCACGCTGGTAGTCTACGGGGAATTCCTCGAAGAGGTAGAGCTGACAGCGGCTCACTCCGTTGAGCTTGTGGAGGAATGGATGAGATCCAGCAAACTGGAGCTTGCCCACCAGAAGACGGAGGTTGTCGTAGTCAATGCGACGTTGACAGTTGGCGAGAGCACAATTAGGTCTGTGCACTCTCTGAAACTCCTGGGGGTTATGCTCGATGATAAGCTCAGCTTCGGCTGCCACGTCGAGTACGCCTGCAAGAGAGCGTCTACGACTGTGGGGGCATTATCCCGCATGATGTCAAACAGCTCGGCGGTGAGTGCCAGTAAGTGCAGGCTCCTCGCCGGGGTCGTAGTATCTATCCTCAGATACGGAGGCCCTGCGTGGGCTGCGGTGCTGGATATTGACTGCCACAGGCGGAAATTAGAGAGCACACATAGGCTAATGTGCTTGAGGGTGGCCAGTGCATACCGCACCATCTCGAGGGAGGCCTTCTGTGTCATAGCAGGGATGATGCCAATCGGCCTTATCATTAAGGAGGATGGGGAGTGCTATGACACGAGGAGCGTTCGAGAGGTGCGCAACAACGCGCGTGTGTTACCTTCCGTGTCAAGCTGGGTCAATAGGCTCCATGGGGAAGTAAACTTCCACCTGACACAGTTCCTGTCAGGCCATGGCTGCTTTAGGAGTTACTTGCATAGGTTCGGACATGCAAGTACTCCCACCTGCCCCGCGTGCGCTGGTGTCGAAGAGACGGCGGAACACGTTCGAGCCAGTAATGAGCGTTATGCTACCGATATGCGGAGCGGACACCAGTCCGGATAACATCGTCCCTAGGATGTGTGGTATTATCACACTAAAGCTTCATGTTAGATAGCATGTCCAATTAACTCTGAAAATCACAAACTTCGCGTATGAAGTAACCTAAAATCACTTTGAATATATCTAGGTGTTTTTCCGTAGTTCCTCCCTTGGCAATTCAGTATTTTAAACTGGTTCTGCTATTACTAATACATCATCTGCAAACACTACTGCTACTTATCCTCTAAAATATTACGATACTTTTTCTTTAATTCCTTAAGCACTTTCTGTATAATAAGCGTAAATATGGACGGTGATAACGGGCATCACTGCCTTAAGCCTTTTGCATTAAATATTTTCTCTGTACAAACACTCTATTAAGCAAATGCTACTGGACCGATAATTCCTTCAAATTTGCTGGTACAGTTGTTATATCCACTATATCCTTAGACTTAATCAAAGTGCTCAAACAAACAACAAAGTATTTATTATGGATTAAACCGGAACAATGCAGATGCTAGATGGAGGAATGGGATTTTTTTTAAATTTCACCCTAATTGCCCATTTGGCCAATGACCCATTCGGACTGACGATATGCATCTAATATAGAGCTTCCAAAGCTTTCTATCAGCCCTATATCGCATGATGATATCTCAAAACGGTGGGCAGTCAAAAAATGCCAAAAACCATGTGTTGTCAAATCCTGTATATCTCAGTAAACTTGAGAATTCCTTCCAGCTTTATTTAAAGTCCTATTTTTGAAGCAAAAAACCATCCACCACAGGCCAATTTATGTCATCAACAAACAGAAGAAAAGTTCCTGCCCCACCCTCAAAAGTAAAACAGTAAACAACTAAACATCAACAAGGTCCAACCAACTTTTGCTCCTTCACTCCGACCAGAAACAGCAGCAATAACGAGAAAGCAGCCAACACGCAAAGAGATATTATTAAAACCAGCACACATAATTGAATTTTGGGGACACCCTACGGGTCGTCTTTTAGTAGGTGAACAAATAGGAGCGCAATTTCCTCCCAGATTAATATCAGAATAAATTCAATTGCAAATGTCATTCGGAGCGGAGCAGAAGACTTGTTTTGCATAATTTTTCAGCTCTTTGAAGTTGAAATTGAGCTGAGGACTGGAATTGTTAAGCCTGATCGATCACTCAATTAATTCGATTCAAAGACCCAAGAGCTAGTGGATTTGCTTTGTGTGTCACATATGCTGATCAAAATTGAATGCATTCTGGAAATTGTTTATTCAAGTCCTTCCATCTCAGCATATTATTTGATCACTGACTGGGCAAAACTTGTTCTCCTGCCTCACTCAATCAATTTACTTAGGATCTGTCACCTGAAAGTGAAACTTCAATCTACACACACAACCCTTTTCTTCCCTCTCCCAGACGAACCCAGCCAAGCTTTCGTGTCAAATATTGAATTTCAACAAACTCAAATACATCTCGTTCTGGAAGTTGTCACCCCTTTCACTAACAGAACAGGATTACCGAACACATACCACATTCACTCGGATCCTTCCATCGAAGGCGAACACGTGATAACACCCACCCCCGGAAGCATGAGGCCCACATAACCAATGTTGACACAGCCTTTTTTTCCTGCGTTCTGAAATCAAATTTTCACCGGAAGCGACCACTGACTGACAAAGGCACGGTGTTTATAAATTCATCGCCGCGTGAATTTGAAATTTCACTCGATACACTTTGGACGACCAAGTGGAGAAATACCAGCCCTTCAAAATCAAACAGAAATCCTAAACAAATTTTCGCCTTCCCACTAACAGCCAAGCTCGTCAGTCGATTACTTTTGTTGGAGAACGAAAGAGTTTCCGATGGGGATCCTTTTCCCCCGCTGCAACCCCTTCTCGACCATCACCATTCCGGTCCCAGAGATCCGTTCTTCCAATAATAAGCATCGTTCGTTGGCAAGAAAGCCAGAGCTCTTCCGCGAATGAATTTCCATTCTTTCGATCTCCACCAGGACAGGGGTCTTCGGATCGGTGCCGCGCGGATCATTTGGTGTGGCATAAGTATAACGATTAATAAATAAATTGTGATTTTCACAGTGAGGCAAAAAAGTTAACAAGCTAATAAATGGTTTAAAAACTTAACTCCAAAATGAACAATTCATTATTCAAATTTTTGAAATTGGGCGGATATTGAATGAATCCTAAAATTAGGATTACCTTTGGCCGCTTTCTTGTTGGCTCGACACATTTGAACGCGTTAAGCAACGGTCCACGTCTGTTTCGCAGATTTTCCTACCTCCTGGTCACTCACGCGCTTCCGATAATCGCGGAGATATTTAGCAGCCATGTGTTGAGACATTTTGAAGATTTTTACAGAATGTCTCAATAAACACTTGTTTCACTTCGAATGTTGACTCTATCCAACGCGGAGTGAAAAAACTGAAGCACTTACTGTACCAATTTCAATGTGATGACTGTGTTTGGGAAACAATCTCAAAATGAAATTTAGATTGCCTTTCTTTTTGCACACGCCGGTATACTACGCAGACTCCTCCCACCATGAGTAGTTTGCTATAAAGTAGCGACACTCTCCTTTTGCGTAGCAAAGCGCAACTAACGAGTTATTAACGAAAGATGAAGAGAATCGATCAAAATCACTTGCACCTCTGCTTCCAACTTTGGTTACAAGATTACAACTCTGGATAGCATTTTGTGTGGTTGAATATGGACAAACAGGCACTGTACGCGATGAACGCTTCCAGTAGGAAAATGAACGACGTCATCGGATGGCGCATCCTGATTGGCTGACGCAGCCGAAGAAAGAGTATAAAAGCAAACAGCATTGCAATTCATGTTTCATTCTGTATCCTGCATTTAACCATTGAAGAGGAAGCAGCGAATAAAAAGAATGCAGAATTGAGAACAGTGTCTCATTTCTTTCGTCCGAGAACGCAGATTTCCCGAGCATTCGTGCTTCGTCCAGTTCCTGTTCGTTCATCCACTGGTTGCGTGTGGTGATCGATTCATCTTCCATAAGTTCCACCTAGTGGACACTTTTAAAAGAATTGAACGTTCCTGTTTCCCTGCTCATCGGAGCCTTGTGTTCGGCAGTTTTGCCGTGGGCCTTCGAGAGAGAGAGAGAGAGAGAGAGAGAGAGGTTTACTTCGCTGGTGGCTGTAGTGGTTACAGCTGTTGGCAGCTCAACGACTGGTGGCTGAAGAGTTATCGGCGACCCGTCGTTCCTACGCTGTCCGCTGTGGTGTGCGCAGCCAACGGTGCATCGTCCCTTCGCTGGTAGCTGTGGTGTGCACAGCTGTCAGTGGCTCATCGTCCCACTACTGGTGGCTGTGAGGTGCACAGCTTTCGGTGGCTCGATCACAAGGTAGGTTTTCGTCTGTGCTGTTGTGGTAAGGGCAATGATCTACCCCAAGAGAGATTGAGTACATAACAGGCACAGATAAATTCTATTCCAATTCTTTACTGTAATAAGCTTTGTTGCCAAAGTTGGTGACGATTTAACCTCCAAAACCGTGCAGAGTGCGTCTGTCGCATCAAAGCGTAGATGACATCCATGGCCGCTTACGCTTGGCGTGTTCAGAGTAGGTGACAGCATCATGGATCACATTTTCCAGGAACAGCTTCAGCACACCTCATCAGACCGGAGATACGTTTGACACCGCCACGGCGAGCCAGACGACGGATGGCGGTTACCACGAAGAACCTTTCGATGAAGCTTGGCGCCTGCTTCACCAAGACCTTTTCCTTCTTTGCCAGGACTAGTCATTGTTGCTTGTTGGGTAGAAGAGTGGACTACCTAACCTGCCACAACCTTCATACTGCTTCTATTGATGCTTCTGCTGCCTGCTCACCAAGCCGTCCGAAGCGAAAATGAGTTGAGGCTAGACAGCAGCGCTCTTTGACATCTTTTCAGGTTAAAGCAGAATAATGTGCAACCAAGTGGTACTCGATTATGACGGCTGGGTTTGGGAAGAACGTTTATTTCATGAAAACAGTGATAAAATTATCAGGAGAGATCGAATATGATCGCTGGAAAGTTGACACGTTTTTAATTTTGCTGCTGATTTTCATTTAGTGATTTTAACCATTTTAATCATATTTAACTTCCGATTGTTCAATTGTTCAAAATCTCATGGACGGGATCAAAATAGATCAGACCATGGCGGATGATAAGTGAAAAAACTACAAGGGACAGCCCTATGGGGTTGTACGCAGTGGTGACGTAGGACTACGTGGTCTTATAAAATAAATCTTATTTGTTAACTACAGCAGGAGCTTGTGTTTTGTGTAGGAATAGGAATTTAAGTGGAGTTATCTCTATTTATACTCTTAAATATGACAAACTTGACATCAAGGTTGCCAAAACTACAGACAAATCTGTATTTCTACAGATTTTTCAGAGTTTTTAAAACAAAGATTCTGTATTCACAGATTACAGATTTCTAGGATTTTAACAGATTAAACAGATTTTTTTAAATATGATCAAACATTTAATAAATTAAACCTGAGATGATGACAGTATTTTCACTTCAGTGTAATTTTATCATCACAAACTTTTATATATATATATGCATGCTTTTTTTGCGGAATGAAAAAGGAGAATGAGAACTGTCAGAGGTATTCCTTTTTGCCAATTTATGATACATATATTTTTATCTATTTTTGTCTCTTTCAGAAAAAATGCTCAATCACTTTTCAAACGACATTTTTCTGGACAAAAACTAAGATGAAAAGATTTTTTTGAACAAAAACACAAATTTCCTTTTGGCAACCCTGGTTGACATAGATGGCCCACAGCGACTCACGAAGAGCTACTGATTCCGATCAATAGCGGTGCGGATTCTTCCTTCTTCAATGGATGCTCATGTGGGCTGCAGCTTGCTGCTTGCAGGCACCTTTTCGTTGTGTACTGAAGAACACCACCACTCACACCACGGTGATTGAACAAACCCGTTTGATGAGACCAGATGGAATTCAACTTTGAAATCTGTGTTAGGGAAATCGCTTTTTGCAGGCAATCGGTGATAATTGTGGTGTAATTTTCAATAGTGACATTTTGAAAATAATGGGACCTATTACGGATGTCACTTCACGGTGAAAACTTGTCACTTGTCGTCACGGCGAAGTGATTCCCATTTGATTTGTACGGCAATCACGGCTCTTATTATGAGTTTCACTTCCTTATCACCGTGTAGTGACACCCTCAATAAGGCCCATTAAAGTCTTAATTTTTACAGATGCGTTAGAATATTTCTGATCGATTGGTGATAAAATTATTGAAATTGGTCCAGGGGCAGCTGAGTTATTAACGTTCAAAATCTTTCATAATTTTGTTACATGTTCCATTTTCGGTTTCCGCAAAGTGAACCCCCAAATAGAAATCACAGACGTAGTCCTACGTCAAAAGAAAAAAAGGAAGATCCAGGAGCTGTGTTTGTTGGGAGCTGTCTTAGCTGATGGGCAACGAAGATCCCAAGATGATCACGATGGTGTGAATCCAGCAGGCTCATAGTGATACCGAGAGATGCCGGAATGTTGCATTCGATGCATCTATTTCCGAGGGCTGGCAATGAGTAGCGGTTTTCCTTAATCAAGACCCAAGAAACTTTTCTGAACTGTGTTCGGGAGCTTCAAGGATTATTTGATCCTTCCTTTTTATTTATTTAGCTCGTAACATTATGTTCCATATACATTTCACTAATACAGTATTAAGAAAACAAATTGAGGAACTCGACTAGCTTAGCGGCTGCTGCGTTTACTTACTGTGCATATGATCGTGGGTTTGTTATCAAATTCCTAAAAAAAAACAATCATATGCTTTTGGTTGTATCGCCTGGTTGAGGCGTATCCTGGCTTAAAACCGTACCCAATACTCCAACTCCGTAGTACTTATGAGGGTGTCACTAATTTGGTGACCTCTCGTTGAGTATCATCACAACAACACTACATCAAAATTTGAGTCATAACAGTCGCGAAATATTGCTCAATCAAACGTACTTTTCGTCGAGCAACGAAATTTTCAGTCTCGGAGCACTTAATATTACATGACATGTTTGTTTACGTCTCATATTTTATGTCAAAACGGATTCCATCACGTGTAAAATTAGTTATTTCTAAGTGTGTAGAATATAAAGGGTGATACGGTCAAAATTTGGTCAAGGGAAAACGCGTGTAAATCGGTGAAATCGTTTATTTAAAAAATCAAATTAAATTTCTTTTTCAAGTTCCATTAGTATAAAATTCAGGAAAAATATTCAGTTAGGCTTCCGCTTTTCCAAATCCGAATTGCCGGGCCTTACGCTTGACCCCTGCCATCAGATTTTGTACAGCCACCTTGTCCACCTTCTTCGCCGCAGAAAGCCAGTTTGCCTTGAACTGCTGCTCGCCCTTAGCAGTTTTTTTGGTCTTCTTTAGGTTCCGCTTGACAATAGCCCAGTATTTCTCAATTGGGCGGAGCTCTGGCGTGTTGGGAGGGTTCTTGTCCTTGGGAACCACCTACACGTTGTTGGCGGCGTACCACTCCATGGCCTTTTTACCGTAATGGCAAGATGCCAAATCCGGCCAAAACAGTACGGAACAACCGTGTTTCTTCAGGAAAGGCAGCAGACGTTTATTCAAACACTCTTTCACGTAAATTTCTTGGTTGACAGTCCCGGAAGCTATGAAAATGCTGCTTTTCAAGCCACAGGTACAGATGGCTTGCCAAACCAGATATTTCTTTGCGAACTTTGACAGTTTCATGTGCTTGAAAACATCTGCTACCTTTCCCCTTCCTTTTGCCGTATAAAACTCCTGTCCCGGAAGCTGCTTGTAGTCGGCTTTGACGTAGGTTTCGTCGTCCATTACCACGCAGTCAAACTTCGTCAGCATCGTCGTGTACAGCCTCCGGGATCGCGCTTTGGCCGTCGTATTTTGCTTATCATCGCGATTTGGAGTCACTACCTTTTTGTAAGTCGATAGTCCGGCTCGTTTTTTGGCTCGATGCACGGTTGTAGACGATACACCCAGCTTATTTGCGGCATCTCGGAGAGAGAGGTTAGGGTTTCGCTTGAAACTACCGGCAACTCTGTTTGTCGTCTCAGCGGCTTCCGGTTTTCGATTTCCCCCCGATCCAGACTTCCTGGCTGTCGACAAACGTTCCCCAAACACTTTAATTACATTTGTAACGGTTGATTTGGCAACTTTTAGCGATTTTGCCAACTTTGCGTGCGAGTAGCTCGGATTTTCGCGATGCGCGAGCAAAATTTTAATATGCTGCTCTTCTTGCTTGGACGGCATTTTGACAACTGAAGAGTGAACTCCAAAATCAAAATAGGAGCAACATTCTACACACACACACCTTCAAAATGAGGGGTGTTCAGGTTTTTTAAATGCAAAATTGAAAGAAATACGTCAAGTTGATATTGACCAAATTTTGACCGTATCACCCTTTAGGCACACAAAAGGAAAAGTTCGCGAGTCATTGTGAGTTTCGCGAAATTTTCCTGTAGATTGATTAGATACCCGTTTTTTCAGTTTTTAAACAAAGGAAGATAGAACTAGGGTTCCTTCCTCCTTTTCCTTTCTCCTACGGCCTTTTTTTTCTTTTCAGAAAGCGAGTAATGGCGCTATAACCATAAGCCATATAGGGCTAAGACAAGCGTGAGTGCTCATGCCCCAACCACTCGAGGAAAATGGAGCATCATTTAACTTCTTTAGATTAGATGCTCCCAACGAGCAATCATTTATATCAACATAACGTACGGTACGAGATGTCCACGTTTCGTCCATTTATTGGATTCTGAAGCATCGCGTTTAAATCTTTGATTTAAACAGGCCCGATGTTTCTGAATCATCTTGCCCCTTAAGTGCTGCACAGTAGGCCTGGTTGTTTGGATATATTTTGCGCATCTCTGATCTACAAAATATACCAAATAGACAAGACAAATAATGGAGGTATATCTATCATTTTCCAGGATGCTTTCATGAACTGGCTGTGTTGGTGTTCGATTAGATTAGATTAGATTAGAAAACAGTGATAACATTATCACTTTTTATTTGTGCATTGGACAGTGCTTGACATTATCACTTTTTCAATAGTTTCTTGTTGAAAATCATCTGTCGGAAGCATTGCGTAGAAATATTTCTGATCGATTGATGATAAAAATTATTGAAATTGGTCCAGGGGCAGCTGAGTTATTAACGTTCAAAATCTTTCATAATTTCGTTACATGTTCCATTTTCGGTTTTCACAAAGTGTACCCCCATATAGAAATCACAGACGTAGTCCTACGTCAAAACCACTTATGATTTTTTGCCACAAGATTTCCCTTAGCTCTGTCGGTAAAGGTGCAGCTACAAAGCAAGACCATGCTAGAGGTGGCTGGGTTTGATTCCCGGTCCGGTCTAGAAATTTTTCGTGTTGGAAAATTAAGAATTTTCTGGGCATGGGAGTATGATTTCACTTGCCACACAATTATACCAATGCAAACATTGTGGTACAGGCATCGAAAGCTTTCAATTAATAACTGTGGAAGTGCATCTAGAACACTAAGTTGAGAGCAGTGTTGGCAAAATCAATTGATATTTTTCCGCTCTCATGCGCTCGCAATATCACGCATGATATTGGAACAAAATATCATGCTTGATATTGATTTTACAAGCTCCTTTGATATTGCGGGACTATTCACAACGTGCAAAAATCGAGCTGAGAGCTGACTCGACACAAAAATGATTCTATTGCACATCGTTTTCTTAGAATGAGAAAGCATAGTTTGCTATCTCTTTTTAATCTTCAACGATGGCAGACGTGAAGGGACTGCTGCAATCCGTTTTAGAAGTTTCGGATGCATTCGGGTGTAAAGCAAAAATCATTAAACTCAATCTCACCACAGTTTGGTGAGATTAGCAGTTGGTGAATTTTGTTAGCTTGATATTCCGAGCTGCGATATCACAGCTTGCAAAATCAACCGCAGTTGTTTGCTTGTTGATTTTTGTCTACGAAAATCAAGCGTGATCTTGGGCGTTGGTGAGATTTGTTTTTTTAATATTTTCCCAACACTGGTTGAAAGCACGCAATGAACAACAAACTTGATATGCGAAGAAAAATAATAAGAAGACTAGAACCGAACTATGGACGTTGAGATTACGAGGCCTGTATCGGGACCGCTCGTCGATTAAGAAAATTGAACAGCTATATGCGTATAAGAGCTACCTCATGTTAGACGAAAATCTTTCATAACTCGAGCCTTATGAAATTCTTAAGTCAATTTACCACAGTGTGCTCCGTGACTTGAAAATCCCGAAAACCTCTGAGACTTGTTCTCAGAGCCGCACAGTGGGACGAAATCAAAAAAAGAGGGACATGGCCATTTGCGACGAAACTAATGAGTGTAGCATTTTGATGTCTTCTAAAATGTTTCTTTAGTTTTTAAATACTTTATTTAGGTTGGGATTTTTTTTTGCTTAAGGGTGGTATACACTAAGATAAAGAAGTAACTTTTTATGCCTTGTTAAAATTGATGACCATCTGAGGAAACATTGAAGATTAAGCCATTTTAAGAAACTTTGTACAAGACGTCAATTTTCCACCTCTTAAGTGGACGAAGTTATAGGGTAAAAATGGAGTACAAACAATAGTACCTCCTTAAAACCTTTTAATTTTGAATTTTTTTTTTCAATGTTCTACAAACTTATTTTAAAATGCACATTTTTTTCTAAAAAAGAGAAATCGCTATCTCTTTGTATTAAGGACTTTTTGTATTTTTTAAACGCTTTCTGTACTTAATTATAAGTTGCTGAAAGAAATTACGTTGAGCTTAGCTCCTAATACCTGCTAACCTGCAAGGTACACCCCTTTAAAGTAAGTGTTGAAAAAATATAAATACTAATGTTAATCCTTTACTTGCAGGGATAGCGATTTGCTTTGTTGAGAAAAAAAAAATGTGCATTTTTAGAGCACTTACAACTTTGTACAACATTGAATAAATTTAAAAATTCAAACTAAAAAGTTATGGTAAAAAAACGGTTTTTAATGGGGTACTACCGTTTGTACTCCATTTTCACCCATAACTTCGTCCACTTAAGAGATAGAAAATTGACATCTTGCACAAAGTTTCTTAAAATGAGTTCATCTACAATGTTTGTATAGATGTTCATCAATTTCAATAAGACATAAAAAAGTTGTTTTTTTTATCTTAGTGTATACCCCCCTTAATCAAAAATGTTCACCACTCAATTGAAGTACTCAAAAAATGAAGAAACATTCTACACGGCATCAAAATGCTACACTCAATATGTCCCACTATTTTCGATTTCGTTCCACTGTGAGCCGGGACCGGGAAAAACTTCCGCTGTCCGGAATGGGGGAGATGGGGGTGGTGGCTGTTGTGGCTTTTCCGAAGCGCAACCAAGGGGTTTCATATGCAAATATGTAATGGTTTGTGTTCTTAGCAGCACAACGGGCGGCAGCAGCTTCTACATGGCACATGCGAGGGCGTGAGTGTAGGCATACAGTCAGCTTGCACATGTTTGTGGGTTTTGTCAATCCCCTCTGCCCTGGCAAACGATAGTTGCTCCATCATCATCTTTTAGTGCGGCGGCGGCGGTCGACGTTGAGATGTTCGACGACTGGAAATCGTTCTAGCCTTGGTCATGTACTTGAGGATTATTAACAAATTTTTGCAATGCCATGCGGTTCCCCGAGCAGTCCATATGCGTCATGCTGATGGACGTGTTTGCGCTCGGTTCGGTTCTTCCTTCTGTTGCATAGTGTTTGGAATATTTTAGTCATGATGTGCACTAAATATTTGCCAGTTGTCTGAGTGCTGTTTGTTGGATGCTATGTGTTTCAGCGGGAAGAATGGGAGGAGGATGGCATTTTCAAAAGCCAAAACCAAGATTGAGATTAGAAATACCAAGCAAATGAAAATGGTGACTTGTGAGTTTTGCACAACGAACGCTTGCTGCGAAGTCGTTGAAATTAGACTAGAAAATGGCCATCTCAATTGGTTGGCGTGCAAATTTAGATTAAATGTTCGGAATGAGCAATTTCTTCACCTCACTTTTTTTTTTTTGCTAAGCAACATGGTTCGAATTTAAATGATTGTAAAATTTCTGAAGGTCCATATTGCTTCCAATTTGAAATCAGCTGGAGCTTAGCTACGAGTTTCTGTAGAAATTCTTCCTATTTCTCTCAGGTCGTTTACGCACATTTCGACCGTTTTGTCGTTTATAGCTCTATAGTCACTACGCGAAATCGGTGATGGAGTGGTACGAAGCCAACGATGTTGTTTTTTTGCGAAGGAGTCAAATCCGCCAAACTCGTCTGAACTTCGCCCAAAAAAACAGGGAAGGTCTTCTTCTTGTATGTTGCATTTTTTTCGAGTACAGTCTTTAATGGAAAATGCCTTGAAAATTCATAGATTCTCATTTACAAGGTTCTCTCGTTAAGCCCGAAATTCTACTTCATATCGCATCCGGCAAGCAAGGGCCATTTTCCAAACGCATGCCGTCCTCACAAGTAGTACGCATTTTCTGGTGGAAAACATTCAACCGTACCTCGCCGGACAGCTCATTTCTGTCATTAGCCCTATCAGTTCGGTCGCACTATAAATTCAACCCCACCAAAGAGCACTTCTTTCGTCCCAGCACAGTCAAACCTCGGAGGCTCACTTTTGCATCCAACACTACTGCACTCCTGGGTCGATGTCAACAGCTATCACTTCATTTCTAGCCCCATCGACTAGAAGAAGACAAGCTCACGTCTCCCAGAGAGAGAGACAACAAAAAACCGGAAGGCCATCCAGATTAAGCAGACATGGAAAGTAGTAAAATGGTCACACACTTTTTCCCATCCTCGTCACGATCATCGTCATCATCATCGTCCATCGCATCAACGACGGCGAAAGGTCCTTTTTGCGGTTGGATCCTTTCTCTCGTAAGCCCCTGGTGGTTCATCATCGCACGGCAACCCGGCTCAATCCGGGGTGTGTACAATTTGGCAAAACACGCACTTCCTCATATCGGTTCATTTCGTCGTGACTTGTCACAGGCTGATTAGATGGTTGAACGTCGTCGTCGTCGGCAAGATAACCGATTCCCCCCCGTCGGTCGTGTCGTCGCGTCGATGAGACATGAAAACCCATTCAATGAGATGCGTCGACAACAATGTGCGAGCCATGTTCATGTTTTTGCCTGAGCCTTTTCCCATGTTTGGACGAGATTTTTTTCGTCGACGACGACATGGCCCAGATTGTGATATGTGTATTATCAACTCGACTAATTTTCATCTCTCCCATGACTGTTGTCGTCGGATCGGAGTACACGTGCGGATGGTTCTTCGGGTGGACGTTCCAAGCCAGCTTCTTCTGGCAGATGCAGATGCTGTTTCTCTCTGATTGGCGACGATTTTGAGGGATCATGTCAGCTGCAGAATGGAAAGGGCTGAACCAAGAAACATTCTCTAGACTGGAACCATATTCGGGGCCTTTGTTGTACGAGTCCCTGGAGCTGCTTGTTGGTTAGTGCTGACTGTGTGACAACAAGGGAGAACGAACGACCAGCATCGCCGAGAAGGAGGACATCGAGCAACAACAACGGGAGATGTAATGATTATGTTGAATTCATGCTCGAAATTCGTTGCGCTGCTTCCTCGGGGGAGAATGGAAAAGGTTCAACGTCAACACCGACCGGGAAAAGGAATGTGTGGGTGCGACGATGACGACGACGATATCTAGAGTAACATTTGAAATGGGCCTATGTCCAAAACGTAAACAAATCGGGTTTTGATACCATTCTTTAGCACCGCTTGATAGCTACTAATCGTGTAAGAAAGTTCCGCATAATCGAGAAAAATCATTAAAAATAACTCGATTTTCGAAACGGCCGATCAACGAAATTTTTCGATTCATTTATAGGCCCGCACGCTAAAACGGCCAATCATTCATTTATTTCATTTCATTGTTAAGCCTAGTGACGTAGAAAGGCCGATGATTGAAAAATTTCAAACCAAAGCTAGGCCCTACTGCTTGAGGCAGGGCCGATTATTTGTTTTGAATTTATTTGACGTTGCGAAAAGGCTTAGCAAAGGGCCTACCATTTCTGATGACAAGCACAACGGCTTAACAAAAAGGGCCAATCCATTGAAAGATTCACAAAAAAGGCTTATTAATTTATGAAATTATATTGTTATCGATTTTCATATATTTTTGAAAGGTTTTCGCATATTTTGGATGTTGTATACTGAGATACAGTTACTATTGTTATTGTGAACAATATAAATGCCTGAAATACTTCAATTTTCTTAAATATGAATTGAATAGAGGCGGCCAAAATTTAAAATTCATTTTCTGGTTTGTTTACGTTTTGAACATAGGCCCATTTCAAATGTTACTCTAGATATGTACAAAGTCAGCGCTTGGTTGATGTTGTAAATGGAGGATAAACAATAACAACAACAAGTAGGGACAAGAAAACACTCTCTGCCGGTTGCATCCGTTCCGTCCTATCGTCGATGTCGGTCGGACAAACCATCCAAAGGAAGACGACGGTGATGACGATGACGATGACGACGACTAAACCGACGACAACGCCATGACGTGACTGGCAGGAATAATTGGAACGGAATTTACATACAAATGATTAGTTAGAGCTGTTTAAAAATGTAGAAACGACAAGGTTGCTGTAGTATGTTAGTGCAAGGGTTGTGTTTTTTGCCCAGTCGAGTGACACTGATAAGGGTGTTACCGAGGTACTGAGGTTTGCAGATGGGTCATTCCAATGCAGGGTTTAATATTAATATTGCGATAGGGTTGTTTGCAAATTCCGAATAAAGAAGGTCACTGGAATCTTGATAGGACTGCAGCGCAAACTTTAAGAGTTCATCATAGGGAAAATAATCTGATTAATGATGGTTCAATTAGTATGAAGAAAGTACAGTTCGTTTCGCTGATTCCTTAACAGATCACTTCGATCGATTTATCTATATAAATTTTCATAATTTAACTCCACAATTCGATGGTAATTTAAAAAGTTGGCTGGTTGACTTTTTTGCAATTCAAGTTTATTTTAAGAGAACTACAAGCCTATTTAAAGTAGTCAGCAATCTGTACAGTACGTGTCCTGATAGTGGGATTCTAATATTGATATTTTGAAAAACATGACCACTAGAAATGACATAGGGGAGTGTCACAAAAGTTGATGCTTCCCCCAGAGGCTGTTGAGACTCTTAACAAACATTGAAGACTAGCTTATATCGACACAAATGAGTTGTATAAGCCAAATTTTGGCAGTATTAGCTCATTTGCAGCTAAAATTGGGACAACTGTTTGTTCGGAAAGCTAAAAGCCAAAAATTGCGTTTGTAGTTTTCATCACAATTTTAACATTTAAATTTCTTAGGTTTGCCGTCACAGAACAGTCGTCGTTTGCGTGAGAGGAATCACCACAATTCATGCATTTAGCTGGCATGTAGCATTTTTTTGTTTCGTGACCCCATCCCTGGCACTTACGGCACTGGGTGAGGTTTTGGAAACTTCCTCCAGTCTTCCTGAAGTGTTCCCACTTTACTCGGACATGGAGCATAAGGATAGCTTTTTCTAAGGCCTTACGGCTGTTGAGTTCACTAGACTAGAAGTGAACTAAATAAAAATCATTAGAAATACCGTTGTGCGAATCACCAGGATGGGATTTCATTCTCATTTTGATTACTTGGCTGGTTCAACTCGAAGTAATTTTGTCATTTGTTTGTTTGTTTGTTTGTTTATTTATCGTCTGGCAATGTAAAGGGTAACCCCTTTTAAAATACTACCTCCGCGTTGTAAAATGTTTTGTACATAATTTGTTTGAGTTTGGCAACACGGTTTAACTTTAATATCTCTCGTGTTTTTGTCGTACGCGATTTTATTTAATTTTTAGTGTAACCAAGCGTTTTAAATTATCCATTCGAGCTAGTTTCTCTTGCTATATTAGTACATGTTTAATTGTGCAGTATTAATACGCATGCGCAGTGGTTTTCGTCAGTTTTGTGATAGTAGCAGCAGCATCAAATTACTTGTTTACGTGTTGTTTACTTCTCCATTCATTAAGTTCACACGTTGCTAGCTATCCAGAATAGTGCCCTTTGTTAATATCAGTTGCGGAAAATATCTACTCGTTCAACTTCTGTTGAGTTGTTACGTGTTTCATCATGGTATGCCAGCGCTGTCAACAAAAAAGTATCCGACTCCGATCGTGTTGTATGTCAGGGCTATTGTGCTACTCCTTTTCATGCAGTTTGCGTGAATGTTGACGAGCCTCTCCTGGAGCAGTTGGGGATATACGGAAATAATGTTTTCTGGATGTGCGATGGATGTGCTAAACTCTTCTCAAATGCGCATTTTTGCACTATGATGACCAGTTTCGACGATAAAACGGTAAATCTGCCAAATGCTATGCATTCTATGCTAAATCAAATTGAAAAACTGCACTCTGCGTTCGAAGCTTTATCGGAAAAAGTGGATGCGAAAACTAATACGCAGACTCCATTTGCCATCCCGAACCCTTGGCCTAATGTGAAGCGTATCAACCCTCTGGCAATTACACCAAAGCGCCGCAGAGGTACCGACGGGAAAATTGTCGACACTCCCAGTGTCCCGATTAACTTGGGTTCGAAGGCAATCAACACGATCAAAACTGTCCGTCTGGATGGCCACCCCGACGACGATCTATTCTGGATCTACTTATCCGCTTTCCATCCAACAACCTCAGAGAGCCAAAGGTGGTGAAACTGATTTCAAAGTAAAAGGACCTCAATTCACTTGGGTTCGTGTCCTTTAAAGTAGGCTTAAGTGACCAGCTGAAAGAAAAAGCACTGTCCTGCGAATCCTGGCCAGAAAACATCAGTTTTCGAGAATTTGAGGATCGAGCAAAAAACGTTCCGAGAGTAGTCAGTCTATCTTCGAGGGATGCAATAGATTCGTCAACGGCTGGCGCATAGGAACCAATGAATCTTTTTCTTCAACACCGGGACGCACATCACAAAGCGCTGTGGGAGCCTCATCTAGCACCGTAACAGTCGAGCCATCAACTGCTATTATAGACGTCATCAATTCAGCTAGCTGCCATCGCAGTCACCCTGGTCCTGTTTACGAGTGTGTGGAAGGGGTCTCCCAGCCTGCACTCCCAGGCAAGTATACGTGTGTTATCAAACCTTCTGTCCCTGATGATTTGCATAGTTTCAGCCCAAACTCTGACCCAATTCTGCCTACTAATGATGTGTGCTCACGAGGTCAAAGTCACTTTGCTCTTGTGGACGATGGTAGGACAGGAGCCGTCCAAGGTGATGCTCTTAGCAACATAAATCGTACTACGAATCTGCATACCGTCGTCCGAGAATATCATCTCTCCGTGGGTGCCATTGCTGCTTCAACTCAACACTCTGCAAGTACTACTCAAACTACAGGACGCAACGAGGTTAGCTCTAAGGAAGCCCCTAATCCTTCCACCACAGTCGAGCACACTCCGTCATCGGCCAACAGTCGTCCTGGCTCTGTGTGTGGTTATGGAGAAGGGGTCTTCCAACCTGTCATTCAAAGCGAGTACGATGCAATTCAGTATTTTGTCTGATCCACCCTCCGATTCCAGCGCGACGACTGGTCGTCATTCCAGTGGTGTTAACCAAACTTTGGAACGTACTGACATCCCTACATTGACCGAGCCATGAATGCACCCGAGATTGCTTCGGTACGAGTTAATGATAGTGTTCGCAATAGCGAAACTTCCTAACGTTCACCACCGTCAGCCGTGTCAACGCGCCACTCTCCGGCAAGAAGCGTTTACAACACTCGCGGTCCTTTTGTGTGTGTATGCGTTACGAATCGAGCCGTCGTAGAGAGAGAGAGGGAAAAGTACAGCCGACCGTCGCTGGCTTGGCCGAATCAACAGTGAGCTTCCATCGACCAATCACAGAGCAGAATGTATCATAAATGTAACCTTTTCGTAGTTTTTGTATATTATAAAAGCAATAGCCATTTTCGAACCATAATTCAGTTTTATACCAGAAGCAGAGGAATAAACATTGTTCTTATCAAACCCAAAGTAGCCGTTTTTCCAAGCAAGAAGAAATTCCCCTGCTTGAACTGACCTGACTGGATTCGCCGATTAATTTCAGCGTCGCCTCGAAACAGCTTGAGCCCGACCTTCGGAGATAGCGTGGTTTCCTTTTCACCCGATGCACATAGCTCACTACATCCTACAAAAGAGTTGCGCGTTGAGCTCTTTTCAGAGCTCAGCAAGAATTTTCGGTAGTCGAAGCTTATCGCTGGGTGATTTGGAAGCTATCTTGCTGGATTGCATCGTCGCCATCGTTCTTTAGCGTGCGTGTAGTGGTAGTGGACCATTATCGCCAAATATCTTCATTGATATCCAACGTCGGTAGCAGGCTGATTGCATTGTCGACATTAGCGTGAGTGTGCGTGCGGTGGCAGTGAGTCATCACCATCATCGACATCGGCAGTAAGCCGACAGAATCATTGTGGTTTTCACAGTGTGTGAACACAATCGCCACGACATCGATCAGCAGTGGGCTGATACGTGGATGGCCATCCATATTGTGCAAATTGTGAAAGTAGTGGTTAGCAGTGAGCTAACGTGTTGGTGGCCATCCGTCTCCATCAATGTTGGCAGTGGGCCAACAGATAGTGAGATGGAGAACCTCTCGGATTCAGTTTTCTCTATCTGCTATCAAAATGTTAGGGGTTTACGTACGAAGATCCAAGAACTTCGTTTGAGACTGACGAGCAGTGATTACCATGCAGTGGTCTTAACAGAAACCTGACTTCGACCGGACATATCCGAGTGTGAAATGTCGACGGACTACCAAATATTCCGCTGTGATCGTAATGAATCTTCCAGTCAATTATCCAGGGGAGGTGGTACACTCATAGCAGTCAAATCTGTGCACCCTTGCTCCTTGGTTTCGTTGGAAAACTGGGACCAGCTCGAGCAGGTCATTGTCCGAATTAGTTTGGAGAACCGCTCACTGTTCATCTCCGGAATATACGTTCGCCCTTTGTCAGGTCCTGAGCTCTACAAGTTACATGCCGTAGCTATACGGAATATTACAGAGACGTCCTTAAGCGATGATATCTTCATGGTGCTGGGTGACTATAATCTCCCTCATTTACTCTGGAATTTCGACGAGGACATGAACGGGTAAAGGGTGATACGGTCAAAATTTGGTCAAGGGAAAACGCGTGTAAATCGGTGAAATCGTTTATTTAAAAAATCAAATTAAATTTCTTTTTCAAGTTCTATTAGTATAAAATTAAGGAAAAATATTCAGTTAGGCTTCCGCTTTTCCAAATCCGAATTGCCGGGCCTTACGCTTGACCCCTGCCATCAGATTTTGTACAGCCACCTTGTCCACCTTCTTCGCCGCAGAAAGCCAGTTTGTCTTGAACTGCTGCTCGCCCTTAGCAGTTTTTTGGTCTTCTTTAGGTTCCGCTTGACAATAGCCCAGTATTTCTCAATTGGGCGGAGCTCTGGCGTGTTGGGAGGGTTCTTGTCCTTAGGAACCACCTGCACGTTGTTGGCGGCGTACCACTCCATGGCCTTTTTACCGTAATGGCAAGATGCCAAATCCGGCTAAAACAGCACGGAACAACCGTGTTTCTCCAGGAAAGGCAGCAGACGTTTATTCAAACACTCTTTCACGTAAATTTCTTGGTTGACAGTCCCGGAAGCTATGAAAATGCTGCTTTTCAAGCCACAGGTACAGATGGCTTGCCAAACCAGATATTTCTTTGCGAACTTTGACAGTTTCATATGCTTGAAAACATCTGCTACCTTTCCCCTTCCTTTTGCCGTATAAAACTCCTGTCCCGGAAGCTGCTTGTAGTCGGCTTTGACGTAGGTTTCGTCGTCCATTACCACGCAGTCAAACTTCGTCAGCATCGTCGTGTACAGCCTCCGGGATCGCGCTTTGGCCGTCGTATTTTGTTTATCATCGCGATTTGGAGTCACTACCTTCTTGTAAGTTGATAGTCCGGCTCGTTTTTTGGCTCGATGCACGGTTGTAGACGATACACCCAGCTTATTTGCGGCATCTCGGAGAGAGAGGTTAGGGTTTCGCTTGAAACTACCGGCAACTCTCTTTGTCGTCTCAGCGGCTTCCGGTTTTCGATTTCCCCCCGATCCAGACTTCCTGGCTGTCGACAAACGTTCCCCAAACACTTTTATTACATTTGTAACGGTTGATTTGGCAACTTTTAGCGATTTTGCCAACTTTGCGTGCGAGTAGCTCGGATTTTCGCGATGCGCGAGCAAAATTTTGATACGCTGCTCTTCTTGCTTGGACGGCATTTTGACAACTGAAGAGTGAATTCCAAAATCAAAATAGGAGCAACATTCTACACACACACACCTTCAAAATGAGGGGTGTTCAGGTTTTTTAAATGCAAAATTGAAAGAAATACGTCAAGTTGATATTGACCAAATTTTGACCGTATCACCCTTTATCTGCCTTCAAACTCATCGACGGAGCAGGAAGTGGCTCTTACCGAAGAAATGCTTGCTAATGGTCTAATTCAGGTTAACCCATTTGTAAACACAAATGGAAAGCTGCTTGATTTGGCATTCACTACCAATCCAGACGCTTTTGATCTCCTTGAACCAGCGGTTCCACTGCTTCATGTTGACATCCATCACAGGCCATTCATTTTGAACCTCGATGAGCACTTCAATCTACCTGATCGTCATGATGCCCCAGCAGTACTTGATCTTAAAAACTGTGACCTAACCGCCCTAGATCACATACCCAACTAACATTTTCAGCTTTGTAAGCCAACTTTTCCAGCGTTGTACTGTAAAGTAGCTGAAAAGAAGCTGCAGATACAGCTACAAGCAAAAGCTAGCAAAATAGTTTTGAAGAGCGCTTACTCAACTTTCTCACAACCATTATTCAATTTGTCAGTCGCAGTGAATAACATCAGCCAATAAACGCTAATGTCACTTCTATACACACACTAATCAACTTTCAACTTGTAGCTGCAAAACAAAGCTAACAAAGTGAATATGTTACTCATTTGATGGCTTCTACACAACCAACAACTCTTGCTTAATAACATAAACATCAAAAGTGCTTTTTCAACAACTAAACAACATGTACTCAGCTTATAAACTGTGTTAGAGCAACTTCGGAAGCATTTTCACAGTCAACTAGGTTTATTTTTAGACGTGTGCAGTTTTACAGCTTTTACTCTGCTCTTTTATAACTAGTCGAGAAAAGTGATTCATGTGCACTATTATGAAGCCTGTACTCAGTGATTTTGTTGTAGAAGGGAATGTTGATTTGTTTACATAAGTTCAAAGTGTTGGCGTAGCACAGTTGGTAGTGTCAAGATTTGCCAATTAGGTCGTCTCGAGTTCATTTCCAGGTTCCTCCGGTGCAGGGTAAATAATTTGGTGATGATTTGTAACTAATTTCGATTAATTTGATTCACAGAAAAATAAACTCAATAAATTCCTTCATCAAAAAGCGTAAACAGTATTTAACCCGGCTTCAAGAGAAAGCTGTGTAGTGATTATTGGATAACCGAGAAAAGGTTGAATAAGCGCCTTTCAAGTTCACACACAACTAAACAGCAGGATAACAGCTGTATAGAAGCGTTAATGGATATGCAATAAGAGCTTCTCCCGACCGTTCCAACAGCCATAAGTAGCTGACTAAGTTCACCAGATTTGCTTGTATAGAGGTTGAGTAAAGGTTTCCTCATATCGTATAACGTTTGAATACAGCTTGAGGCTGTATAAATGAAATGAGTAAATCGTTTACATTGTGAAAATTGTTAGTTGGGTATTAATGTTCTGAAAGCTTCCAGTTTGATGTTCGGTAAAGCCTTCGTAAGACCGTCGGCGGGTTGCTCCTTCGTGCTAACCTACACAAGGTCAATGACTCCACGATCCAAAGTGTCCATCACATCCTTGGTTCCGCCTCCACGCAGATAGCCGCACATCTAATTGAAATGACTTGCTGCCCGAAAATTTGCGATTGAAGATACTGCCACCAGAGAGCCTCCTGCACGGTCCTTGAAAGCGCCAAATATTCGGCTTCACACGATGAGAGTACAACCATAGAGGTAACTCTAAGACTAGAAGGTCCCGAAATAACGTGCTCAACTTTTTGGCTCAGCTCTGGTACTCTCTTCGGTCCCAAGCTAATCGATTCACCCCTCGAAACATAGGAAAAACCAATAACCCCTCATTTTATCTGTCAAACTTTCATAGCGAATCAAAACAAACATTGCGTAGTACTAGAACTTCGACTAGAATAGGGTACGTTAATCGTTTGCTTGGGACCAATAGGCTACTAAAGTGGTGAGCCAATTTAAAAACGTTAGTTTCGTATTGATTGTTGGTATTTACAACTGTCGGCTGTCGTTTCACGTTCCACGAAACTGCTCCGCCCACGCATCCACTCGTCGATTTTCGCGTGTCGAGATCTCCTCCCCAATCCGCATCTGTATAACCGACCAATTGGGAAACTTCCTCTCTGCAATACTGAAGCCGGTGTCCAGCTGTGCCCTTTAAGTACCTCATGATCCGTTTTACAGCAATCCAATGGCATTGTCCAGGATTACTGCAAAATTGGCTGACCTGATTGACAGCATAACTTATATCAGGTCTCGTCGCTTGCGCCAAGTACGTCAAGCGGTACATTTTTCATCGCCTGAATTTCGTCTGGTGTGCTTGGTGACATCTTGCTATGGAGCTTCAAGCTAGGTTCAGCTGGAGTCGAAACTGGACAACAGTTCGCCATGTTGAACCGGTGGAGAATGCTCTCCACATAATGCTGCTGGTCAAGCCAAAGCTTACATTTCGCCTATCCCTGGTTATTCTAAGTCCCAAGCAGGATTTCGCTTGACCAATGTCCTTCATGTTAAAACTGAAAAATTTCTTCAGCTTGATTTTCATCTGAGGGTCGCTGCTGAAGATGAGGAAGTCATCAACATAGATGGTCACAAAAAAACATCTTTCCTCCTTCTGACTTGAAATACAAGCAAGTATCGACATCCGAGCGTGTAAGTCCGAAATCTTTTAACGCCTCGTCGAGCTGGCTGTTCCAGACCCTGCTGGATTGCTTCAAGCCGTAGAGTGCTTTCCGCAACAGACACACCTTGCCGCTTTTGTTCACGTAGCCTTCAGGTTGATCCATATATATGATTTTGTCCTTGAGCTTCCCCTGCAGGAAGCTCTGCGTCCATCTGTTCCACATCCAGGTCGTGTTTTACAGATAATGCCAGCAAATATCGAATGGTGGAGTAACGGACCACCGGCGAATAAACCTCGTCGTAGTCGATTCCCGGTCGCTGCGAACATCCTTTGACCACCAAACGCTCAATTGCTCCATCCGGTCCACGCTTCGTTTTAAACACCCACTTGTTGCGAATACACTTCCGATCGGCCACGTCTACTCGCAATTAAAAAAAAAACTCTACCGTCCAAGCGAGGAAAGATTAAATTTAAGGACATTGTGGACAATATTTTGAATGCCCTCGGCTTTCCCGATGAATCGCCACTTCGAGGGCTTATTGAACTGTTTGTTCCTATAGTCGGAAACTACTTCAAGCAATTGACTGTATCATGGCCCCTCATTGGTGAATTCATATCTTTCGATGGATAATTCGTCGAGTGAGGATCAAGATATGATCACTTTATTACAATGGAACTGTCGTAGTTTAATACCTAAATTAGACTCGTTCAAGTATTTGATTCACAATTCTGATTGTGATATATTTGCACTCTGTGAAACTTGGCTTTCTTCTGAAGATGAACTAAACTTCCACGATTTTAACATTATCCGCCTGGACCGAGATGATTCATATGGTGGCGTACTTTTGGGGATCAAAAAGTGCTACTCCTTCTATAAAATCTCAATCCCAATAATTTCAGGCATTGAAATGGTCGCTTGCCAAATAAATGTGAAGAACAAAGATCTTTGCATAGCTTTTGTATATGTCCCTCCAAGGACATCCATAAACCGCCGTAAGCTTTGGAGTTCAGTTAATATCCTTCCATCTCCAGTTGTAATACTGGGCGATATGAACTCACACGGTACTGGTTGGAGCGAATCATACGATGACAATAGAGCGGGTATTTTCTATGATTTGTGCGACGATTTCAACTTGACTATCTTGAACACTGGTGAAGCAACACGTATAGCAAACCCTCCTGCTCGAGAGAGCCGTCTTGACATTTCTTTGTGCTCTAACTCACTATCATTGGATTGTCTGTGGAAGGTTATCAATGATCCCCATGGTAGTGATCACTTGCCAATTATTATTTCAATCAAAAGTGGTCGTCTGAAAACAGATCAGTCAATTCAAGTTCCTTTTGAACTCACGAGGAACATTCATTGGCAAAAATTTGTATCGGCGGTAACTCTTGGTATTGATTCTACCGATCCTCTACCACCACTGGAAGAGTGTCGTTTCTTTACCGAACTAATCTACAAAAGCGCATCAGAAGCTCAGAAACGACGTGTTCCAAGTGCATCCCTCAAAAGAAGACCCGCCACCCCTGGATGGGATGACGAATGCACAAAGTTGTATCTTGAGAAATCTGATGCCTTTAAAGATTATCGTAGACATGAAAGATCTGAGCTTTTTGAAAAGTATCTGAAGCTTGAAAAAAAGCTTAGAAACTTACTAAAAACAAAGAAACGAAATTACTAGCGTACTTTTATCGAGGGACTTTCTAGAGAAACATCGATGACAACGCTTTAGGAAAAGGCTCGCTATATGCGAAACCGCTCATCTTCCAATGAGAGTGAAGAATACTCCTCACATTGGATATTCGACTTCGCTAAAAAGGTTTGTCCAGATTCTGTTCCAGCACAACCAACTTTACGGGATACAGCCCGAAGTAACGGTTCTCTGGATGAACCATTCACAATGCTGGAATTTTCAATGGCACTTCTTTCATCGAATAACTCTGCTCCGGGAAGCGATATGATCAAATTCGACCTTCTAAAAAACCTCCCTGATATCGCTAAAAGACGATTACTTAACCTATATAACATTTATGGAATTCAATATAGTTCCACCAGCATGGCGACAGGTTAAAGTAAAAGCTATTCAAAAGCCTGGGAAACCAGCGTCTGATCACAATTCTTACCGTCCGATCTCTATGTTATCATGCAAGCGGTACAAGGAAGCGGTTTCCAGCCCAACTGCGTCTAAATCTTTTGGGCAGAGACATTACCCAATCTTTAACCTTCAAATACCTTGGAGTCTGGTTTGATTCAAAATGCACTTGGGGTACCCACATTACGTATTTGAAACAAAAGTGTCAACAAAGGATCAACTTTCTACGATCAATTTCCGGGACATGGTGGGGTGCTCACCCGGAAGACCTCATTAAACTATATAAAACGACTATTCTTTCAGTTCTTGAGTACGGCTCTTTTTGCTTCCTCTCGGCAAGAAAAACCCACCTAATTAAATTGGAACGCATTCAATATCGTTGTTTACGTATTGCCCTTGGCTGTATGCATTCAACACACAATATGAGCCTAGAGGTCCTAGCGGGCGTAAAACCCTTGCAGAACCGTTTCTGGGAGCTCTCATTAAGATTATTGATCAATTGTAGTGTCAGTAACAACCTTGTGATTGAAAACTTCGAAGAAATGCTCGAATTGAGCATCCAGTCTAGATTCGTGCGAATCTCTCTTAATTATATGTCATTGGATATTAGCCTTCCTTGCTATAACCCCTCTCGTGTATGCTTTACTAACTACAGTTCCCCCATTGACTATGATCTCTCCATGAAACAGGCTATTCAAGGAGTTCCAGATCAACTTCGACCTATCTCAATTCCCCGCATTTTTGCTGAAGAGTACCAACAAGTCAATTGCAATAGAAGATTTTTCACTGATGGATCCACTGGCTTCGGCGTCTTCAATGAATACTCAACCGTCTTTCGGAAACTTCAGGAACCTTGTTCCGTTTATGTTGCTGAGCTAGCAGCAATCAACTTCGCATTGGGGATGATTTCCGATATGGCCATAGACCATTACTTCATCTTCTCGGATAGTCTCAGTTCGATTGAGGCTATTCGATCGATGAAACAAGGTAGGCACTCATCTTATTTCCTTTCAAAGGTAAGGGAACAGATGAGTTTGCTGGTCGAAAGATCATATAGGATTACCTTTGTATGGGTCCCCTCACATTGCTCAATCCCAGGCAATGAGAAGGCAGACTCTCTCGCAAAGGTGGGCGCACAACAAGGCGAGATTTATGATAGAAGAATGTTTCCCATTAGTACGTCAGAGTTCTCTTTTAAGTTGACAAAACGATTGGACAAATAATTCTCTTGGGCGGTGGTTACATTCCATTATTCCAAATGTTTCTTCGAGAGCGTGGTTCAAAGGTCTGGATGTAAGTCGGGGATTCATTCGAGTGATGTCAAGACTTACGTCCAACCACTACTCGCTAGACGCACATCTCTATAGAATAAACCTCGTTGACAGCAATATATGTAGGTGCAGAACCGGTTATGATGACATCCATCACGCAGTTTGGTATTGCCCGGGTAATGACGCCTCCAGAGCACGACTATTGGATACCCTAGTGGCCCGAGGTAGACAACCCTTCCGTGAAGTAAGAGATGTATTGGGAACACGTGATCTTCCCTACATGCAAGCGATCTACGAATTCCTTTGTTTGTCTGATGTTAGAGTTTGATGTAACCATCCCCTCCTTTCCAAACAATTTCCCGCCATTGTGTCCCAGTCTTATTATCCTCCTGTTCCTGTGCTACTTGCCCCTGCCCAGCCAGGATTTGATCAACCGTCCGAGAGTAGTATCTGAAGGAGGCTTCAGAAACCAGTTTCCTACCTAGCTCCTTCCAATCGAAATTGTTACCCATTAACCTCGAGCCCGCCACGAGTAATCGGTAAAATCAAACATTACTGATTTTGGCTCCGCAAAGTGTCACACACGACTGAGCCTAGTAAATAAACGAACTAGAAAAAAAGGTGACAATTGCATGTTTACGCCAAACTGTGACAGACGATACCCAAGTAACAATTCTGGTTTTATGAGGGTTCTCCATTCATTCATTCCTTTATTTAACGTCGGTCTCTGTTCCGCAATCTAGTGCCAATCACCGACGGACATCGATTGCCATCCATTGACGGCAATCGAATGTGCAGGATGGCAGCTTCCACACCTGCGTAGGATATCGCACCCATTCAACACACATGGACCGGGACCAACGGCTTTACTTCCCTTCCGAAGGAAGACGTGACCAGAGATTTTTATGCCTCAGAAAAATCCCACCAACCTCGGCTGGGATTGAACCCAGACCCATTGGGGTGTGAGAAAGCAGTCAAGCTTACCACTACACCACCGGCGCTGGCCTTTATGAGGGTTCTGTAGACCAAGATTTAGACTTGTAGAATGCTATATAACCTCTTTAAAACTTGCAATGTTACTTGGGTAGGTCTTTCTTCATGTTTTTCAAAAGTAGGCTTTCTATAAACTTTAATTGGATCATTGATCACATTTCCCGCTCACTGAAACACCAAGAGGCCCCACGGAAACCTGTAGTAGGGGACAATTGCATTATTACACGAAAACATTCCATATGACAGCTCTTTCTTCACGGTTTTTCATCAAAAGACTTTTTAAAGACTTGAATTGGATCACCACCGGGAGGTCCCAGCATCACCAGGATGCAAGGGACCATTACATGTTTGAACCAAAATGTGCCGTGAAACAGCTCTTTCTTCATGATTTTTCATCAAAAAGGTTTCTGTAGAAGTGGATTATTAACCATACTGGCCAGTTTCGAAACCATCGAGATTTTTTCGGAAGCAAGGACTAGCCTTGGACTCGTCTGGGAATTGAATCGTAAGGTTTATGAATTGATTCAATAGGTATTTAATACCACTCGACAATAATGGCCTTCACGGCAGTGCGGCCATTCCCAAGCCGCTGATAAAACCCAAAAATGCTGCGGAAAGGATGCGCTGGTGCAAGGACCATACGGAATGGACAGCAGATGAATGGAATCGTGTTGTGTGGTCGGATGAGTCCTCCTTCACGTTATTCCCAACTACAGGTCAGGTTTACGTTTGGCGCACACCAGATGAAACATACAACCCAGAATGCCTTCGACCAACTGTGAAGCATGGTGTGGGGTTCAGTGATGGTGTGGGGCGCAATTTCAAGGCATTCTCTTGGACCATTGGTTGTTATGAAGGGCAACATAAAGGCCAAGGATTATGAAATAATATTGAACGACCTGATGGGGACGCAATATTCCAAGATGATAATGCTCCAATCCACACTGCGCGTACGATCAAATCGTGGTACGCAGAGCATGAACATGATTTCCATCATTTTCCATGGCCAGCGCAGTCACCGGACTTAAACATAATCGAGCCACTCTGGTTAACTCTTGACCCTTAGAAATGTGTTCCCACCACCATCATCACTTAAAGAGTTGGAAAAGTATTTGATTGAGGAGTGGGATAAAATTCCGTCATCGTCAAAACACGGTAATACAAGAGCCTTGCACGCATTTTGGCCACGGAATTCTGCTACATGCGCCGGATCGGATGTTTACTGGCTTTGTACGACTTGTATCCTTCCCTGGCAAGGATGTTCCGCACCGTTTGAAAGTTGGCGTTGTACCTTCTGGCCACATCTCGGATCGAAATACCGGGGTTGGCTTTAACGCACCTCAACACCTTGCTGCGCAGCTGACGATCCCTGGTTCCAGTTTTTTTTTCGTAGGTCCGCCGATTCCTTTCCACCCTCAGGGTTTCCTTGTCGGTTTTGAGCACTCGACAAACTGTTGTTTTCGGCATCTTCAGCACTATAGCCAGCCTGGAACCGGTCCACTCCGGATTTTGCAGGTGCTTGCGCATAATATTTTTTTCTTTTTTCGAGTTTCATTTGACGTTATTTCTGAACGCGATCGACTACTTTGATCAAACTTGCACCAGCTGTTCTCTATAGAAGTGTAAACAAACCACTGTCAAAGATTTTCAATTTCCCAACACTTGAGGCGTGCTGGCGGTATGCGAGGGGCGTACCCATTTACTTTTAGTCAGCCTTTAGGAAATACTTTTCATAAGTGATTGTTTGAGCGACTTTTCAAACAGTTACATGTTATACACTATCCCCCCAAAGACCGCGAGTAATACGTACCGCGTAAATCGAATTCGCGTAAATGGAGTACACGTAGCATATGGGATTTGACCTAATTGGGACCAACATAGAAGGTTACTGTCTTGCGCAAAGTTGTTCAGTGGATCAAGACCTAAAGGTTGGTTGACAGAAATTCGGAATTTTCTCACTTCTCACGAATCATCCAATGAACAACTTCACCAAAAGCAGGAACTTTCTAGATGGCAAGGATTTCAAGATATCACATAAACAAGGAAATCACAAATTCAAGCATACTAGCGCCACGTAGTGAGAAAATTTTGAACTTCTGTCTACCAATCATTAGGTCTTGATCCAATGAACAACTTCGCCAGAGGCAGCAAATTCTAGATGGCAAGGATTTCAAGATATAACACAAACAAGGAAATCATAAATTCAAGCACACTAGCACCGCTTAGTGAAAAAATTCCGAACTTCTGTCCACCAACGATCAGGTTTTGATCCACTGAACAACTTCCCGCAATACAGCAACTTTATAGATGGCAAGGATTTAAAGTTATAACGTAAACTAGGGAATCACAAATTCAAGCACACTAGCGCTGTGTAGTGAGAAAATTCCGAAATTCTGTCCACCAACGATAAGGTCTTGATCTATTGAACAACTTTGCCATATACAGCAACTTCCTAGATGACAAGGACCATTAGAGAAAGATGATTGGCACCTTCATCAAAGTTGTCTCGAATAACTAACTTGACATTTAGAACTCATCAACGGCATGGACCACTCTAATGTCTGGAACATCTAAAGATTGACTGTAATAAATGAAAAACTTTCCCTCAGACACTATTCGCCTAAAACTAATGGTTTAGCCACAAACAATAAATTCTGGACCATTCTGGACGATTCTTTTGGAACTCTCTTTTGTAGTTCATTTGAATCGTCCTTAGAATTTCCTGCTAATTTAGCCCACAATTCTTCTCTAGTTGAGTCTAGTCTACGCAATGCGAATATACCCCACCATTATTCTCAAAAATTAATATCCTTTGAATTCATCTCGCGAATCCCTTGGAATTCCATGTTGTGTATACCTTGAGATTGTATCTGGCGTTTAAATTTTCGAACCCGTAAAGGTTCGTACTGTTGACATTTTAGTCGGCAGGTAATAGTACCAGGTTGTTAAGATAATCCCCCTTTACGTTGAGCACAGAACTCGAGTTCAGCGGTAGCCCCCTAAGGCATCAACTGATTCGTGATTCATGTCCACTAACAACTTATATTCCCAACGACCATCAACTGAATGGCATTCAGCGAACATCGATCATCGTTTTTATTCGCCACCCATTATCACATGCCTCAATGCAAAACCTCCAGGAGGCCACACGATTCCACACGACGCACTACCACTAACAACTGACTAACAGCGGCATCATGCAGAATCAATGTTTCTACCCACCTTACGGGCATTTAACGTGCCACAGTGAAACTAGCAATCTCGAAACAATATGCATTGCACTACAGCACTTTTTGAACGATTGAACCCATTCAGGTTTGAGAATCGATTTCCCCACTCTGTTCAATGCGTACCGCCACATGGAGAGAACTTGAATCCGAACAATGACCAAGTAGTGCATTCTGTCAAAACGAGTCCCCCTCCGGGCGGTGTGGAGCCTGGTCGACTGAGTGACTGGCTGCCATTCAATTCATGTGTTGTTGAAGGTACGATATACAATGTTTTATGCAACAAAACAGGAACTACAGTGCCTGCGGCCAAACCCCCCCCCCCCCCTCCTGAAGTTTACACGCACCGACGACGACGGGGGCCTGCCGTTAGTTGCTCCATTTCATACCGGAACGGATCGAAATTGGCTCCATTGTTGATATCCACCTGGATTTTCTATTTCTTTTTTTCGGTTGGATGGAGCCCATAGGACCAGGATCAGGACAATTCACATAGAACAGACCACGGGATGTAAAATGTTTTCATTTGCTAAAGTATACGTATGTGTGTGTGGTTGATTGTCTGAGTGCATTTGTTCGAAACAAATACAACGTGATCATGGATGGATCTAGGCTGTGGGAAAGGGAGGGACTTGATTCTAAAATTTCACCCCCTACGTAGATGATCACTGAGCATGACATGGTCAGTGCGAGCTCAGCACCGAAAGGATGGCAGAAAAATGCTTCTCTAATTGGTTTAGCGGCAAAACTCCGGAGCCATCTTTTGTATCTCTGCTGTGCTTGTTTCGATCAATAATTCATCTCTTTTGTTGCTGCTGCTGGTCGTGGAAAGTGCCACTGACAGGACACTGGAATCGTAGGCACCATCAGAACAAAAAAAACTCAAGTGCTTAGTCAGATTGTAAGGAAAAAAATGCTGATTCTATTAGAGGAAGCTACTACTCACCATTAAGACTAGGCTGCGAATACTGTACAAAGCCCTCGGAGATATAGCGGCTACTCCGCAGGGTGGAGGAAGCTCGACTGCACCGGGGGTCGCCCGGTTGCCGCTGGAATTCGTCCTCGAACACATCGTCCTCGGCGTACATCGATGGCACATCGGTTCTGGCAGGTCTGCAACGGGTGAGATAACACAAGTAAAAAAAGGCAAAAAGTTAGAGATACTTTCATTTCACATTGAGCTGTAGAGGAGAGCAAATCTTATCCCCTGTCTGCAATCACACGCACACAGTGTCAACTGCGACCGCTGCTGCTAGGAATGGGGATACGTGATATCTGGCATGAAGCATGACACCAACCGATCCGGAGACGACCCTCATTACACGACGATGGGCATGTCTCACGGAATCGAAGTTGATTCCTACGACTAGGAAAAGAAAGCTCAGCCGGTTGCCTTTACCCAGTTGGGAAGGCCTTTACTATCATGTTCGGGAAATCGACTTGCCCTGAAGCCATGGACAGAAATCGGTGTTCAAACTAAAGAAGAAAAATCAAAATCATCTGCTCCATCCGAATATTTATAAACATATTTCAATAATAAATCTGTCACAAGCACCATTGACTGCAGAAAGTTAACACTTATCTGGAAAGACGTTTTCCCCCGAAAACCCCACCGATTCCAACTCCGTCACATTCTAATGATTTGGAAGAAAATATTTCCACTCAAATAGCATCAGATAATGCAAAAAGGGAAAACCGGACCCTAACGGCATTATTAACCCTTCTTTCTTTCCATTTCGGGCGTTCCAAATAAGTGGAGCCCATCAGCTACTACCGGGCCACTGTCTTGTCCCCCCCCCCTAGCGCAGCTTCTCCTTCCCCGTCTCCCACTGCCACATTGTGCCAAACGAAAATGACGCATATCATTATGTTGGCCCCCCTCCCTCATTTCGCAGACCAAAGGCGCCGTGGTTTGTTCCACAGTTCAGGGGGCATGGGAAAATTTAGGAAATCAATTTGGGTGGGACTTTTTGATCGGATTGATCGGCGCGTGCTCGACCTTTCTAAATTAATGCCTTTGTTTCGTGGGCGTCACTGAATTTAACCGATGCTGCCAACACACGCTAAAGGTGTTCTTAGCGGTCGTAAGAGTGGTTTTGTAGTGATGAGAGAGGCTCGATGGCCTATTGGTAACCGGTTTTGGGTTACTGCAGATAGTTATATTTTATTTCAAAAACTTCTTCACATCAAAGAGTAGCGAAAGTCACATACATTTCTTAAATGATTCTTCTCTATCTATTGTTTAACACGACCATGCGTGTTAATTGCAACGGCCATGCGCAATTGCGTCCTTCGAGCTCAACCACCAAGTGTCGAGTGGTATTCGACGCTAGCGCCAAGTCCGAACCATCCAAGCTGTCGCTCAACGAGGTGCTCCAAGTCGGCCCAGTAGTGCAGAATGGAATATTCTCAATTACGCTGCGATTCCGTAAGTACCCATATGCTTTTTCAGCCGATGTAGCCAAGATGTACCGTCAAGTGCTCACGGCGCTACTGGACAGGCGGTTCCTGCGATGCTTCTGGCGATCCGATCCATCGCATCCGTTGAGGGTACTTGAATTGAATACCGTTACGTACGGTACAGCTTGTGCACCATACCAAGCAACGAGGTGTTTGGTGCAGCTTGCCCAGGAAGAAGGTTCTGAGTTTCCCATCGGTGCTCGGATCCTGATAGAAGACTTCTACGTCGACGATGCTCTATCTGGAGCCAACACCCTCGAAGATGCCATCGAATGCCAACGTCAGCTGAAAGCCCTGCTTGCCAGAGGTGGATTTCATATCCACAAATGGTGCTCCAACTCGGATGAGTTTCTCGAGCACATACCACCTGCAGATCGAGAAAAGAAAGTTCCGTTACACGAGTATGGACCCAACGAAGTAATCAAGGTACTTGGATTGCTCTGGGATCCGAACATCGACATTTTCATGATTGCCAATCCACCAAGCGTTTCGCAACCTGCCGATAAACCAGCCACAAAACGCATCATTTACTCCGAGGTGGCAAAGTTGTTTGATCCACTCGGATTGTTCGCTCCAGTGATCGTCACCGCGAAGTTATTGGTTCAGCAGCTTTGGAGGACATCAGCAGGATGGGACGATCCAATCGACGAGGACACTCATGAACAATGGTCCACGCTTCAAGCATCACTACCGGAGCTTGGTCGTATTCACATTCCAAGGTGTGTCACGTTCCCGGATACTATCGCTCACAAATTGCATGTGAGCAATAGTATCCGGTACGCTGATGCATCGAATGTGGCGTACGGTGCGTGCGTCTATTTGAGGAGTATTTTCGCCAATGGATCCGCAAGGTTACGTCTTCTGTGCAGCAAGTCAAAGGTCGCTCCATTGCACGATCTTTCCATTCCACGAAAGGAACTTTGTGCTGCGCTTCTGTTGACGCAATTGGTCGGTCAAGTGATTCCAGCGCTTCAGATGTCTTTCCGAGAAGTTGTCCTTTGGTCGGACAGTACAATCGTTCTAGCATGGCTCAAAAAACCCTTGGATCAGCTTCAAACTTTTGTGAGGAATCGGATTGTTGTAATACAAACGGAAACCAGTGAGTATCGATGGAATTATGTTCGTTCGGCTAGCAATCCCGCCGATATCGTCTCTCGAGGCCAACTGCCGGAAGCTTTGAGACAGAACAGCCTTTGGTGGAATGGTCCGAAGTTCCTGTCCGCATCCGAATACGACGGTGAAGACACCGAAGAGATTCCCTACAACAACCTTCCCGAGCTGAAGGTCCTAGTTGCAACTTCTGCGGTAAGTTGTGAGCCTTTTCCGTTCTTCTTCAAACACAGCTCTTTTCGAAAAATTCAACGCATCATGGGCTACGTGTTGAGGTTCGTCAGCAACTGCCGAAGGCCACGGTCACCCGATCGTGTGAAGCAAGCCCATCTCACTGTCGAAGAGCTACGTCAAGCATCGGAAGCAATCGTCAAGGTGATTCAACAAGTGCACCTTGGTGATGAAATTCAACGACTGGTCTCCAATCAACCATGCAAACGTCTGGGCAACCTGCGCCCGGTGTATGAAAACGGCTTGCTGCGAGTCGGAGGCCGATTGGATCGCTCGAAACTGCCGTTTGCAGCGAAGCATCAACTCATTCTTCCCGACAAGGATCCTGTAACGAGAAAGTTGATTAGTGCATTGCATTTAGAGCATCTTCACATCGGTCAAGCCGGTTTGATCAACATCATTCGACAGAGGTACTGGCTTTTGAACGCAAAGTCTACTGTGCGACAAGTAACACGGTCATGTGTGAAATGTTTTCGCACGAATCCTGATGAAACCAAACAGCTAATGGGAAATCTGCCGACATCGAGAATCGTACCATCGCCTCCGTTCGCAGTGACTGGTGTGGATTATGCCGGTCCGTTTCTGGTGAAACAAGGTTCACATCGTCCGAAGCTCGTGAAAGCGTATGTAGCAGTCTACGTATGCATGACGACGAAGGCTGTGCATTTGGAGGTTGTATCCGATCTGTCGTCGGATGCCTTCCTAGCGTCGTTGAAGAGATTCATCAGTCGAAGAGGAATGGTCCAACAAATTCATTCGGACAATGCAACTAATTTCCACGGAGCAAACCACGAACTACACGAGTTGTATCGGCAATTCCAAGATCAACAAACTGCGAAGAAGATCCAACAGTTCTGCCAAGCACGTGAGATACAGTGGCATTTCATCCCGCCGGACGCACCAGAGTTCGGTGGTTTCTGGGAAGCGGCGGTTAAGGCGACGAAAACCCACCTGAAGAGAGTCGTACGCAACGTGAAGCTGACATTTGAAGAAATGGCGACCATCCTGCTGGAGATAGAGGCCATCCTAAACTCGCGTCCGTTGTACAGCGTGTCCAGCGATCCTGCAGATCCACAGGTAATTACGCCAGCTCACTATCTTATAGGTCGTCCGCTGATCGCTCCAGCCGAGCCGTCCCTGGAAGATATCAACGTTAACCGACTCGATCTATGGCAACATCTTCAACTGATGCGTGAGCATTTTTGGCGAGCGTGGTCCAGGGATTACCTCAATTCTCTCCAACCACGCAAGAAGAATCTACGAACGGCACCAAACCTTCGACCTGGAATGGTGGTCGTACTCCACGACAAGACTCAACCTCCGCTCAGTTGGAAGCTGGGTCGAATTACATCAGTGTATCCAGGTGATGACGGTTTAGTTCGTGCCATCGATGTGTTCACCAACGGATCAACGTACCGTCGTCCTATCAACAAGGTCTCCGTACTTCCAATCGAGGACAACGTTTGCCCCTCATCGGCACCTGAAGCTGTTGATACGATGTCTCAACCGGGGGGAGAATGTTCCGTCCGTTCCCAGAAGGACTGAAGTGAGGTAGCGCCCAATCCTATCTCTACGGCAACACTACGAACAGCGACGATCAATACTATGGTAGGGATTCGTACGAGGGAGAACAGCACAAACCGAACAGTATTAATTCAACCTTCAAAGTGTGTACACTAGAGCAAACAGCAATAAATGTAGTTAAGTTAGTTTAGCAAAAGTGTTAATTCCATCGAACCGATCATCCGAAAATACAGTCCACCACCAAAGATCCGTCCATCCAAGGGAATCGTCAAGGGCACTTCCAGTGTCATCCTAAGATCGTTTTCCACGGCGATTCCCTCCCGCATGTGTTATGGTTCATTGCATCGGAACAGCACGTATATGGCCTCCACTTTTGTAGGTATAAGGCCTTTTTTGCATTCTATACGATTTGATTGTTTGTATATATGTTTGTATATCACAGAAACAACTTTGAATATACGTGCATTCTGGTTGTCTGGGAATACTGGGCCTGAATACTTTTCAAAACTTCTTTCAATCCTCATGAAGACAAAATGAAACTGCAATGATATTCCCTGAAGTTCCCACCATACTTGAAACTGCCGTGAAGTTGACGGGACTTCAATTAAAATATGTCTGATGTGATGATCATTGAACAAATCTGTAGTTTTTTTAAATTTTCCCGAAGTTATTATAGCTTTCCTGAAGATCTCAAAGTTTTCCAAGAATTTCCTTAGTTCCATGGACTTCGCTGAAGTTCCGCAAGTTTTCTTAAAATTTTCTGAATCTAGTGTTCTATGGAAATCCCTAAAATTCCACGAACACTTTAGAGAAGTGTTCGTTATTTTCATGAAGTTAAACCAAAATAGTTAAATCAGCTTTAAGAGTGAAGATATCAACTCCCTGTTGCTAACATTTCGTGGATAAAGAGCGGGCTCTTCTCCCCATACATTGGGGCATCTTTCTGTTGGATGGCTCGTTTTCTGACCAATTGGCTGATCAACTTGTTGGAAGGAGATTCTTAACTGTCCCAAGGAAATGAATAGGCGAATTTCCTATCAATCCATCCATTCATTTTTTGGCCCTTCAAACAGCAATTTGCTAACAGTCAGAGGTTATTAAACTTGATCAAGTTCAACAGTGAGGAGAGCTCACAGTTATCGGACTAGTTTCCTTGCTAGAATGAGTGGTAGACCATTATCATTACTAGCACCACTTTCCTGAAGTTCACTAAATTGTCTCAGAACTTCCTTAATTTTCTGGCAATTTTCTTGATATTACTTCCTATTCCAACCACATTCTAGAAATTTTCAGAAATTTTTGCTTATTTTTCATGATTCCTTCAATTTTATGATAGTTTTTGAAATTTTTTGAAGTCAATGGAAGTGCTCTGAAGATCATTGATATTGCGCAAAGTATTTCACTCTTTCCACACTCGATAGTAAAACCATAGAGGTAACTTAAAGCTTAAAGCTTTCTGATCTTCGCTGAAGTTCTCGCAATTTTTCGAAAGTTTCCGAAACTGCCATGCAGTTATCGGAACTTCCCTTAAAATGTTTTCGCATTTTCCCGATGTTCACGGAAGTTACGCGAAGATTCTGCAATTTTTCAAAGACTCTCAGAACTTTGCTGTAGTTTTCAGAAATTTCCTGATTCATTCAGAACTTCTTTAAAAGTCCTATGTTTCCATTGATGTTAATAGAAGTACCCTGAGGTTCTCTGGGCTTCTCTGGTGTTCTCGGAGTTTTCCTGAAGTTCACGTAACTCTCCTGAACTGCCGCTTGTTTGTCCCATAGCACAAATCAGCAAGCATTTTTCTTTGTGCCATTGATTTTTATGTGATGGAACGACCAGTTTGGCAGTTTTTCCATACTTTCTCAGAGCAAAGTTGTTGTGTTAATTCAGTATTATGAAAATATAGGTGATAAGTAACCATTTCCACTAAAACATTCATTTTTTACGAAAACGTAAATAGGACCAACTTGCGATGAGCGGCAGTGAAGCTCTGAACATCCCCCGAATTCCCGGAACATCTTAAAGATTATCGAAATTTTCCAGACATTCTTGGAACTGACCTGATTTTTTCCAATCTTGCTCTTACAGATTACTAACCTTGCTAAGAGTCTGGACTTGGCAAAAAATCTCGGAATATTCCTGAAGTTATTTGATCTGCCCTTAAAATCTCTGCGCTTTTCTGAAGATATCTAAACCTAGCTTCCCTGGGCTTCTTGAACTTTCTAACAGTTTTTACAATTTTCCTCAAGTTGTCTGAACATCTGTGCAGTTTTCTTGACTTCCTGGAAGTTCTCCTAATATCCTTGAAATTCACATAAATTTTTAAAGTTGCTGCTGTTTTCCTGAAGCTAATGGAACCAACTTGAAGATCTGGAAAGTTCTCTAAACTTTTCCAGAAGTTCTGGGAACTCTCCTTATGTTTATTCTTTTTTTTCTTCTATTCAAAAAAATTTCCCATAAATTCTCGGAACTAATTTTCGAAGCTTCATTAAAGTTCCATAAATTATCGTAAAGTTAAAAGAGCTACCCTAAAGTTCTCTTATGTTTCCTACAGTTGTTCGAACTTCCCTCAAGTTTCCACATATTCTATGACATTCACGTAACTGTACTGAAGTTCTCAGCTTCGGTAAAGTTAATTTTCCCACACTCAATGGAACTGCTTAGTTCGAGACATCGCAAACTAACTCTGTAAGCTAATTTAACTTCCTTGAAGTTCACCACACGTCATTTAGAGAAGTTTTCGTGCAACGAATTATCGATACATGTCGAATAAGCCATTTTGAAAAAGTAAATGCAAGATTCAAAATGGTCGAACTTAGGCACAAATATGATTGATTGTCCACAGCTAGTGATGAAGAAGTTCGCGATTACTCACTATGACTCACGAAGTTTTCCCTTGGTTACATATCGCGAAATTTTCCAACATTGCCCATAACAAATAATTATTCAGAGTTTCATACAAATCGGAGAAGGCCGAGTCAAAAATTGAATTTCGTTTTGCTATAGGGCATGGAACTGCTCAAACGCAAAAAATAAAACACAGTTCGAACTCGTTTGGACTGGTGCAATTTTTTAAACTTTAAATACGACGTCTACATGATCCGGATTCGAAAACATTGTTGATCACCGTGGTTTGTTGTGATGGAGGAGGTTTGGTGGCCTAATGGTGACCGTTTTTGCTTGCTAACTAGAAGAGGGCCCCTTTAATAAGTGAATCCTGATCTATTTACCCTTCCTTAAAATGTCTTCCATCTCTTCCCTTTCCTGCTGACCGTAAGGACCTGGCCGTTGATGCAGATCTCCGTTAGACGCTTTATCACCCCTTGAGGAAAATCAACGCTTGCTGCTGCTCGGGAAATGGCAGAACTAACCAAGCAGCTCAAAGACCAGTAGATGACCTGCGGGAAGCAACCATCAAATCGTACAAGACCCACCTCGAGGCTTTACTCAAAAATGCGACCCTGAAGGTCAAACCGTTAACAACGCTCCAAAGCGTTTTGCAGATCGAACAAATCTATTCATCCAAGCGACATGCCCCCACAAAAGTCGCCACCATTGCCCGGCTGACCGGAACAAAGATCCCGTTGCGAAATACGATCCACTGACGCAATTTCATCGGGTTTCGCAACCCAAAGCCCATTTCATCCAGCTGTCTGTCCATCCACATCCCAACCACACGAACGAACGGATGAAACCGAGAGGAGACCTTTAATGTGGCGTCGTTTCGGATGGACTCCCTCATTTTTTTTTTTTTTTTTTGAATGCACACTGAACAGTCCGTCAGTGAATGGCATAAGAGAAACTGAAGGGTAAACGAATGTTACAGTCAAATTTCAATAATTTGAACATTCTTTACAACGCCAATCAACGCCCGCTTCCATTCATTCCCTCGTCCCGGGGGTTGGGGTTTTGCCATTCTGCATACATATACAATTTTTTTCCCCTATCAGTAAAGGGATAGGGTTGAATGGTTTCCTGCGGTAGAGGACCGAACGGGGTGAACGGGGTTGGGGATGCTTTCCTGGGATTTTTCTCTCTCTCTCCCTCTGCTAAATGGATCGAGGTGGAGAAATTGGGAATCAGAAGGTGATTTCTGGTGGAGTGATCCGGTCTTTTGTGAGTTTTTTTTTATTCCTAGGAAAAAGGAGCTTTGTGTGGAACTCAGTGAATGGCCAAATGTATCTGAATGGATCCGTATCCCATTAGATCGTTGTGTGAATGTGCTTGAATTTGAGGCAAATTGAACTTGACTTGAAGGTGGGTGGCCAATTATTTCGAGCATGTTGAATGCACATGTATGTGTGTGTGTTTTCTATGAGAAAGGTGGGTTCATCGTCAAGTTTACGGGATAAAACGGGATAATTGGGCCGTGTTTCCCAATATAATGGTCACAATTTTGAGTTTAGTGGAGCTCGTTTTATTGCGATGGAACAACACTAACTAGGCAAGCTCGGTAGTTCCTAAATTGAATGGTTGCCTTGTGTCCATTGTTGAATCTAGATTGAAAAGCAGTATTCTAGTGGTTCCAATGTTGAGTACTAATCTGTTTCAATCTTTCGAAGGTGATAAGCTTGCAGGATGAGGATGAGAGGATTCTAAAACAAGTTCTGGGAGCTTAAGCGCTGCTGAGTAACACTTCAAGTCTATTGCTATGAGAAGCGCTTTATATCTTCTCAAGCTGCCTCTTAAATCCGGAAGTATTGGCATAAGAATCTCTATAGTTCTTGTACAGCAATGCCTGGCTAGCCTCTTGAATCCCGTGTAGTTATCTTTTATCACCATTGGTAGGGTGTATAGGGGTGATTGTAGCCTTGAAGGATTTCCCGAGATTAGATTTAAATAAATCTCCTAACACTGATTTGGAGTACTCAAAATGTGTGTCCACTCTATGTTTGATCGCTTGCTTGCAAATCGTGTCGTGATTCTGACATGTATCGAAGCACATTTTTTTTCCTGGATTTGTTATCCGACGATCTTGTTTTCCGTGCTGAGCACCAATGCTACCGATGCCAGGGAGGCAGCTCCCACACCTGGACCCTACCTATCGACTCATCAACTCACGAACCGGGGACCAACGGCTTTACTTCCCTTCCGAAGAAAGACGTGATCAGAGATGTTATGCCTCAGTACATCCCGGCGGCGCCGACTGGGATTGAACCCAGGCCTGCTGATGTGAGAGGTAATCACGCTTACCACTACACCACCGGCACCACTGTATCGAAGCACATCGCACGCTATTTGACTCGATTGATTATTTCGCTTTCGTTATTTTTTTTCGTTATTTGTTCAAATGAAGAAGAACATAAAAATTAAATGAATGAAGAAATGCTTCCCCGTGCAGTTTTGTTTTGCTCCTAATCAGTTCCACAGCACATGATGAAAAGGAAAAACTAGACCTTCCGATTTGCATAAAACATTGCAATATTGTTGTCCGCGATCAAACGCTCCCAGCGAGAACTGAAATTTCCTACGACACAATTTGTTTCTAGAACATTCCATGCAAAGAAGAAGAAGAATATTTTTTCCTTACGACGGCGCGTGTGATTGGTGTTTGGTCGGGTCGCGAGTGTGTATATATACCGGGCCTGTTCACGCGTATCGTTTATCGCTGACCCAGCCATGAGTAAGAAATCGCGCGGTAACGCGAGTGCCGGTTTACCGGCAAAACAACCTCTCCCAGGAGACGACGCGACCACCGAGCCAGCCCAGAAGAAGCAGAAGAAAACCCCATTGCCCGTCCCGACGGGCGTTGCGAACCCGCAGCCGGGGCCTCCCGGAACTAAACGACCCAGACCTAAAGACAGTAGCACCACCGCATCGGTAGCAAAAAAGCTGCTGAGCAACAATCCGTTCTCCGCCCTGCAGAACGGAGCCCAGCCGCAGTCGGACCCTGAGGCGGTGCCGAAAAAAGTGAAGTTGCCACCCTTCTATGTGAAGGGCTTCCCTCCCGGGCTATGGGAGCAGCTGGATTTCTACATTAAGCAGGGCCTTCGCTGCACCATTCAACGGTGCACGGAAGGCTACAAACTGATGGTCCCGGCTGAAAAACACTACAACACAGTCCAGGCCCTCTTGGACAGGATGAAGCTGGAGTACTTCTCCCACGACGTCGAGGCCACCAAGCCGCTTAAAGTGGTGCTGCACGGGCTCCACGACATGGACACCACCACCTTAATGGACGAAATTAAGGCGAACGGCCTCAAGCCGGTCGAAATCCACAAGATGACCCGCAGCAAGGCCATCAAGTATCGTGACCAGCTCTACCTGGTCCATCTGGAGAAGAACTCCACAACCGTGAAGGATCTCCAGACGAAACGCACACTGTTCCACATCGTAGTGAAGTGGGAGCGGTATAAGCCGACCCACCGTGGCGTCACTCAGTGCTCGAACTGCCTATTGTTCGGGCACGGCACCAGGAACTGCCGCATGGCCAGCCGCTGCATCAAATGCGGCAAAAACCACAAGATCGACGACTGCGACAGCATCGAGGAAGCCGCTCCCACATGCGCCAACTGCGGTGCCGCCCACAAGGCCACGAGTAAGGCCTGTCCGAAGCGGGCCGAATACGCCGAGATCCGGAAGAAGGCCTCGTCCAACAACCAGCCCGGTCGCAAGAAGGTCCCGGAAAACAACGCGTAGAACTTTCCTCCGTTATCACCGGTCCAACCACGGCCAATTCCAGTGTTGCCGCCGCTCCCGCTCAACCAACAGTTGGCTGCTGCCCAGTCGGCTACCGCTGCAGTCCCCGGTCAAGCCTCCGGGCCATCGACGGATCCCCCTGCTCCGGGATTGGCCGGTACAACCGGCGAAGCTACAGACGATTCTCCGCCCAGGCCATCATCATCAAGCGCACCTGCGCTACAAGAAAACAATAGCTTCAAGCTATCATCTCCTTCGTCGCTAATTATGGACCGTGAAGCCATAAAGATCGCCAACTGGAACGCTCGCTCCGTAGGGGCGAAAAACATTGAGTTTGCAGACTTCCTCCGCAAGCACGACATCGACGTGGGCCTTCTCACAGAGACCAACCTCAAGACCGGTGACAGCTTCTGGCTGACCGACCACAGCATTGTCCGGCTTGATCGCACCAGCTCCAGGGGGGGGGGGGGGGGTGTCACGGTCATCATCAAGAAAGGCATCAAGTACTGCACCCTACCCCACTACCGCACTTCCATCATCGAGGCCGTAGGCGTAGAGGTGGAAACATCGACCGGAAACGTCCGGTTCATCGCCGCCTACTGCCCCCGGCAATGTACCGTTAGCAATGGTACAGCACAGCAGTTCAAGAACGACCTTGCCATCATAACCCGCACCAATGCCCGCTTCGTAATCGGAGGGGACCTGAACGCCCGGCACGAGGCCTGGCGGAACTACCAGCAGAACCAGAACGGCCGCCTGCTATTCGACCATTCCCAGCATGGTCTCTATTCCGTCTGGTTTCCGGACGAACCAACCTTCACATCACCGACGGGCAACCCATCGACGCTGGACCTGTTCTTGGCAAACACCAGATTAGCCAAGCCGGTTGCCGTCAACGACCTGAGTTTGGACCACCAACCGGTGCTGACCGAGCTGGGCTACAACGTGGCCCCTGCACCGTGCCTGCGGAAGGACTACTATCTAGTCAACTGGGTCCAGTTTCGGCACGTGGTCGACCGCCACATCGACGACAACCCACAGCTCGATACAGTGGAGGACATCGACCGGGCTCTGGAGGGTCTCCATCAAGCCATATCCGAAGAGTGCGTTCGACGAGTTCCTGTGAGGGGTAAGTTTCAAGCAATTGATTCCCACACCAAACTCTTGATTCGGCTCAGAAATGTTCGTAGACGCCAGTTTCAGCGGACTGGGGATCTGCAGCGTAAATATCTGCACTGATCTGAATCGGCAGATCGCTTCCAGAATGGTCTCAATCCGGAACGAGAGTTTCAGGCGGCTCGTTCAGAACCTGGACGACCGTTCCAGACAATTCTGGAAGGTTGCCAAGGTGCTGAAGTCTCACCCCAAGCCCATTCCACCACTTAGAGTCAATGACGAACGGCTTATCACCAACGAAGAGAAGGCCAATGCGATTGGGGAGCACATTGCCCAGTCGCATTTGCTTGGCTCTAAAATCCCAAGTCCACTCGAGAACCAGGTTGCGCAGTGCGTCCAGACGTTAGATGCCTCCCCTTGTGCCGTCCCTCCAGAAGAACGGATTACAGAGGAACAAATTTGCTCAGCGCTGAAATACAGTAAGAACATGAAGGCTCCTGGGTTTGACGGAATATTCAACCTAGAATTGAAAAATCTCAGCGCGAGGGTGCACTCGCTGCTGGCTGCCATCCTCAACAGGTGCCTGGAGCTGCACTACTTTCCAAGCATCTGGAAGGTGGCAAAAATCATCCCGATCCGCAAACCTGGGAAAGACCCTTCACTACCGTCAAGCTACAGACCGATTAGCCTGCTCTCAGCGCTGAGCAAGCTGTTCGAAAAATTGATCCACAGCCGACTGAACAAGTTTGTGGAGGAACATAACATTCTTCTTCCGGAACAGTTCGGGTTCCGTAAGGGGCATTCCACCAATCATCAGCTAGTGCGGTTGATGAATAACATCCGAAGTAACAAAGCTGTATCCAAGTCCACAGCCATGACCTTGTTAGACGTCGAAAAGGCGTTTGACAATGTCTGGCACGACGGACTTACTTACAAGCTTTGTAACTCCAACTTTCCACCATACCTTGTGAAAATCACCCGTAACTATCTCCAGCAAAGGTCGTTCAGGGTGTCGTTGAATAGTTCCCTTTCGGGACAATTTCCGATCCCAGCAGGTGTTCCGCAAGGGAGTCTGCTGGGACCACTGCTTTACAGCATCTACACGTCGGACATCCCTCCTCTAGGAGACGGTTGCGTGTTCTTTCTGTTCGCAGATGACACCGCGATAGCCGTCAAGGGTAGGATGCAACGTGAAATTACGAACAAGCTGCAACGATGCCTTGACACCTTTACTCATTATGCCACCTCGTGGAAAATCAAAATCAACGCCTCGAAAACCCAAGCGATCATGTTCCTTCACAGACAATCACCAAAACTTAAACCGTCTCCCTCCTGTACCGTAATAATGGATGGTACAAGGGTCGAGTGGTCCACTGATGTTACTTATCTCGGGATGTTGTTCGATGAGAAGCTCCTGTTCCGCTCGCACATAGAGAAAACCCTAGTTAAGTGCTCCGCCTTGGTTAGGTGTTTGTATCCGCTCATTTGCCGCAGATCCCGCCTCTCAAGGCAAAACAAACTGGCTGTTTACAAACAGATCATAGCCCCTGCGATCTTCTATGCCGCCCCGGTGTGGGAATCGTGCGCTCAGACCCACAGGAACAAAATCCAGGTTGCACAGAATAGAGTGTTGAGGATGATCCTAGATCGTCCATTCGACACAAGAATAGCAGATCTCCCTCAAGAGGCAGACATTCCCAAAGTAGATTCCAAAATTGAGGATATGACAACCAAATTTATCCAAAAATGCAATCTTTCTGAAAATGCTTTAATAAGCAATTTGTACATAGCAGGTTAAGTGTATATAGTAGAGTAGGTTAGTTTTAATTTGTAAATAGTAGTATTAAGTAGTTTCTCTTCAAATTCTAAAAACAAAACGAACCAATCCCACCAAGGTGGTCGACCGTGTACTAAGTCTAGGACTAATTCTGTAAAACAAATTTTGAATTTTGTCCATGCCTAAAGATGAAGAAAGCAATTAAATCACTTAGACAAATGTATATGGACTGCCTATTCTTTGCTGCATACAGCATAAATATTTACATTTTTTGACAGATCCATCATGACCAAGCCATCATGACAGATTCTTCATTCGCGTTGTTTTCAAAGATCTAAAAGTCATGAATACCTGAGATTTGTCAATGATGTAAATATTTACACGTAATACATTGAAGAATTACATTGAGAAGATAGAAATTCAAATTAATTCTTAAGCCAGAAAATTTTTGTGACCCTGAAAAGGACCGTTTGATTTGTCAGATGAGTTCTGATGAACGCAGCATCTACAACTCGAAAAGTGACAATATTGGGCGATGGTTTAAAGTGTAAGAGTTATACTTTTTACTGTCAAGGCGAACGTTGCGAACGGAAATTAAGTCCACGCATGATCCATCAACACTAGTTGCCTCCGAAGAATTTGAAGCCATGTCCAGGTGCAAATATTTCTTCATGATCTCGACGAACTTCAAGAACACGCAGTTGCCTATACGTCATCATCATCTTCCAAAGGCTTTAAGCCTGTACTACCATCGGTCCTTTTCAGGGCCACCAAAATTTTCCAAAAGAGTTAATTTTCTGAACATGTCCCAACTAAAATTCATATCAAAAGGTTCTTTTCAGTGCAATCATAGTCATACTAAAGAGTATAAACAGAGAGAACCCCGCTAAAATTCCTATTCCTACACTCAATACAAGCTCCTGCTGCAGTTAACAAAAATATTTATTATATAATAGGGTATACGTCCCTAACCTCGGTCTAATATGCAGCCATCGATTACGTTTTTAATCATAACTCATCAATGAATTTACCTGCAAACGATATTCTACTGCTAAATGGTATGCTTAGATATGCTTATCATGTCGTTTGCTATCAGAAACCACGAAAAGTTGAAAAACTTACTTTTTTTAAGACAATAACTCACGAGGGAAATGTATGTAATATGGGTCTATTGTCCCCAAATTGGGTCTATTTATGGATGCAACTTCGTCCTATCTTGTTTGATCCTCAAAAAAACGCTCTTGGTAACGTTTTCTGATGTATTTTTTTTTATCACTATCACTGTTAACTTAATGCTCTTCATTCCTCAAAACATTTCTTAGAGAAAATTTTACGAAAACTACATTAAATCACTCAATTTAAAAATTAAAAATTAAAAATTTCGCTTATCGTCTTTTGACCGCAGAATATCTAAATCAGAACATTGTGATGTTCATTATACAGGTTTGGCAGAAAAAATCTCCCTTCCTGTTCGTTCCTTATCATCCAAATGCAAAACAACATTGTTGACGTTACTCTTATTGCTATATGCTGTCAAATGAATTTCATGGGCCATAGTTAGGAACATAGAAAAGAAATGTGTCCCTAAAGTTGGGTCCATGTTTTACTTGTGAAAACGTTGTTAAACAATTAAAATAAACATAAAATATTCAAACAGCAACTGTAAGTTTTACGTCTAGTGTGTATTATCAGGTAATTCCAATCAATAAATGCCATAATCAGGCCATTTGATGATCGTCAGTCAACCTTCCCATCTTAACCTTATAAGTCATGGCGGCTAAAAACTCCGAACATTGTGATATTCTCAACCAGTTTTATTACTTACGAGAGCTGAAAATGTATTGAAATGTTGTGATATAAATTGATTTGTGTGTGGTACACATTTATCAACCATCAGTGATCAATATTTTCCTTATTTTTTGTGTAATATTCCTTAATTAATTATTTATTTGCGTGATAGGCCGAATGAAAGGACTAGACCCACATTACATACCGTAACCCTACCACGTTCAGTGTTCACTCGGCTGTCGACAAAAGCAGGCCACTCTCGATGTGTGCCACGCGATCGTCTGTTTTTTCGGCAGCAACCATTGTGTGGTCCTCCTCATTGTTCTTCATCAGCAGTTCTTTCGGTCGATTCGTCGTCGACTTTGGAAAGCAACCGTTTCGTGATGAGTGTGTGAGTGCTGACCACGTTTTGTGTCCATTGCTGCAATGGACGCGCTCTGACCCTCGTTGGCATACAACAATTTGCCATACAATGAAACTACTGGAAGCGGCTCCAGTTCTGATGGAGGAGGCTTTTTGGATAGCGGAAGATAAAGTGTTTATTGTGTTGCACCTTTTGACTATATTTTTAAGATGTTTTGTATGTGACCAAGAATCCTCGGCTCTGTAAAGTTAATTCGGTTGAGCCTTACCAAATAAATTAATAAACAAAAAAAAATATAATACCACGTAGCGTACAACCCCAATGGGCTGTCCCTTGTTTTTAGCATTACACTTCGCATTTTCACAAGCCAAAAAATTAAGGTTATTGTGAATGCACGTAGCTGAAACTGCTACCTGTTTTTGCTGCGGAGAAACAAGCAACTTTTGATTTACAGATTTACAAACTTTGTAGATCTCGAGTTGTGTGCTCTTAAAATTGCGAAGTGTGATAAGTAAAAGGACTCTACAGGGAAACACCTTAAAGAATGAAGTAATGAAATTGGGTTGTTAGCGGAATGCTAAATAAAACAGCAAAAAAGGTTATCTTCCATTTAATTCCACTTAATTAATTTTGGTATCCATGACAGATAGTACTTAAGGGGGTTAGATTTTGATAAGTTCTTTAGTGGGAATGACACTGATGAAGACTGCACATTGTAGTCGAAATACGTATCTGTCATGGATACCAAAATTAATTAAGTGGAATTAAATGGAAGATAACCTTTTTTGCTGTTTTACCTTAAAGAAGTTGGAGAAGGACGGATTAATTGTGAAAGAGCAGCAGCATACGGAATGGGTCAGCAATAAAGTTCTTGTGAAGCTAGGTGGTAAGGAATGGGTCAGCAATAAAGTTCTTGTGAAGCTAGGTGGTAAGGAAACAGATCATAATCTGTTTGGATCCAATACCCCTAAACAAGGCGCTGAAACGGCCAAATGCCAAATAAAAGGGTTTTTTGGCATGTGGTTCTGGATCAACCAAGCAGTCGTCTAACAACGTTTTTTGGACTCCCTTCGGAAGATATTGCTGGATTATTTTGCCCTTCGGCATTGCTCCTGCACCGGAAATCTTCCAGGTGAAGCTTCAGGAGATGATTCAGGACTTGGAAGGAGTTGAATTCATTACTGATGATGTGTTGATTTACGGAGTTGGAGATACCACGCAAGATACGTTTTTGAAAAACAATAGTGTAATAGGATGCTTTGTTGATTGTTCATTAACTCGATTGCTTGTAATACTTATGAATATTTTAGGTGGACAAAAAGGTGAACTAAGAGGTGGACGCCTGAGCTTTTCCACATTTATATCGCTGTGAAGCAACTGTAAACTCTAGAGGGAATTTATATCTGTAACTGAAACCAGTTCGATTTTGTTTGCCAACCTGGTTAAAATTTCATATTCAATTATCTTAAAGATAAATCGTCCAGCTCAAACCTTTGTAGGGGTAAGAGGTGGGACCATCAACATCATAAGATGTCTTGCAAAACTGCTAACTCATCTTGAAGAAAATAATGTGAAGTTGAATATAACTAAGCTGAAGTTATGCTTGACTTCGGTTGTCGATGCAGGATTCGATGAGTTGGCCACCCTGTCAACCGACGTTTCCAAAATTTCAAAATTTGAGGTTATTCAAGTGAACACGATCGAAATGAACGAATCAAGGTTAGCGAGAGCCGTCGGACCGTTAATGGACGAGGAGTCCACTTGCGTAAGTTGTCAACGACCGGATCGCGCGGAAAACATGGTCCAGTGTGACCAATGCGACAGGTGGCACCATTACATTTGCGCCGGAGTGAATGATAGTGTCGCGGACCAGGTGTGGGTATGTCGCAACTGCACTACCCAGCAGAAGGATGACATCGCCTCCCTTCGAAGCGGATCTAGTCGCTCCAGCACAATTGTGGTGGCGTTTCATCCAGTGATGCGCCTTCCAACTCCACCTACCCCCGGGGCTCACCTAGCTTCGTCTGTTCGGCGATCAACACCACTGTTGGGTACGCCCAGAACTACTGTACCACCGATGGGTTCGACTCGTCTTGCAGTGCTGGAGCCATCCGCTTCAAGGTCACAACAGGAAAAGGAGCATCCACAAACTGCCCTTTTGGAACTCAGAAACCGTGTCGAGCAGTGCAAAAAGCGCGCCAAACCAATACCTGAGCAACTGTCAGCGTTACGTGTACAGATGGAGGTGTGCAGAACTCTTCTGGAAGAGTTCCAGTCCGGCGAAGAAGTAAGCGGACAAGCTCAACGGTCGGATGCAAGCGATCCGGTAGGACGAAGACTACCAAAGCAAGCGACGACAACAAACGAGCCGCGAATGGAGAAGCAAACCGGCGCCATTCCCAAGGCGAGTCAGACGTTGGAATCGGTACCAGAAGCAAATACTAGTCTGCAGCACCCTCTCTGGCAATTGAGGGATCCAGTAAGCTAACCCAGTTTGCCTTCGGTAAGTCAACCAATCGCTGAAATGCGTCCGAACCACGTCGAACCCCCAGGTAAGCGTCAAGACTTGAATCATATGAACGTCTGCCCTTCCTACCTTTCCCCCACCTGCGCGGACATCGGTAAAGTTTTATGGGCCACCCGAGGATTGCAGCCCGACAAAGGCAAGGCAAGGAAAATGTTCTAGCCGACGCCATTTCCCGGGCTCCATTGGATAAAGGACAACCTGAGGATCGATTCAGCAAGCGGAACATCTATCTCGTGTTCAGACAGTTGGAGGAAATAAACCCAAGCAACATCCTCAATATCACCGATGAGCGTTTGACGGAAGTTATGCTGGAGACGGAAAAGTGTCAATAGATAAGGTGCCGGGTGGGGTGAAAATTTCCTACAAACATCGAAATGAGCTCAGCTTCCAGGATGGGCTAGAAATCAGGAATGACCGTATTGTCATTCCATACCTGTTACGAAGTAAAATGACCGACAAAGTGTTCTGGCCTGGCATGAGCACCCAGATCAAAGAAGCTGTCACTAATTGTGGAATTTGCGCAAAATACTGTTCACCACAACCAGCTCCACCTATGCAACATGCAATTCCTGTATACCCATTCCAACTCGTGTCGGTGGATGTGCTCTTTGTGGAATATCAATTAGAAAAGAACCACTACTCTGATTTTTTTAGGTTGACATGCTGAAGCATCTGACTCCAAAAAGCACCATTTCAATCTGCAGGAACAATTCCTCTCGTCACGGCAAACCCCAGTTTGTACGGACAACGGAACCAATTTTACGAACAAGGAATGGAGAAAGTTCGCGGAAGAATGGGAGTTTCAGCATTCCACATCGCCTTCTCACCACCAGCAGGCCAACGGGCCCAGCTGCTCGTTTATTTTCATGGAGTACGCAATGTAGGCTTCCAACGTCTGTGGAAAATTTGATACCGAAACCTGTCCAAGGTGTACCGAAAAGTATCGAGAAAAACCGACGAAAGGCAAAGTATCACTATGAAAAAAAGACAAGAAACCTACCAATGCTTGAAACAGGATCACCGTAGTATCCAAATTCAACAAAACAGGGGACTCCTGGTACGGTTGCTAATAAGATGAATGAGTGTTCTTATATGGTGAACGTAGATAGATTGCTTTATCGACGTGATTTGGTGAACTTGAAGCCGCGTAAAGAAACCTGTTGCGCCTGTTATTCCCCCTTCGCCTGCACTAAGTGAATCAGGCAACCATGAAGATGTCCCAGCGATAAGTGTAACGGAGAACCCTTCGTTGTTGGTACCTGACAAAAGTGTTACGATTCAATCTGCATCAAAGTCAGACGAATCCTCGGTCGGAATGGATATCATGATACAATACGGATTACAACACCTAGACGAGAATGTCAAACATCAGGATGGATAGAGAAAAATCAAAGACCGAATTTCAGACAATGACCTTCATTACTTCGGAAGGGAAGTAAAGCCGTTGGTCCCCGGTTCATGAGTTGATGGGTCGATAGGTAGGGTACAGGTGCCTCCCAGGCGTCGGTAGCATTCGTGATCAGCACGGAAAACAAGATCGTCGGAAAACAAATCAAGTAAAAAAAATATGACCTTCATTAACTTTTAATTATAAAACAGGGATGATGTTGTAATATTATTAAGTATTTTATGAGTGCTACTTGGTTCGTAGTTTGTGAGCGCACCCAAAATTCCTTTCCCTCTCTCGGTCATAGCTCAGTGTAGTGTGAGACTTTGTATCGTACGGATTCAACTAATAAAGCTCTAGTGAATAAGCTAAACCGGTTTTTATGTTCGTACTAAAACAGAAACACTTCTTTTAGCCTTCGTTCAGACTGAATCCATTGATCGTAATTATTTAAGTTTATTTTTGGCTCTGCGACGATGAAACAGTTTTAGATTTATATTATAATAATTAACTTTTTTTTCAGCCTTCGTCCAGGCAGCTCCAAAAATATTGTAATGCATGATTACACTGAAAGATGAAACTTGATCATACCATCGAACTAAATTCCCCCCCCGTGATCTTTGTGGAGATGCAGAGGTATACTCGGTCTCCATTCCAGCAAAGATCACGCTCTAACATTCCCTTCCCATTCCCACCTGATTGCAAGGACGTGGCCCCACTTCCAACTGATTACAAGAACGCATCCGGCGCCGCTATTGATCCTTATAAGGGGCCATTCAAACTTGTACATTCACAATGAACGGTCACTCCCAGTCCTATTGAGTTGATTCCTTGTGTAATTTCTGATTCCGATCAAATCACGGAGTAGCATGTGCAGATAGTCTATGATGAACACAACTCAATTATGGGAGTAAATTTACATCGGTTCCATCTTATGCCCGTAGATCTGTTGCCATTTCTCCATTCAAGAAAATTGAAAGTACATACTTTTTATCTGATTCATCCTTCCATAACGCACTAATTAGTGCTTCTGTGTGCCATGGTCCATTGACTGCATGAATTTCAATTTTATTTGATATCATTTTTAGAATGCATTTTCTAAAGGAGGATTATATCGCATTGATACCGAAGACAATTCCAATGAGTTTTGATTCCCCTTAATTAATGTAAGTAATCCAACTGGAAAGCTCGTCTCCTTGAGCAAATAAGAATGAGATCAGTAGGACCCCATTCTTCACTTACAGTAAAAGCAAATTATCTCTGCAATTGAAAACCCATCGAGATAAAGCTTGGTATTTCAATCAACTCGACAATCTGCATGGCTCTAAATAGTACCATCACTGCTCCTGGAGCACAACCACTGGATTACGTTTTACTAACCAAGAATTACTACCCCTGCAACCACCACAGCCATATTCACCCGGAATATTAAATTAGAATCAACAGCATCGGAGCCAGAAGCATCAAACGATGAAAGCTGATTGCCGCAAATTGAAGCGCTGCTGCAAGCTCCGTCCTCCTCATCGTCGTCGACAGCCAATTATTTATCTTGGTCGTATCGTGTGCGTCTTTCAATCGATAAGCTCCCTCTCTTGTAATATTACAGCAATGAAGCATGAATGCGTTTGTACAGCCCGTGTACAGACAACAAGAGGTGATTATCGGTAAATAATAGATGCTGCGTCTAGGCGAGCTTGCAGAGTTAGCAGGGCACGTGCAATCAAAGATCAATAAATCCGCTTCCCCCCGGTTGTCAGTATCCATCCATAGCAGCAATTCCCCAGAAGCCAATCCTCTAGGAAATGAATTCCTCAACCGGAGTCGGTTATCCCCGAATAATAGCCATATTAAAGAATGGCAAACATTCTTGCTGATGTAGCTCCGTACTCGATAGGGTTGCTACTACTTGGAAGGGAACTGGAAGTTTCAAAAATCCACAGCAGTCAACCCTAAGCAAGAAAATAATAAAGCAATTGCGTTCTGTTCGTCTCCCGAGTTCATGAAATGAATATGTTCGTATGGCACTAGCAGCAACAGCAGCAGCCACAGTACCGAGTTGATGGAGTCATGCAGAGCTTTTATTAGTGTCTGAAAATGGCAAAACACTTTGCAATTGGAGCAACCGACAAAGGACCGGATAGTTGATCCCGGAATGAGACAATTTCGGGGTTACCCCTGCTGACCCTCCCACCGAGAAAATCTCCGTTCTTGGGACACAGGAAACCACCAGTTACTGTCCGGCCGGGTACTGAGGCTGAGCCCCAATCCGCATCGGAGAGCTTGTGCTGCGGTTCGTCCGAGGAGGGATCATGTTCCATTTACTGTCGTACTTTATGACGCATGATGACCCAGTGGGATATTCTCGCACACAATTGCACAATCGCTTGTGGTGCGGCAGCTTCATTACCGAAGACAACGACGTCCGGTACTAAAAATGAAGCTAGCTGTTTATGACGAGTGGGGAAGCGCAATAACTAGTAAAACGGAATTAAGGCAAATTTTCGGTCTGCAGGCCGGGCACTAACTAAGGCTGACGAACTGCTAGACCAAGACTGGACTGCTACTTACCGCATTCGCTTCCGCACCTCCTGCGGTTCGGGTGGCTTCGGTCGCTTGAGCCTGCATATCGCTACGAAGCCGGCGACGATGACCGAGGTGATGACGACTCCGGCGGCGGCGGCCACCGCCGCAAACATCACCATCTGCGAGTGTTGCTTCTGCTTGTCCGCGTTGGAGGTTTCGGCCGGCGTCGGATCCTCCGAGATGATGGTTTCGTCCACTGGAATGAGATTTGAAATTATGCATCACTTTGTGCAATTTACGTTGGATTGGGATCTTCAAGTATGGAATATACATCGATTCTTATACATCATTTCAAGGAACTCTGAGGGATTTATCGCAACGGTGAATTGCTAGATAGATAGTTCTTGTTTCACAATTTTAAGCAAAGTATATATTTAGTTGTATCATTTTTGTTTTTGATTGATATTTTTTTTTTAATTACTAAGAATTGTGTTTTGTATATTTTGTAGCAGTAGCATGGTCAAGTTTATGTAAATATAAGGTTAGAATCGCCAAGTATTATTTTGAATTTATAATTTGTTTTGTCATCTATTTTGACATTTCAATTATAATTATCGTTCACGTTATTACATTTATTCATTTTGTGGAATAATTACACGTTCACTTAAGTTAAACTGAAATCAATATTACAAATGAAACGTATTGAAAATCCGCATAAAAACGAAAAGCTTGTCTTCGAAAATTCATTTTTACCGCCACTGGAAACGTTCATTGGTTTGTTAGACTCGTTGTAAAGTCCAAGGTTCGAATCCAAACCATTCTCATTCGTAAAAAAAAATCAATCGAACCAGAAATAGATTGAAGCGAGACAGATTAATCAAACAGTATGAGCGAGAAAGAGATAGAGTTTCCATCGGCTCAAGATCGTAGTTGATGAGATTTGTCGTTAGAAAAGGTCGTCAATTACTTCGGTAATTGACGTACTTTCGGCCGCGAAGACTATGATCACGATTTGATCTGAGGGTTTTTGGAACGTCCACTCGTCCATTTTGACCTGGACCGGACCTGGACCTGGAGGAGGCGAGAGTGCGTGAATCAGTTCTTGTGTCGCGGTGTGTTTAAATTGGTAGTTATTAAAATGTGAGAAGTCTTGTGATTGAATTTAATGTTACTTTTCGTTTGCTTCGCATAGCCTGAAAGTTCAGCAGTTAGGTAAAAGTTTACGTGCGGTCAAATTTGTGTGTGTGCGTTCGTAGAGAGAAAAGGTAATTCGTGGATAATTGTTTTGTATGGAGATCAGTGCTGATAAAAATCATTCCTTCTATACTCAACATAGCTGAAAATGCAGACAACCTTAACAGATAGACCAACCACCTGCATGAACCTGAATTTTGACATAACAACATTCTCTTGATCAAGGCAACCTCTGAGTATCGTAGTCAACATTTGTTTTCTTCATTCGTGGCTGGATTTTCATTATCGCCTCCGTTGTTGTCAAAATTTATATTCGTTTTCATCTTGGTGGGGATGATTTTGAGGATCAAATGCAAAATGATTATTTTCATTTTACTCAAATATAGCGCTGAGGGACGTGTCGTGTTAGTTCTTACACACAAACCGATGGCAAATTATTGTCTCAAGCTGAACTGATGATAGAATCCCGGGTTTAGGCTCTGCAGTCGACAATATTCAAAATAAACATTTTGCCCAAAATGAATTTGATTATTTTGCTTTTGAGGATCATTTCTGATTTTGACAATTTTGGGTTGGATAATCAAGCACTGGAGAATATCAACAAACGCGTACTCGTTGATGTATAATGAGCTCATTTGTTCATTTCGCTCGTACGTAACAGCGAAGGTTTTCAAAACAAACACAATTCATCTACATTTGGGTGAAGCGATACTCCTTGCGTGTGATGGTAAATGATAAAAACAAACACTGATGGGGATTGTTTGTTTACGCGTCGAAACGCTGAACGAATTTTTATTTAGGATTCGCATCTAGCGATACACGGCCGGAGCTCGGCACACCGCATCTTTAGTAAGACGCTACTCTCGACCCCACGCTTCTGCGTCAAGAGTCCCGGTTTGAGGGGAAAGCCGGAAGAGAACAAGCCGTTCTGACAGAGCGGCCATTTTGCCATTCACGCCACACGTGTAAAAACACTGACGTTCTCCAACGTCGTCTACAGCGCCGATCCATTTCGACGCGAGTTCAGTAGGGTTAACTACCCCATTTCCGGCCTATTAAGCACAACCCGCACTCAGTATTTCTTAATCTAGCGCAGTTTAACACCAAACGGAATGTTATTATCACTGATGGCTTCCAAATTTATTTACCTTTCCGTACGTACCGTGAGATTTGATAAAGAGAAACCAATCGTTGAGATATTGTCAAAAGTCTAACACTGGTTCTTGACGCCAAACTCGGCCTACGGATTCTAAACTCGGCCTAACGCATTGAAACGCCATTGAAACGCCAATGAATTCACTTCGGCCTATCGGATGAAGATAAAAATTGATTCGGTCGGAGTGATTCCTTTGTTTTTGGGAATAATGGGTGCAAACTTTCATACCACGCGTTCTCATTGACTTTGTTCGGTAGCCTTTTAACTAAAGTATCGTACAAAACGCATAATTGACTTGTTAACTCTGAAATCATGGATTTATTTGAAGTCTTCTGCTCTATAGGCCCAAAATGGGCGATTAGGCCGAAGTAGTTCTCTACCCTACCAGTTTCGAGACCAACCATCGACTGGAAATCTCCGCAGCATCATCGTCGATCGCCGCATTTCGGGCGATAGCAACAATACCGCAAATCAAACATCTATGTGGACGGAGCATAATTTCTTAATGTTTGCATCAGCTTTCTTAGATTGGCAGATAATCGAACCAAAGAACTAACAACTTTCGTGGATGACCGGAGTGCGAAATACGCGTATCTGTCAAAAGATAAGCAATTATAACGGAATTTAAAGGAAATAAACCAACCCACTCAAAGCTCTTCGTTTTAAAGTAGTTTACCCCAATGAATGTTAAAGTTTTTTTTCGTTAAATGTTATTTTTTTTCCATGTAAATTAATTTTTGGTTTCGAGAGTTTTCACATTTTGCGTCGTTCTACATTTTTGTTGTTGTGTTCTTTTACGCTAGGTTGGACTGCCTGGGAAATCAGTCTCGCCACTCATGTATCTCGATCGGCGGGGATTTTTGGATAAGTGAGTTCCTCCGGTGATGATACTGGTGAGTGGCGAGTAGGCAGAACGACCGGTAGCATCAACCATTCTCTTGTCGCGTTTGAGGCGACCTCTACTTGTGAAGAATCTCGATCCATCATACCATTTGAGTCTTCTGTTTCGTTCTGATTGAAACAAACCCACCCTGAGGTTGAATTTCTCCCCAGAGGTGGCGCTTAAGACGTTCGTTTATCGAGCCAGGGAACGTTACAGGAGACGGAAAATCGTTAGCCGCATTCTGCGAGCTACAATTTTTCCCAAAAAAACATTATTATTTTTATTTAACTTTGTATCAGACATCATTTCGATCAAAAGTGCCGTTCCCGTGCAAACATTTTTTGAAAAATATCTAAGACACCATTTTGAAAGATATAAATGCAGTGTAAACAATACACTCTAAACTACTTCTAACCATATTTTCAAGAGAAAATAACCAATCATTAATTTTCTACAGCGTTTTTTTCCGTGATGCAATTTTATGTGGGACACCCTTTCATGTTCCAGAACTTCTGTAAATTTGAGGGAACTTCAAAGAACTGCAACGAAGTTATGAATTTTCTGGAAATCTTCTAGAATACCGGAGTCCAGAGAACTACTGGAACTTCAAAGAAGTTCAGCACATTTTCGGGGTGATCCAAACACTTCAGGCAAACTCCGAGACCTTCAAGAACGTTCTTTGAGCTTCAGCAACAGTGGGAACATTTTAAAAATAGATGCGTAAGCTTCAGGGCAGATTCTAGAGTTGGGGGAAGCTTCAGAAAAGATGCAGTTTCATTAGTTTCAAGAAAATATTAGGGAGTTTTGAGACAGAGTTGGGAAAAACTGGTTGTGTACCGGTGCGGTTCACCAAAACACAACACGTGTTCTCGACTGCTACACACCGTGTTTGGTTTAGATGCTGGTTGTGTTTCCATCGAAGCTTGTAAACCAACGCGTGTTTCGTTTACACGGCACCCCGGTTTATGTTTGGTTTTCGTTCGGTGTGTAAAAAATGAAAAACACAAAACCGAACCAAGGTTGTGTAGAGGTTGTGTTTTCGGGTTGATATTTTACGGACGTGCAAGTGGTGCCAGATTTTGTTTTACAATTTTGTATAATTATTTTGAAATTATCTCAAAATATCTTACCCATACCAACAATTTATGACCACCACCATTTCAAAATCCAAGATGGCGACTTTCGGTTAGAGAAAAACTGGGAAATACTGTCAAATACCCCACAATATGGGTATTTTTAGAATAGGGGCGCCATTTTGAAAATGTTCTTTAAAGCTTACATTTTATTTTATTTATACGCCGCACAGTGGTTTAAAAGTGAACTTCATGTATCCTGATGTTTGTGTACATTTTAGCCATTTGACGTGTTCGACTAATTTTCATAATGGTCGGTTCTGCAACTTTTGGAATATTAACCTTCAGAAACCTAACTCAACAAATAGATAGTAGATGTACGTGAAAAAGTTATGGAAAATATTATTTCAAGCAACTTTACTCAAGACATCAAGGTGCCATGACTTCAATTTGCCAAGATATAGGATATTCTTTGACAGTTGTACCTTAAAATCAGTTTTTTTAAGATCTCTTAGGTATATTCTGCAAAGGTTAAGAAAATAGTATAATAAGCAACTTTGCTCGAAACACTAAAGTGTTATGTTAACATTTGTGAGAGCTATAGCAATTTTTAAGCCAAAAATTTCCCTTTTTCAATGCGCTATAACTAAGCAAGCTGCAAACCGCTGCACTTGAAACAACTTTCATTTGAAAGTTTAAAACCAGATCTTTATTTTTGTGCAAATCATCCCACTGCGACCTAGCAAGAAGTACAGTCGACTTGTTTCGCGCTCCGGTATTTCGGAAGTTTTCTCGGTATTCGGTTGGTTTAAATTATCAGTTTTTTCTCGCTTAGTGATTACTGGCATAGTACCCGGCTAAACAATTATCTGAAAGTGAGTTTTTCTGAGAAGAAAGTGGTTTTCGGCGCCATCGGAAAGAAAATTGTTCACTTGCAATTGCATATTCGCAAACCAATTTGCGCTTCATCGGTGCGTGATCACGCATACCTGCACACAGATCATCGTCATCGAGTGTCAGCATCTGCCTCCGCATTTATACCGGTCATCCATCATCGTGTGTCCAGCTGAGTGCCGAGCCTAATACAAGCACACCACTACAAAGATCGCCCGCACACGCGCATCGAAGGTCACCCACGCTGCGCGTCGCTCCGCTGCTGCTGTGTAATCACTCGGTGGTAGTAGTATAGCAGATAAGTTTTTTTTTTCCTGTTTCTTTCTTTCTCTCGCCCATCAGTTAAATTTAATTTTGTGTTTCTGTGTTTGTAGTTTTTTTCTGTTTATTGTGTCTGTGTGGTTTTAAGCATCGTTTTAGTGGTAGAGCGTTTACCGCTCCCACTAGTACGGCAAAATGGACGTCTCGTCAGAAGACGATATGGACATTTTGTCGGAAGATGAAACCAGTTTGCCACTCGATGGCAAGAAAAGACGAAAACGTCCTGTCATTCATGGTTCGTCTCAGAAAAGCCCCCGATCGCGAGCCTATCCAGATGACTCGACTGGGCCATGGGTTGTCTACTTTCAGCCCAAAAACAAACCTTTGAACTTGATGCAAATTTCCACTGATCTGACGAAGCGATACTCGGCCGTGACCGAAATCACGAAGGTTAGGCATAATAAACTTCGTGTTGTCGTTTCTAACCTGAAGCAGGCTAACGAGATTGCTGCCTCCCAGCTCTTTACGATTGAGTACAGGGTTTACATACCAGCTCGTGATGTGGAGATCGAAGGTGTGGTCACCGAAGCGAGTCTGACCCCCGAGATCTTGGAGAAGCAGGCGGTTGGCCGTTTCAAGAACCCCTTGCTCCCCCCGGTGAAGATACTGGATGTCCAAAAACTGGGCTCAGTATCTGTCAGCGAGGGTAAAAAGAGTTTTACCCCCACAGACTCGTTCCGTGTGACCTTTTCTGGTTCAGCCCTTCCTCACTACATCGAGCTGGGAAAACTTCGACTACCTGTGCGCTTGTTCGTTCCCCGGGTCATGAACTGCCAAAACTGTAAGCAGTTGGGACATACGGCGTCCCACTGTGGCAGCAAGGCACGCTGTTCCAAATGCGGGGAGAAGCACGAGGATGGCGCCTGCACAGTCACTGCACCAAAATGCGTGTACTGTAAGGGAACTCCTCATGGTCTCTCGTCATGCCCGGTGTACAAACAACGCGGGGAAAAACTAGAGCGCTCTCTTAAAGAACGTTCCAGGCGGTCTTTTGCAGAAATGCTTAAGACAGCCAAGCCATCGACCAACGAAACAAATCCCTTCGCTCTTTTGTCAGATGACGAGTCTGGCTCTGACTTGGCTGAGGAGGGAGTTTCTTTCAGTTTTCCGGAAGGTTCTGCCCGGAAACGAAAACGCATCCGTTCGCGGAAAGTTGCAGATCAAGAACCCCAAATCAGCTTGCCCAAATCAAGGAGTGGTGGAAAAAAGGAGACTTCCCAAGTAGCATTTCTTGTTTTATTGCACTCTATTAGTGGTTATTGAGATCAATTTCATAAAACCGCCAATAAAATTAATAGCTCCAGCACAACCTTTTGATAACCGCTATAAGATCGTCATACAGCTTAGTGGACCACCCTTGATAAGGTTTATAAAGCATGTTTGAGAATTACAATAAAGCTGTCTTAAAACCTTTTGTCAGGAAGCCTCATACTCTATAAAAGGTTCTCATAGCCTCTATAAGAGTAATATTGTATCCAAGCAGTTTTATGACGCTTTGGTGAAAATCAGTTATAAAGCCAATTTAATTTTTATTGCATCAAAGCAACCGCCATAAATTAGCTTGTTGTTGTTCTGTTCTGCTGAAACTTTTTTTTTCCAAATGGAAATCTTTAGCGGTAAAAATAGGTTTGAGTGTTGGTGTCAAGATCACCATGCAATCAATTTTGTTTCATGGCGACATTAGTGAAAATCTTAAAGAAAAAATATTACTTTTTAGAAGTTCCAAAACATATGCGCTTGAAATGTCATCGTGTATATTGAGATAATATGACCGTTAAATAAATGCGCCTCCAAAATAATTCAAGTTAACAAAAAAGATTGTTTCAGAAATCAAATTAATTTGATGGAATCACCTTAATTTTACAGAAAATAGATCTCAATACATAAATTCATACCAATGCACACTGGAAATCATTTCAGATCTCTTATTTAGCCATTATTTTATTGAAATTTCTTGGATTTTATTCCAAGGCTAATGGCATTTTCATAATGACAATATGGCGACAGAGGACAGCAGGCAAGAAAAACACCAAGCGCAATTTCTTAAAATGTCTAATGCTTACATTGCACACTGGGTCAGGAATGCAACCTAGCGGAGCAAAATTAATAATTCCGAAACGGAGCATTTCCGCGATTTGGTATCTTCGGCAAAATTTCTCGTCATAATAAGGACCATCTATTGACATAAACAAATAGTTCAAAACTCTTCCGCAAAGATGGTGCCACAATCTAACTTCTTTCTCTGTCGTTTTGGAGACTTTATGTCTAAGGCAAAGTTGTTTATCTTGACAAAATGAACAGCTTTTTCAAAGACGCTAAATTTCCACTGTCTACTGGTTCCAAGTTAAATGGAGTTAAAGAAAAAATGTCGAAAATATGGTTTTTTTCTGTTTTGTTTTTTTTTTTTGCTTACAGCTTTATAATGTTATATTTTTCTCTTATGCAAATACATTAAATAAATAGCTCTTGTGAAGAAACATACTGGACTAGGCTTCAAATTTCAAAGATATTGTTGAAAAAACGAGAAAAAAATACAATTTTTGAACATTAATATCTCCCAAAGCGCAAAAAATCGCAACCTGACATTTTCAGCAAAAATTAAGCAATACTCGATTAACAAAATATCAAAATTTGAGAGAGGTATATTTTGGTGATTTTTTTTTAGATTTCTTCATTTTAGTGGAACATGATTTTTTTCTATAACTTTTTTAATGCATTGAATTTGTGTTTCGAAGACTTCAAGACTTTTTCAAAGTTGGTTATCTTGATAAAATAAACAACTTTTCTTAATACGTTAAAACTTCACAGCCTACAGCCGTTAATAACTCATTCACAGAACCGTTTCTTGATGTCGTATTGGATGCTAGATAAAAGCTTCTTTTATCGATTTATGTGCTGAAAATACCTGGGAATGTCTTTACATGACCGTGAGGATGCAAAGAGAAAGTTGACGAAGCGAATCGGTCAATATTACTTAGGACCTAATGCAATGTTCAGCTTGAATTCATTTTTTTTTTATTTGAGGGCAAATGTATATTCCTATTCTACGGGTGCAACCGATGAATTTTACAAACATTTAGAAAAGTTTTGAATGGTACATTAACCTTTATGAAAAGTTATGCGTGATATCAACCTTTTTGCCCTAGGACTGTTACCATTCCATGTATTTCGACCAAGACCGTGTCACCCCATGTATATGCGAGCGAGAACGGAAGAATCATGGAGATTGCTGACGTTTTTCTTACGCACACTACGTCGCGTATACGTATACACGAAATGTTTTCATGCTAACAATTTTGTTGATTTTCTTTGCGCTCCGCTTGGAAGTACTGGAAAGTTGTGATTCTTTTCTATGTTGTAAAAATAAACCACCTATTTACATTTCTGACAAGTTGCAACTGAATGCTTATAATTGTTTTAAAATAACTGTTTCATGGCCAACTAGTTTTATTGCGCTTATTTATAAAGCAACGAAAGGATATATTTTTTTGGTTTTATAAGGGCAATTCATATTACTTTTTTTTATACTTCAAAGCAAGCATAAAACCTTTCATAAGTGAAAATAGCATAAGCATCAGTTGGTTTTTTAATTAGCTTTATAGGGGTTTTGTAGATAGCTATAAGAATGTTTCATGACTTGCATTGTATATGACCGTGATAAAGCTGTAGGTAATGGTTGCAGCTGCAATAAAACCTTTATAAATTTTGAACATAGCCAAGCAGCTCTAGATTTGTTACTTGGGTTCTACTCCTCCTGGTTTCCGCAGAACTGATTATACCCAGGATTTTCCACCTCTCCCGGGGACATCCAAAACCCCCGATGCCCCAATTTTCAGAACACAAGCCCCTTCTTCATCTGGGTTGTTCTCATTTGATAACATTGTGGACAGTATCCTCAATTACCTCGATATTTCTGATCCTCTGAAAAGCATTGTTCTGGCAATGCTTCCTACTGTGAAAACCCTCTTGAAGCAGTTGACATTAAAGTGGCCCCTCCTTGCAGCAATCATCTCCTTCGATGGATAATTTTCCAAACGAGGTCGGGGATTTGATCACTGTTCTACAGTGGAATTGTCGAAGTCTTATTCCTAAGATAGAATCGTTTAAGTTTTTGGTTCACAATAATGATTGTGATGCATTTGCTCTATGTGAAACTTGGCTCTCTTCAGATATCGATCTTCCTTTTCATGATTTTAACATTATTCGACTGGATCGTGAGGATTCGCGTGGAGGAGGAGTACTTTTGGGGATCAAAAAGTGCCATTCCTTCTATAGAGTGAATCTTCCACAATTTCCAGGTATTGAAGTTGTCGCATGTCAGGCTTTTGTTAAAGGCAAGAGCCTTTGTATTGCTTCTGTGTATATTCCTCCCCGAGTTTCGATTAGTCAAAAACAACTTTCAGATATCTGTTCAGTTCTTCCTACTCCACGGTTGATTATGGGAGATTTTAATTCCCACGGTACAGGCTGGGGGGAACTGCATGATGACAACCGTTCTACTTTGATATATGACCTCTGTGATAACTTCAATATGACAATTCTTAACAATGGAGAAGTAACACGTCTGGCTGGTCCATCCTCAAATGGAAGTAGATTAGACCTCACACTTTGCTCTAATTCATTATCGTTGGATTGCACGTGGAATGTGATCCAGGATCCCCACGGTAGTGATCACTTGCCGATCGGCATTTCGATTGCCAGTGGGTTCAATTCGTCGGAATCCGTTAACGTCGCGTACGACCTCACCCGTAATATCGATTGGACAACGTTCAAGACCGCGATAGATGAAGCCGTGTCGTCGGTAGAAGAGCTTCCACCGTTGGAGGAATATAACTTCCTCTCCAATCTGATCTTGGACAGCGCGCTTCGAGCTCAAACTCGGCCGGTTCCAGGAACGTCTTTTCGTAGGAAACCTCCTACCCCTTGGTGGGACCAGCAATGCACTGAGGTTTATCGTAAAAAGTCCGACGCGTTTAAGCTTTTCCGGAAACGCGGAACACCCGAGTATTTCGAAGCGTACTCGACTCTTGAACACGAACTCAAGAGCCTCATCAAAGCCAAGAAACGCGGATACTGGCGGCAATTCGTGGACGGATTATCGCGCGAAACGTCGATGAATACGCTTTGGAACACGGCGCGAAGGATGCGTAACCGGTCTTCAAACAACGAGAGCGAGGAGTACTCGGATCGGTGGATTCTCAAGTTCGCGCGAAAAGTATGTCCTGATTCCGTGCCGGCACAGATGATTCCTCGCGAAACGACGAATTCGGTAGACGAGATCAGCCAGCCTTTTTCAATGCTAGAGCTCTCACTCGCGCTCCTTTCGTGTCGCAATTCGGCTCCGGGGGCTGATAGGATCAAGTTCGACTTGTTGAAGAACCTCCCAGACGTCGCTAAGAGGCGCATGTTGAACTTGTTTTGTCAGTTCCTGGAGTTTAATATTGTTCCAGATGATTGGAGGCGAGTGAGAGTTATAGCCATTAAAAAGCCTGGAAAACCCGCGTCAGATCATAACTCGTATCGTCCCATCGCGATGTTATCGTGCATTCGAAAATTGTTGGAGAAAATGATCCTTTTTCGCCTCGACAAATGGGTTGAGACGAACCACCTACTCTCAGATACTCAATTTGGTTTCCGTAGGGGTAAGGGAACGAACGACTGTCTCGCGTTGCTTTCCACAGAAATCCAGTTGGCTTTTGCTAAAAAAGAGCAAATGGCTTCTGTGTTCTTGGATATTAAGGGGGCTTTTGATTCAGTATCGGTTGAAGTCCTTTCAGACAAACTCCACGCTTGTGGCCTTTCCCCATTAATTAATAACTTTTTGTACAATTTGCTGTCAGAGAAACACATGAGCTTTTCTCATGGAAACTCTACAGCTTCTCGATTTAGTTACATGGGTCTCCCCCAGGGCTCATGTTTAAGCCCCCTTCTGTATAATTTCTACGTCAGAGAAATTGACAATTGTCTAAGTGACAACTGCACGTTGAGACAACTTGCAGATGACGGAGTAGTGTCTATGACAGGACCCAGAGAGGCCGACCTGCAAGGACCCTTACAGGATACCTTAGACAATTTGTCTACTTGGGCTATCCAGCTAGGTATCGAATTCTCCACGGAGAAAACTGAGTTGGTCGTTTTTTCTAGGAAGCATAGCCCAGCACAACCAAAGCTTCAACTTTTGGGTAAGCCGATCACTCATTCTATGTCCTTCAAATATCTTGGGGTCTGGTTCGATTCCAAATGCACCTGGAGATCCCACATTGAGTATCTGAGACGAAAATGCCAACAAAGGATCAATTTTCTCCGAACAATTACCGGAACGTGGTGGGGAGCTCATCCGCAAGATCTTCTAACGTTGTACCGGACAACGATTTTATCGGTTTTAGAGTACGGTAGTTTTTGCTTCCAGCCGGCGGCTAAAACTCACATCATCAAACTGGAACGTATCCAGTATCGTTGTCTTCGTATCGCGTTAGGATGCATGCACTCGACTCATACGATGAGTCTCGAAGTGTTGGCGGGCATGTTGCCACTATCGGATCGGTTTTCGGAATTGTCCCTCAGGCTCCTCACCCGTTGTGAAGTTATGAACCCACTGGTAATCGAAAACTTTGAGAAGCTTCTTGAGCTAAACCCTCAAACTCGTTTTATGTCATTGTACTACGTGTACATAACTCAGGATGTCAGCCCTTCACAGCATAATCCTCATCGTGTATGCTTCTCCGACTTCGGCAATTCAGTTAGTTTTGATTTATCCATGACGCGGGAGATTCGTGGGATCCCAGAACATCATCGTTCCATGATTGTGCCGTCAATTTACGCTGCAAAGTTTGGCCAAGTTGATTCCGCAAGATCGTTCTTCACAGATGGATCATTAATAGAGGCGTCCGCTGGTTTTGGTATTTATAACGAATTTCATAGCGCCTCTCGAATGCTTCAAGCTCCTTGTTCCGTATATGTTGCTGAGCTGGCGGCAATACATTATACGCTAGAAACGATCGCCTCACTTGCACCAGATCATTATTTTATTTTTACGGATAGTCTCAGTTCTGTCGAGGCTATTCGATCCATGAGGCCGGTAAAGCACTCCTCGTATTTTCTCATGAAAATACGAGAGCTTCTGAGTGCTTTATCTTTAAGATCTTTTGTCATCACCTTTGCATGGGTCCCATCTCATTGCTCGATTCCGGGCAATGAGAAGGCGGACTCACTTGCTAAGGTGGGCGCTATGCAAGGCGATATTTACGATCGACAAATCGCCTACAATGAATTTTTCTTCATTTATCGTCAACAGTCGCTCGCCAGCTGGCAAAATAAATGGAGTGAAGGGAGTTTGGGACGATGGCTGTTCTCGATCATCCCTAAGGTGTCGAAGAGTCCTTGGTTCAAGGGGTTGGATGTAGGTCGAGACTTCATTCGTCTGATGTCTCGCCTCATGTCCAATCACTATTCGTTAAACGCTCACTTGTTTCGTGTTGGGCTGGGAGACAGCAATCTCTGTGAATGTGGACAAGGTTACCAAGACGCCGATCACATCCTTTGGTCTTGTGCTGAGCATCGTGGAGTCAGATCTGAGCTATGCGATTCCCTTCGGGCTCGAGGTAGACAACCTAATGTTCCAGTTCGGGATATTTTGGCTAGACGTGATCTGGAGTTTATGAAACTCATATATGTTTACTTTAAGAATACTAACCTTAGATTGTAAGTTTGATTAACCTTGTGTTTAGTTTGTGTATTGTGCGTGTAGTTTTTTTTTTTTTTTTATGTTTGTCTTCAAGATGAATAGAAAAAAGTTCATGTTTTAGGATTAATTAAATATTTGTATAATAAATCATATTTCAAACCTCCTTCTCCCTTTCCCCATCCAAAAAATTGTAAATCTCAACTAACCTCGAGACGACCGCGAGTAATCGGTTCAATTCCTTTAACTCTAGATTTAAGACATGAATCATGTATAATGCAAATGATAACTCGGCTCTGTAAAGTTTATTCGATTGAGCCTGTACAAATAAATTAATAAAAAAAAAAAAAAAAATTTTTGTGCAAAGGTCATAAGCATGCGTTTGTATCATGGGGATGGTGGATTTTAGTAAACAAAGAATTTTGATTTATGAATTTCAGTATTGCAATCAATTTGAAGATTCATTGGTATGTAGCAACCATTTTAATATTTTAACTTAGCATATAGTGAAATCCACTTCTACGGATGCATGTTATTGAATCATAGTTAAAATTAATTTCATGGCTACTGTGATGATGATTTTCTATGGGATTCTGTCACTATAAACTTGATATCTTGATAAACTTCAATATCGAGTTGTAGAGAGTTCACTGTAGATCACTTTGATTTAAGGACCAGTGATGATCATAGCAACCTACACATTTTATATTAAAATTAAAAACACAATCGTACAGCTTGTATTCGGCTGTTTAATTACTTACAGAGTACAAGTGAGAGTTTCCAAAGTAGATCCGATTATTAAATTACAATAAAAAGTAATCGAAAATGTCTAATTACTCTTCAGGTATTATCTTTTTAATATTGATTGAAAATTGTGAAACATTTCTTCAATCTTTTTTTATCGCACTTGCTCAGTTGAAATTGATAAGCATAGGTTGTTTAAAATATGGAAGGAAACCCAAGGGACTGGGGCAGACAAAGTTAAGAAGATTAGTCAGGAAGTGTATGCAGCGTACAACATTGACGAGTCTTGTTTAAATGGATTTGATATCGAAAGGGCTCTGCTTCCGATTTGCAAATACTTTACGAAGCTGTATCACAAGTTCCATCGAAGCGAGACAAAAATGATAAATTGCCACATCCACTACTTCAGAAAATCCTACAAACTCCCCAGTCTCCTACTCTCTAGCCTTCCTTCAGCTAGCCGAGGAAGAACACCGATTTGTTTTCAGGATAGTTCTGATGCTCTTAAGCGCCGAAAGACTGCTAACCTAAGACGAGGTCATTCCGTTAGCAAATTGGCTTACGCTACGAAAATGAAACTACGTTAAAGTGGATCATTAACTGCGGCAAAAGTGGTAAAGGAAGCAACAATGACAACTCCTACTCGAGCATTTAAAATGCTTGTTTCTTGGAGGAATTCCCAGGAGAAGCAAACCGTTCACTATTCTGACCTGGAAGCTCTAGCACTGATCATTGATGCCAACTTAACCCAGTCGCAATACTTGAAAATCCAAGGAGACGCAAAAATTATAAATGTGAACCTTTATCCGTCTTACAACAAAATTGTCATTGCCAAAAAGGAGTGCTATCCGGAGGATCAGTTCATCGTAGTCGATGAAAAAAAAAGCCGAAGTAAATCTTCAAAAACTTTTGGACCATACCTCCAGTAGGATTGTCTTAGTGAACAAAGAGCGTCTTAATGATTTCACAGATGATAAGCTTAACAAGGTTGTACTTTTTTTTTCGTTGATGCGACTTTAAACAAAAGATTTATCTTCTTCAGGTTGAACTTTTGATCAAATATGGATTTGATGGTAGCAGTGGACATCCGGAGTACAAACAACAATTTGAAAACAATGACGGAGAATCCAGTGATTCTAATATGTTTATAACTTCCTTAGTTCCAATTAAGGCAGAAGCAAACGGAAAACTTCTATTCCAAAATCCGAGACCATCATCCACACGATTCTTTAGGCCTGTGAGGATTCAGTTTGTCAGTGAAACGACGGAAGTGTCGATAAACTCCAACAGGGATCACGGTAGATGACAGAACCATTATGGTATGTTATAAAATGGTTTTGACGGTGGTAGAATGAATAAGTTTGCAATTCTGTCCCGGGTAATAAATCATCACAGACCTGCTAAATTTGTAAGGCAACACCGAAATAAATGAATGATCTTGATTCTGTGAAGCAACGCGAGGAGAACAGTGAAACTTTTCAGTTTGGACTTTCTACATTGCATGCCTGGATTAGGTAAGATTTGTTAGACTTACGTGCATTAGGGTTTAATCTAATTTAAATTTTCATAAGTTTCATGGAATACTTTCTCCACGTGTCATACCGTCTTGACATTAAAAAATGGCAGATAAGAGGAAAGGATGCTGAAGGCATGAAGATTCGAAAGAAGTTAATTCGAAAACGTTTTAAGATCGAAATCAGGCTGATTGTTGACAAGCCAAAGCCGGGAGGTTCTGGATCATCGAATGATGGGAATACTGCACGTCGTTTCTTTTCTAATGCTAATAAAACATCTGCAATAACTGGGCTGGAAAGCGGCGCCGGTGGTGTAGTGGTAAGCGTGATTACCTCTCACCCCAGCAGGCCTGGGTTCAATCCCAGTCGGCGCCGCCGGGATGTTCTGAGGCATAACATCTCCGATCACGCCTTCCTTCGGATGGGAAGTAAAGCCGTTGGTCCCCGGTTCATGAGTTGATGGGTCGATAGGTAGGGTCCAGGAGTGGGAGCTGCCTCCCTGGCGTCGGTAGCATTGGTGCTCAGCACGGAAAACAAGATCGACGGAAAACAAATCAAGGAAAAAAAAAAAAAAAACTGGGCTGGATGTAATAGCACTAGAACGATGTGGTGCAATATTGCAGGTAATACAATGGGATTATGATAATTAATTTAAATATGTATATGTTCTTAGGTCTTAGCATGTGGATCAAAAATCAACACAGAACGATTTTCCGATTATTGTTCTGAAACAGCGAGGTATCTGGTTCACTTATACCCGTGGTATTACATGCCAGCTTCGGTGCATAAAATCCTGATTCATGGCGCCCAGGTTATCAATAATTTCAATGTTCCAATTGGCCAGGAATCTAGAAATAAAAATCTCAAGCGATATCGTGATCTCGAACCTTGACTTGATTCGTCGTTTGCTTGTATCGTCGGACCCATCAATCTCCAATATGCGACAAAATCCCACCGCACCGGTTCAAATATGTATACATTAACAGAAAAACCAGCTATTTCTGATCACAACTCTCGGGTAAGCTTAACGAACAAAATATTTGCAAGATTTTTGTCGGTGAGCTTCAACCTTTGTCGGTAAGAACCACTAAATGCACTAAATGAGCGATCTACAGACACTCGCGTACATGGGACCGCCAAAGTGCGTATAGTTCTGGGTTGCATTTTCTCAAACTTTCCCAATAAAGCAGCACGTTTTCAGAAGAACTAAACCTCTGGTCCATGGACAGTTGCATCATGTTCTTTGAAACACTCTGCTTCCTTTCGTTAATATTTGCCGTTTTTGCCGTAAGCATTGCCTCCACTCGAGTTGCTGGAGCTGTTGATGTAGAGGGTAATGTCACAGGCCGAGATGGAAAATGACAGGTGGGCAGGAACTCACGGTCTCCCAGTGTTGGTGAGTTCTTTGCCGTTAATGTTCACGAAAAGTTCATTATTTTGCCATAAAGAAATTCAAAACAAAATTTTTTTTGGGCGAATTTGGATGGTTTTTGACCTGGAAGGTGTACGCTGGTCACAAATGCCGTGCCAAACTGATTTCCTACGCAATTAATCAATCTTTGCTGTGAATTTCGCTAATGAACACGAGGAGCATTTCTTATAGAAAATTTGCCATAAAAAAATGGGCATGGTTCATTTTAGTAAACAAACTAACACTTCTTCCGACTGTGTCACCTCTCTTACTCGCCTAGGTCACAGGCATTGTTGCTTGTTCCACGACCTTCTGCTTCACTTTCTCCCAAAGCTGAAGAAAATGGTCAATCGCTATGGCCTTCTCTTCTTCCGACAAAAACTTTGTTCCAGCGTAATTCAATCTGGAGTCCAGGTAAATGGCCGCCAGGAAGCCTTGTTCTCAAAAAGAGCTTGTTGCCGATCTTTCATGGTTTGATGGTTTGTTTGAGTTTTAGTGGCATTGATTTTGATTGTCCAAAGGTGTCCAGGTATCGTTGAAGTTTGTTTGCTATAAGTTGAAGTCGAGGAACTGGTAAACCTCATTAAATATTGCCGTCATAAATCGAATCGGATCGTGTTGGTCATACGATGCATAACGTGCTTCAACTGACAAGAAATCTCGCTGTCGTAAAACTCTTTCGGGTACGTAGACGTTCAGTTGGGCCAGTATTTCTGCTGCATCAGTTTCACCCAACATAATTTTCGAGACAAACACAGCCTGTGCAATAAATCTTCTACGTTCCAATGAATCAAGCCCAAGGAGCCTGCATCGATGTTCATACGGCGGTAAATTCACAGGATCGTGCCATGGAAGGCTACGAAGAGCATATCTCACAAATTTGTTTTTGAATTGATTCAATTCTACTTATCCAAGTGGACTGATATGGACACCACACGATTGCATTGGATTCTAAAATCGAACGTACTAGTGCACAATAAAGTGACCGGAGGCAGTGAGGATCACGAAATTCATTAGCAACTTTGAAGATGAATCCTAGTTGTCTGTTGGCCTTTGTGATGATACTATCATAGTGAAGCCGATATGTGAGTCCAGAATCTAACAGAACTCCCAAATCACGTATATGATTCACGCGTACGAGAGACTGGTTGGAAATGTTGTATTTGTAGATGATTGGGTTCAGTTTCCGATTAAACGTTATTACTTTACATTTAGGAATACTAATCGTTAATAAGTTTCTTGAACACCAATCTTCGAATTTGATAATCAGTTGTTGTAGCAGGTCGCAATCCTGGATGCAATTTACGATTACGTATAATTTAACATCGTCCGCGTAGAAAAGGCGACATGAGATCTCCGGAGATTCCGAGCTTATCCAGTTTTGATAGCAGTATTCGATGATCAACTCGGTCGAAGGCTGCTTTGAGATCGGTGTATATCACGTCAACTTGTGAGCCGGCATCTAAGTTACGCAAGCAAAATGAGGTAAACTGCACTAGATTTGTGGACACAGATCGCTTTGGGTAAAAACCATGTTGATCAACTGATATATAATGTTTGCAGCTCGCAAACTGCACCTCGTAGATAACTATTTCAAACACCTTGGAGCAAGCGCACAATGACGTAATGCCGCGATAGTTTTCTACATTCTGTTTATCTCCTTTTTGTGAACAGGGAACATAATAGACAATTTCCAGCTTGATGGGAATCTGCATTCTCGAAGGGACATATTGAAAAGAAGCGTCAACGGATAAATCAATGCACTCGAGCAACGTTTCAAAATGCAGGATGGAATTCCATCTGGGCTAACTGAAGTGGAGAACTTCATTTTAGAAATAGCTGATTCTACATGTTGGTGGTCAACAACAAAATTCCTCAAATCACAGGCATTATTTGGTGTATCCCTGCAGGCAGTTGCAGCTTGTTCAGAAGAAGCGATATAACTATTGAATGCACTCTTGAAGTGAGTAGCGAATAGCTCGCACTTTTCAGAAGCGGATTTAGCGATTTCATGGTGCAGAATCATCTCTACAGGTAGGCCATTTTCTTTACGTTTAGAGTTCACAAAAGTTAAAACTGCTTAGGATTTCTCCGAAGGTTGTCTTGTGTGCGTAGAGAGTGAAGTTTGTACAGGAACTGGTTGTTAAGACGATAGTTATTACTGGCACGGGTAAATTGCTGCCTGTAGAAAGGACAGCGGTTTCTACTATAACTCCGAAGTGTTCTCGATCTAATACGTCGTAAATGAGCATTTCCCCACGGTGGCTTTCGAGTGGGTCTACGTATAGGAACATGTTCCGCTAAGGCAGTGTTAACAGTTCGTGAGAAATGACTAACTGCTTCGTCAATGTTCGTTGTCGATTCTAAAAACGTCCAATCTATGTGATGAAGAACTTCGTTCAATGTTTCATAATCTGCTTTTTTGTAATTCAGCTCTGGCTGAATTATCTGCTGGCAACTTTCACTGAAAGGGCGGGATGACCAGTGTCAATGGGAACTAGCGGTTCAATATTTTCAAGCAGCTTGCAATTTACTATCCATGAATCCATGATCAAAACTAGGCCGAGAAGCCGTCCATTGTGCGGTATTTCACAGTATTTTTCAGTTTTTCACAGTGGCGTTTCCTTAAACTCAATCTACCTGTGCACTAACTCTCAAAATATAAACAATTATCAACATTTTGCTTGCGATGGATAGGTATCGAGCAATCATTAATACATCAGTGCATGAACTGACATTACGCTGCTATTACTGCATTTGTTTATTTTTGTGGCCGTACAAATTACATGAGATTTTCGACATGGTTGAAGTGCATCCTCTTGGATGTAATAATAAAATTTATTTTTTGCTGTCTAGGATTCCAGAAAAATTAAGAAACTTGTGGGAAGTCCAGAGAAGTACAGATAAGTCTTACCATGTTAAGGGAATATCCGTGAGCATCCACGTAAGATCTACAACTTCAAAGCAGTTCCATTTACGTCAGAAAAATTGTGAGAACTTTTAGAAGTTCTGAGGACTTCTGAAAAGTACAATGAACTTTAGGGAAGTCCAGAGAACTTCGAGGAATGCCAGAGAAATTCATGAAAAATTCCGAGAACTTCAAGAACAATATTAGGAATATTGCACGATCTCTATGGATTTTGCCTTGTATCTAATATCTGACTGCAGCAAATAACAGTTGGAGATTATTATTCTCGCATAAATTAAAGGCGTCCATTGCCCGTTATGCAGTTTCGTTATGATCGCTTCCCAATGCTTATTTGTGAACGATGCCAGTGAAAAAGTCATGGTGGGATAGAACAGTGATTAGTTGGCGCCGGTGGTGTAGTGATAAGCGTGATTGCCTCTCACCCCAGCAGGCCTGGGTTCAATCCCAGTCGGCGCCGCCGGGATGTTCTGAGACATAACATCTCTGATCACGCCTTCCTTCGGAAGGGAAGTAAAGCCGTTGGTCCCCGGTTCATGAGTTGATGGGTCGATAGGTAGGGTCAAGCTGTGGAAGCTGCCTTCCTGGCGTCGGTAGCATTGGTGCTCAGCACGTAAAACAAGATCGACGGAAAACAAATCAAGGATGTGGGTTCAACTCTCGTTTTATATTTTACCCATACAATTAGAGGGAACTGAATTGCGTGTACATGCAGTCCTATGTCACAATTATGGGCGCTCTTGAAAGGGGCGCATAGATTTGGGGCGCCAGATGTAACCAGGTCTAAATTTACAGCACTGATTCGGTTTGCCCAATTCGTCCTGCCACCGTAAAGAAAATAAATCCAAAATGAGAAAGCATTAAGTGGTAGGTATACCTACAAACCGTGTATCATATTGAAAACACTTTCAAAAACCCTGCCCAAAAAAAAGAGTGTTCTCTCCGTAGCGTCCCTCCCACACAGTCCAATCTGATGGATAGTTCCTTGCTGAATAATGAATCGATATCGAAAGAAGAATATAAACGATCCTGTTAGGTAAGAGTGATTTCGTCCCACCGATTCATCCTTTTGCTGCTTACAGTCGTCCCAATCTCGAAACAGACACAGAAAAGGAAAACATCATCATAGATCGCTCCGAGGAAGCAACGAAAAAAAAAATCAACGGTAATCGTCTCAGAGCTTGGCTATTCCGCATCACAACTCACACAGAGCAGCCAGCGTCCCATTCCAGAACCGGATTCGGGCAGGCCCGAGCTCCAGAGGATAAATGCTTCCGAAGCATCCATCCATCTATCCATCGCATCTGTCCATCGCATTCGTCCGGAGCGTGCTGCTGATTTGTGTTTGTGTCTAAATTGAGCCAAAATCGGATCCAATTTCGAAAACAAGAAAGTGAGGAAAAATTTCTGCTGTGGTGATTGGTGTGACTGATTTCCAGCACGGGCAGGCAAATCCGATATCCGAGAATCTGCTCGGATTCGCATTCTCCAATTTCGCTCCGGTACCCCCCCCCCCCCCCCCGGGTGGTGCGGGTAATGAATCATTTTGAATCCGAAACCGAAGGAAGGCTGGAAATACAAAATTGCAACCGAACCGAACAACCGGATAGAAGACACTCTGGGCGAACCGGAGCGTTTGTGATTCTTGGTTTGTTGTGTCGTTTTCTAATTTCATCCCGGGGCGGTTTCTCGCCTGGTGATGAGACGGAGCGGAAATCAATCGGAGCTTGGGATCAAATGAGCGGAGCAGCAGCCCCGAGGCACAACTTTCGCCTTCGTTTTCGTTTGGCACGAGCGCTGAGGAATGTCGGTAGATGGTAAGGGATTTTTCCTAGGATTGGAATTTTCAGGCAAGGGACAACGACGATGCTTTGATGGATCGATGAATGACACACTGATTCGGGCTGTACACGGCCGGATCTAATTAGTTCCGATGAAGTGGAAGTTGTCAACGATTTGATTCACTCGATAATGATTTGTTGGACCTGGAAAATTTCGAAGATGATACAGAAATAGGGTTGACTGTTATGGGACGAATTTCGAGCAAATTTTCCCAGTTTGCAGCGCCCCATCAGATACCAGTTCAAAATTTGTGGGTTTAAGGGCTTCGTCTAGTTAAGTTTTTGCACCAACAAGGTTATCCTGTAAGTCCTTTAAATTTTAACTGGATTCTTTGGTATTGCCCTGGAAATTTCATAAACTTCCTCCTCTGAACATGCCCACATTGTTCTTGCCCTCGAAGTGGTGGAAATCAAATACCCTGAAGATAGGTCGACTTACACTGCAAGTCTTCTGAATATGCTATGGAAGCCCTACGGGCTTACCCTGAAAGATTTCTGGGCTTACCTTAGGAATTTGTGATGCATTGCTTGCCCTAGCAGATCACTGAACTTGCCCTGAAAATTTAATGATGTGCTCTGAAAGCTCTTTGGACTGCTCTGAAATTTTGAAGTGTCCATTGTAACCCTTTCAGAAAAGTTAGGTTACGCTTTTATAGAACCATTAAATTGTGCAATTGTCAAAAAGCCTAAAGTTTCAAGGAAAAAATATAAAACATATATTACGTTTGCATTCTGGTGAATGACTGCTGTGAGAATTGACAGAAAGAATCACAAGGAGAAAAGTATGTATTATATTGCAATTGATGAATCTACGTTACGGTCGGCCAGCAGATTGAAATGATGTGAAAATGGGTATGACGTTTTGCTAGCTGTCAAATCGTATGGAATATTTTTTAGTACATCATCACTTTTGTGGTTTTGGATTTCAAACCTAGGTTTCGCATGCACTGGTGCAGTTTCGCGTAGATTCATCAATACGTTAACGTAAGCGTCACACAACTATTGCAAAACCGTCAAACCGACTGATTTAAATCACTCAGCAAAATAATATCTCACTCGGCTATTTAACGTTCGGTTTTTTACATTCAACCGGGTTCTCCCTGGGTAGAGAAAATTGTTCGGCTGCCTTTAAGTTTATCCCTCGTTTCTACTACACTGTACCAAACCACCGTTCTCTGTTCGAATGAAAGCTCAGGCCATTCAAATCGAAACATCGAAATCGCCTTTTTGAATGATAGCTGCAACCGGATGACGGTTGTTTTGAAATCAGATGATTTTCCTCTCGAATAAAGGATGAACATTGTTATGAGAAGGGATAGGGCCTTTAGTTGGAATGCGTAATGCTCTCTTCAGAATGATAGTCATCTTAAATTGAAATGCATTTAGTATTGGTTCAGCCCCTTAACGCAAATCATTCAAAACGATGATGTAAATAGTTCTATTGAACGTCATTTGCTGCTCTGAGCAGACAAACGAGGTGGAAGCATAGCCATCGCTATCAAAGGTGGTACGAATATTGGTAAAGCGTGGAAACCGTAGTTTATATATTTCGTGGTGGAGGAAGTTTCCTCGATCAACAAGTTATTTTTATATCCATTATGAATGGCTGATGTTCATGGCTGTTCAATATGGAACTGTAAACAATCGAATTAATAATCTATAATCCAGAGCATTTGTAATTGTAAGTCATCTTATATTTAAATGGTTGTCCTCTGGGCCCTGTATGTTTAACAGCAAATTTTCAAATAAATATCATCCTTTATTTGGAGAACAGTCATCAGTTGATTACGAATCCAACCATAAGGAAATCATCCGAAATCGACAACATATTGTTAAAGGGCTCGAGCAATACAATAATCAGTCGAAGTATTGCGGATGTTTTCGTTCAGTGACTGCTGTCATTTCCCAGCCTACTTCAGGAGGCACTTGGTTGGGAAAATTTACACTCGTTCGGAAATCTGTTTGTTGGGTGAGGATAGCTATTTTGGCTATAAGTTTTCCCATGCTTGCTTAGGAGCAGTCCTCATAGAGATTAGTGACGTTTAACGCACGCACACTAGCGGGTGGATCGCTGTGTAAAGTTGTTTATTATTTTCCTCTGGCTAACCTAAACAATGTATGAAATAAGATCTGTTTTAATGAGTTTGACAGCGCTTTGTTATGTATTTTCCTCGGATATTCACTAACACGCTCTCATATATCGTACCAATACAACTGGACGTGAAAATCTCTATAGGTAGTCCCAAAATAACGCCTTATTCTTATATTGCGAAATTTTTCTTCATTTAGACTCGACCGATATCAATTTCGTCGTTACGATATTTCGCTATCGATTTCGCTCTCACTTTTTTCACCTTTCTACGTACATCTTGAACATTGTTGACAGAATGGAAATCAAGTGAAAAAAAATGAAAAAAAGTTTGTTGTTGTTTGTTTTTCGTGAAATTTTGAAGCCGCTCGAAAAGTTAGCTTTTAAGTGATTTATTTTATACTGTTTTAACTGTTTTACAACAAAATTGGTAAGATTGGTGATTTGCAAACTAAAATTCAACCGATGTAATAATATCATCTTTGTAGGAAGCTTCTGCAAAAGGAACGAATGGCTTCCAGAAGGGCATCCCGTAACGATGATGGTGAGGATGTAGACAAGGAAGATGGCAATGAGAACGAATGGCGGATCAACTCGATGACCCGTTATTCGAAGACGTTCAGGTTCTCGACTATGACTGGAGCGACCCCGACAGTGATCCAAGCCATGAGCAGCCTGATGCACCTGAGCACGTAACTCAGCCGAAAGGAAACAAATCTCCAGCGTTGTTCAACTGTCGACTGCTGGTGTTTCTGCGTGAATTTAAAGGTCAGTCCTCCGGAGCTCATATTGCGCACTGGAATGTAGATGGAAAGTCGCTCAATGACTTTAAGACGAAATTATGGGAGCTATGTAGACCACATCTACTTCGAGAAGTAATTTTTAATCAGCAAGACGATAGAAGCGCGGTGCCAGCATGGATGGATAAGGATTCTCCGGAAGAATAAGATTTGGTGAGGTTTGCCATTTTTTACGAGAAGCAAAATCGTAAGTAACTTCGCTGGACAAACTGACCACCACGTTGCTTCAGAACTGGAAAGGAAAAGAAATTCAGCTGCTGTTGCATGTTTATTCACTGTCCGTAAGTTCCCGTAAGATTTTCAATTCAGTGAAGCAACATTTGATTGACCCATCTGAGCGCGATAAGGCAGGAGCAGCCTCAACCCAAGTGGTCGTCGATTTATCTAAGGATTTGTGTGAACGACATGGTCATCTTTGGGATGGACACGAAATGGCATGGACAATGTTGGCATCAGCCATACTTGCTTCGCCAGCTCATACGCGTGAGAACATGATTAATTCAGTTCCTCCAAAGCATCTGCAACATCTTTTCAGAACACAGGACGGTCCGAAAATTGAAAGTGTGAAGCGTGGGTTGGCTGTAGCTCACAATGTAAATGCGTCGTTTTGTGAAGAGATCACAGCACTGAAGGAAGCGTTTTCCTCACTACAACTACAACTTTCATTCGTGAAGCATCGCATCGAAGCATTGGAGCAGCGTGGACGCATGAGTGATTCATTCATAAGTGCGATGGAAACTTCAATGGAAGTTTCCGAAGGAGAGTTCAGTCGACATATTGCTGGACAGGTAGTTGACATGGAGGATGTAGACCACGAATAAGCCAACTTGCAAATGAGTTGAGATAACTTGTTTTAATGAATAAAGACAAATACATTGTTTTACTATATTTTCTATTTTATTGGTTTTCAAATACGAAAGATCAAAGAAATTAGAACTTTTCTGCATTGATTATGTTTCATTCGTCTGTTTCAATATTCTTGAAATCAGACACATCTGCAACCGAAGGATCAAATTTTCCTCCTCTCAGGTAACCACACTTCCAAAATAAGTTAGACATGTTATAATTTCTAAAGGGAGCCATCACTTCAGCTACTACTGGTTTAATTCCTTTCTTTACACATTCCTGATAGATAGCTTGAGTTTGTCGCTTGCATAATCCGAAAACGACTTCAATAGGGTTATAGAAGGGGCAATACGCAGGTAGAAAGATAGGGAATATTCCAATTGATCGAAGATATTCTATGATTTTCGCACTGCAGTGAATTTTCGCTCCATCCAATATCCATATGGAATGTCTACCCGGATAGCACTGAACATGGCCCGTTTCCAGAGCAAATCGTCGGCAGCATTCAAAAAAGTTTAGTTGGTTGAATGTTCCGTTGGTAGAGAAGGCTTCAAGCATTCCGTTTTGCCCAATGAAACAAAGCAAGGATTCCCTAGGCTTCCGCACAAATTCTCCTCGAAACACTAAGCGGTGGCCTCGAACTCCGTAGCCCCTGGAGCGTAACATGGATCTGTTATCGAAACTTACCTCGTCTAAAAAGACGAGGTTGTGGTAGTCCCACTGAATGCACGAAATTTCGTTGAAAAAACGGATTACATCACTTTCCTTGATTTGAATTGCACGACGTTCCAAACATTTCCAGGTCAAACCAGCGTTATGTATGATGCGCCAAATGGATGAAATAGATATTGTCGTCTTGAACTCCTGCTGGAACCGCTTTCTAGATTCATGTAGATAAAACGTAGGATTTTGTAGATACAGGTTTATCAACCATTGTCGTTTTTCGGGAGAGAATTTCACAGCATCCCTTTCGTAACTTCGGCGAGAATAGAATCCGTCCTCCTCGTATCGCATGATCCAATTTGTGATTGTGGACTTGTGTTTGTGATAAATTGTTGCTAGCCGCGATTTGGACAATCCAAGGAAATAATATCCATATAAAACATGATATATGGTATTCACTGACGCTCTCTGATCTTTCACAACGGAAATAATAGATGCCATTTTACGCAATAGTATTTATGAAATAGTTACGTTTTTAGTTGAACATCGATGTTAACTGATGTTTCTTTTATTTACAAAATTTTAATGATCAAGACACATGACGTAAATAGGGAAAGGTGGTAGCTTTTGACATTTGAACCATCTACGAGCTCCCTCAATTTCGTCTCTATAGTATAAATATTCGTGAAAGACACAATAATGAGAGAGAGAAGGATTAGTAGTTTCCATTTAATTCCACAACTTTATTTGCTTATCCTTGACAAGGATAAGCAAATAAAGTAGTGGAATTAAATGTAAAATACTAATCCTTCTCTCTCTCTCTCATTATACAGGTTTTCCACTAAGACGCCCACATTCATCAGGATTTGGCCTCATTCTTCTTCTTCGCATTTCAAGCTTAATGCTTGTCGCATTTTAGCTTATTGCGTGTTCTAGATGCACTTTCCACAGTTGTTAATTGAGAGCTTTCGATGTCTGTTAGCATTGGGCGATCTAGTGAATCGATTCATTTGTTTTTGATTTTTAAATATGACACAAAAATGTTTCAAATATAACGGATCATAGGAAAGTTGGTTGATTGACATATGATATGTTATAACATATCACTTATAATAGTAATTTAATGTGGTGATTATATAATTTAGAAATAAATTGTGTGGTACATATGCAGTAAAATGTGTAACACACATACATGATGAGAATATTGTAAATTAGTATTTTGATTTCATTTGACATATGGATACTTTATAAGTGTTATTAGTGATTTATCAGGTTAGAATCAGGGTTCTGCATGTTCGATACAACGAAAAGAAAATGAACTCTCCGCATAATCGCTTCACTTCGAACAATATCATTTTCGTGTAAGTCATTGTGTTTCTTGTTATCGATTCACGGTAAAAATTCCTCCTGTCAAACATGACTTGACTATCGCTTGTTTCGTTCGTCAAGTGCGTCAGTTCATTTCATTTGGAGCAAAGATTTGTTTCAATTGACGTCCCGAAAAGTCTCAAATGCCCTACAATATGGGTATATTCGGAATGAAGATGACGCGAAGGTGTCAAAAATCGATATCAGTCGCCATTTTGGAATCCAATATGACGGAAAATGAGCTCAGAAAAAGTGTCAAATATCCTAAGATATGGGTATTTCGGAACGTGGACGACGCGTAGATGCCGTAAATTGACATTCGACGCCATTTTGGAATCCAAGATGGTAACCATCGGGTTGCATGAATAGTTTCAAATATCCTACAATATGGGTATTTATCAAACGGGAAATGCTGAAAAACGATATCCAACGCCAATTTGCAATCCAATATGGTGGCCATCGGGTTTCAGAGAAAGTGTCAAATACCCTAATATCTGGGTATTTTCGGAATGAAGATGACGTGTGGATGCTGAAAATCGATAGTCGACGCTATCTTGAATTTCATCGGCATCGGACATCGATTACTGGCCTCTAGATGTCACCCCGATTTCGAAAATACCCACATTTATCGGTATTTGAAAGTAGTTCACACTTTTTCTGACCCAAAGTCACCATCTTAGATTTTAAAATGACGTCAAACATCGGTTGCTGGTCTCTAAATGTTACTGGGATTTTGATTATTCACCCGGTTCTAAAAAAAAAACCCAGTATATATGGGTATTTGATAGAATTTCCCACTTTTTCTTAAACCGGAAGCCTCCATCATGGATTTCAAAATGTCGTCGGATATCGATTTTCATTCTCTTTCAAAAACCATCCCGATTCATAAAATACCCATATTGAGGGTATTTTACAGTTTTGTTCACTTTTCTGCAATGGAGACCACCATATTGGATTTAAGAATGGCGTTGCATATCTATTTCCTATCTCTAGACGTCACCCCGATTCCATATTGATGGGTCGGCATTAGTGTTTCGCACTTTTTCTCGTAAATCGTAAAATGTCATCGGATATCGATTTCCGGCCTCTAGACGTCACCCCGATTCCCAAAATACCCATATTGATGGGTAAACAAACCACCCGACAGTGATTAATTTGACATCCACGTGCACCAAGCGCTTAAATTAACCGAGTGAACAATCAACAAAGGTCAGAAAAACTACGCGAATTTCGATCAAACAGCTTCGCTTCAATGCGAAAGTAAGCTCATTTGACAATGCAAGACGAAATGAGCACGAGTCTTGCCAAAACAAACAGGACAAAAACTGAACGAAAGTGGTTCTGTTGATGTTGTAGGGGATCTGCTCGAAGAGACGACAGAATGACTTTCAATTGAAAGTGATGGTGACAGCTTCGTCGTCGCTTGACGATTTTCGATTGAAAGTGACTTTGTCGGGCCCGGGTTAGAATATTCGTTTTATTGGTATTAAATGATGAAAGGCAGAAGTGGAAGAGAATGCGAAGTACTATACGAAGGCCGTACAGAGAGACGATTATAGAGCTTTTTGATGTTTAATCGGCGCACACTACTGCACCATTATAATCGAATGAGCGCGAGCAAGAGAGAAACAGATTAGTGGGAAAACAAATCGTCGTGTGTGCTACATAGAGAAAGACAATTAAACGTCAAAAAAGTCTATAATCCAGAGATGAACCAGCCGATGGCTGAAAGTCTCTTCAATAAAGAAAGATAAGATAAGATAAGTCTAAAATCTTCTCTTTCTCGTTCTAGCGTACTGAACTGTCACACTGGTTGTTTGCAGAATCCATATTCAAAGCAAGTGATGTGCAAAAGTGAAGACAAAAAAATCAATATTCAATTTCAAATGCAAATCCACTGATTTTTTTTTATCGAAACAAAAATCGAATGAAAAGGATCGATTCACTCGATTTTTGTCGTATTTGAGATCGATTCAAAAAATCGATTAATCGAACCAAAAGAATCGATCTTTTGTGTTTCGATCCTAGATCGCCCATTGAGTGGCAAATACAATCATACTCAGTCAAGGGGGGAGGTGGCTGTCAAATACGAACAATCGTCGCCTACCTCGCATAACTGGTTCCAAACGTAAACAAGCCATAAGAAACCTACAGGGTTTGTTTACGTTTGGAACCAATTTCATACAAGAATGATCAGTATGCTGATTTGACAGCACGTCCCACCCCAGTACTCAGTACGGTTTTATCCACTCTCTCACTCTATATAGAATATTCTTTTACGTTCGTTTGATCCCAGCATGGGAAAACCACCGCGTGGTGATCCGGTTGCAAGCTCGTCCGGGAAGCGTCCCCGACAGGAAACCGCCAACGCTCAGTCGGCATCGAAAAAACTGCTGTCAAACAACCGGTCCGTCATTCTAGAAAATGTTGATGAAACGCAAATAAAGAAAAAAGAGAAATTACCACCCTTCAGGTGTATTCAGATCTGAGCGATATTTCACGCGCGGAGAGAGATTTTGCGAAGGTACGAGAGGGAGAAAAGTACTAGTTGTCTCTCTCATTCCAACGCAAATTTTGCTCCGCTCCGCTAATGTACGCTTAGATCTGAATACACCTGAAAGGGATTCCCGCCCGGGCTTCGGGAGAACATTAAATTCTACATCGAGCAAAGCTTGAAGTGCACCATGCGCATATCCACTGAAAGCATCATGCTGATGGTACCAGCAAGGAAGTACTACAACGCCATCGAAGAGCTGCTGAAGCGGCAAGACGCTCAAGGTGGTCCTGCGTGGACTGCCCGACATGGAAATCGCCGCGCTGTCGGATGAGCTGAAGAAGAACGACCTAAAGCCGTCGCAAGTATTCAAGATGAATCGACACGACGTCACCCGTAAGTACCGTGACCAGCTGTATTTGGTCCACATCGAGCGGAACACAACGTGTTTGAAGGACCTGCAGTGTATTCGGGTGCTTTCCCGCATCGTGGTTAAGGGAACGCTACCAAAGCTCAAGTTTGAGCTACCCAATGCTCAAACTGCCTCATGTTTGGGCACGGGACCAAAAATTGCCACATGGCTCATCGCTGCAACGAATGTGGCAAGGAGCACGCACCTGAAGCAATCGACAGGATGGAGAACGCCGATCCACAATGCGCCCACTATGGTGCAGCACATCAAGCTACCAGCAAGTCTTGTCCGAAGCGTTCGGAATTCATGGAAAAAGGTTCCGGCACGCAATGAGCAGAATTTTCCCGCCATTAGCCAGTGGCGTCCGATTCCGGTTCTTCCGCCACTTCGGCTCAACATCCGTTTGGCTGCTGCTGCTGCATCGGTCCCGCCATCTGCTGAGGTGCCAAACCCTTCGGCTAATCAAAGCCGCCAGTCGAGATAACGCCCCACCATCAAACGAAAACGAAGAGCTGCTCACAACAGAGGAACTCATAACCATCATGGCAGAAGCAATCCTCATCAAGCGCTCCTGCAGAACCAGAACCGAGCAAATTCTTGCTGCATCACGTTTCATCTACAATTACGGACCGTGAAGCCATCAAGATCGCCAACTGGAACGCTTGCTTGCTCAAGAGCAAGAACATCGAGTTCGTTCACTTCCTCAACGAACGAAACATCGACATTGCCGTCATCACTGAAACCCACCTGAAGCCGGAGGTAAACGTTTACCTGCCTGACTTTCGGCGCTTGAGACTTAACAGAACCAAGAGGAGGGGGAGTAGCAGTTGCTGTGAGGCGTAACATCAACTGTCACCTGCTGCCGTACTGTCAACTCAAAATTATCGAAGCCATCGGGGTTGAAGTTGGCACATCGCTTGGCCCCAGCACCATCATTGCGGCTTACTGCCCCAAACAAGTCAACAACAGGGATGGGTCGGCAGCGGACCTTCGACGAGATATCATCAAGCTGACTCGGCGGTGGCAAAAATACATCATCGCTGGCGACCTGAACGCGAAACGCCAGACTTGGGGCAACAGTCGACGCAACCAAAACGGCACAATCCTGAACAACGACCTGCAAGAGGCTCGCTACACCATATTAGCTCCGGACTCTCCCACCCGGTTGAGCCGGTCTGGCGTACACTCCACCATCGACTTCTTCATCAGCAAAATGGGAGACAACATATCGCTAGCTGTGACACACCAAGAGCTGAGTTCGGACCACTATCCGCTGGTGGCCGATGTAGGCTCATCCGTCAACCGATTCCAAGCTTCCCGACGCAACTACCATCGTGTCAGCTGAGAGCAGTTCCAACACTGTGTCGACTCCACTGTCGACTACGGTGTCCTTCCGGAGACGCCCGAAGACGTGCAGTATCCAGACAGGTGAGCAATACTCTGAACCTTGATAGAATTACCAAAGATCTCATCAGACTCCGTAACTCCATCCGAAGGCAATACCAGCGTTCTGGTTTGCGTGTCTTGAAGACCCATTGCAATCGTCTTACAAAAACCATCCAAGCCAGGATGGTGAACCTTAGAAATCAGGATTTTGCTATCAAGATCCGCTCTCTCCCAGGTTGTGCAAAGCCTTTCTGGAAACTAACGAAAATCCTTAAAAACAAGCCAAGACCCATTCCACCACTGACCCCACTGGACCATCCTGGCGACACAGTGGTTCATCTGATAACTCCTAAAGAGAAGGCTGCCGCGATAGGTCAACACTTCGTCAGCTCCCATAATCTCGGACAAAACATCGTCAGCCCTCATGAATATGAGGTTGCTGAAAATGCAACCAATCTTCTTCAGATTCCTAACATTTTTCCAAAGGAATCCGAGATTACGGCTGACGAACTGTTGGCCTATATCAAATCATCTAAAAACATGAAGGCCCCTGGTTTCGTCAACATCCTGAATCTGGAACTCAAACACCTGAGTTCCACATTCTACAACCATCTGGCGCTGATTTTTAAACTGTGCCTCCGACTTGGCTACTTCCCCTCATGCTGGAAGTCAGCTAAAGTCATACCCATCGACCAATCAGCCTTCTCTCAGGGTTATCAAAACTGTTTGAAAGAGCAGTCTACCACCGGCTCCTAATATCTGCCGAAGAAAACAACTTGTTACTCGAGGAACAGTTTGGCTTTCGGAAGGGTCGTTCGACCGTCCACCAGCTGACTCGAGTAACAAACATTCTCAGACGGAACAAGTCTGTTTCGAAAACATCTGCCATGGCGTTGTTGGACGTTGAAAAAGCGTTCGACAATGTCTGGCATGCTGGCCTGGTGTTCAAATTGTAGCAGTATGGTCTTCCAATCTTCCTAGTGAAGATAATAAACAACTATCTATCGGACAGGACGTACCGAGTCCCTCTGAATGGTATCACATCGGATGCATTCAACATCGGTGCCGGGGTTCCACAAGGAAGCATCCTTGGCCCCATTCTATTCAGCCTGTTCACCTCCGATATGCCGGCTCTCCCTGATGGTGGATCGTTGTCTCTGTTCGCAGATGCCACATCCATCGTCTACAAGGGTAGGGTCATCGGAGCTCTGACTGCCAGACTTCAGAGAGGCCTGGACGTCCTGTCTGAATACTTCAACAGCTGGAAGATCCGTATCAACGCGGCAAAGACCCAAGTCATCATCTTCCCACACTCTAAATCTCCCAGACTTGTTCCGTCGGAGAATAACAAGATCTGCCTGAACGGCACAGTGGTGGAATGGTCCAAAGAGGTCGTGTACCTCGGGCTAACACTAGACAGCAAGCTTCTTTTCAGGGAGCACGTTGACACAACGAAAACCAAGTGCAACATCTTGATTAGATCGTTGTATCCACTTATCAACACGAAGTCAACCCTGTCCCTGAAAAATAAGCTTGCTGTCTACAAACAAATCATCCTTCCCGTAATAGAATACTCGATGAAACGAAATATTCTTCCTAAAGTAAGTGTAAAATTCCGATGTGAAAATCCAACATTGTAAACGTAAATGAAAATGTACGCTTAATAGAGATTAGTGACGTTTAACGCACGCACACTAGCGAGTGTAAAGTTGTTTATTATTTTCCTCTGACTAACCTAAAAATGTTTCAATCAGATCTGTCAAAATGAATATGACCACGGCGAATGAGAACGACCCAAATTTGTTTTAATTATGTTTAGTTCACTCATAATCGCCAAAAGTGCAGGAACTCAGCGATGAGTAAATTAGCCTCATACTTTCCCAGGTTTTTTCCGGGATTTTCCAGGGAAAAAATCCCGAATTTGAGAAAAGTAAAGATTGGATTCACTCAGTCTATTGGTACTACTCCGAGACTGAATAAAATTTTCGTCAATTTCCTCATTTTCCGGCAGATTTTTTAGGTTTTCCACAGGAAACCATGAGACAAATTTTACTCATCACTGAGTTCCTGCACTTTTGGCTATTATGAGTGAACTAAACTCAAATTTGGGTCGTTCTCATTCGCCGTGACGATTTGTTATGTATTTTTCCTCAGATTTTCACTAACACAGGGGGATTTTCGGGATGCCTACCGATTCACAGACTACCGATTTTTCACTTTTCCTACCGAGAATCACAGATGTTTAGTTATCTTGAAAAATGTTCAATACCTATGTGTTGTTTTCCTTGTAGTCAGAATTAGCGTTATAATTAGAAATCAAGACCAACTATTGAAATGGCCTCAACTACATTTTGTAAACAAATCTTGTAAGGCCATTTTCTCACGAACCGAAGTCCGCCAAGAGAAAACAACATAATGAACAGGTAGATGAAATTCTCCTGTACCCGATTGTGGTTTAGGTTTGCGAATGTAGGTTTCGGTTCGCGAGAAAATGGCCTTACAAGGTTTGTATACAAAATTGAGTTGAGTCCATTTCAATTGTTGGTCTTGAAATGTTGATTTCGACACATTTAAAGCAGAAGAACTGAAGGACAGGGGGGGCCCCTCCCCGCTCGCAAAGGTTTCAAGTATCGGGAAAGCCTTCTTCATCACCGTTCGAAAAATTCATGCGAATTTCTGCGAGATATAGCGCACATAAAATTAACGCTAGATTTGGCATAAATTTACGCAATATTTCGTGTAAATTTAAGTGCAATATCGCATATATTGGCAATATTGTATGCAAGCTTGTAAACGATTTCGCTGTTTATGCCAAGTATAGGACAAAATTAAACGAAGGGAGATTTTACGCGATAGTTAAAATTCATAATTTTTTTTTTCTGTGCAGATGGCCTACCGATAACTACCGATCAAAGTTTTGAGAAGCTACCGATAATAAAAAAATAATCTGGCCACCCTGGCACCAATACAACCGGACTTGAAAATCTCTATTTACCGGCGAAAATAATACTTGATGAGTAAATGACAGCCGAATGAATCAACGAATCACCCAATAAAGAATAGGTGCGTCAAAACAAATAACTGTCCAATGTGAAACAAAATAAACCATCCTCGCCCAGCTTCTTTTTTAATTCTAGCATCGAGTAAAAAAGCACTTCCTCAGCATCAACTCCGACAGAAAATCGACGAAGGATATCCCACATCACAATTCCTTTTTTTTTCCGGCATCAATTTTTTGTCCACTCATCCTCCTCTTCACTCTTGCAGATGAAATACAAGATTGATGAGCGTTTTATGCCCGACATCGATCGAGTCATTGATTCACGTTCAAGTGAGTGAGTGCGAGCGGGGAGCTGAGTGATGGAGAGTGAGAACAAGCGAAATGGATCGTCCGCCCGTTCGCCCTTTGTCCCTTCAATCATTTCGAAGGCGAAAAAAAAATAGCATTCTTCTCTCGACTCGGGTTGGTTTGGGTCTGGTGCGAAATCCGAACGAGTCATGCTTCAACAAAAGATGAGAAATAAGACCTGATTTGCATTCCTCCTGCATGAGAGGCTGTATAATAGAAATACGAATCGACAAAAGCCACAATGTGAGGAGGGGGTGAGTTACGTCACCTAACCTAGAAAACCAGAAAAATATACCACCAAAGGAGGGCTTCCACTGAAATAGGTGATGACCGACCGGTCTTCTTGTTCGAGAAAACGAAAAATTTAAATATTCTCCAACGCCTCGGGGCTCTATGAAATATTTAAATTAATTACTTTTGCTTTTGCTACTTGCTGAGCTGCGATTCGTCATTGAGGTGGTGGACGGAGTGCAGAACCCGAAGAGTGACTGGCACTTTCTAGTCAATCACAGACCTACAGCTGGGGATTGGGTTCGAATTAGCAAACTCCCTTGCTCTCGGTCCGAGTCGGTGATTGTGATAAATGAACGCTTCCGGTCGCAAAAACAGGAATTGACTAGTCATAAAACAAATTTATGACGACAGCCTACGGAATTGAGTTATTGATTTTCAATTTCCATCCCATTGCATGGGAACATGCACTGATTGCTTAGGTATGCAAAATGTCCTCCTGGTAGTAGCTGGGTCGATTTTCCCTTCCGACAGTAGTGGCGGCAGTTCCTTGGGGAGAAGTAAGGAACGGACCCTTTTCTTCCTTGGAAGTAACTTCCGGATCCGGCTGGGATGGGCGAGATTCGGAGGGTAAAAATTAAAACTGCTGTCAAGCTCGATCTTTTTTTTTTTTTTTGCTATCTTCAGTACCGATTTAAATGCTGACTTGGGACTTTCTAGTGGGGCCGGATGCGTGATTGGAATAACCCTTTTTTTTTGCTGTTGCTTTTATTTGATTTTGTTCCTTCGTTCCAGATGAAGTTCCAAGTCAATCTTGACGATTTGTCTTTGTTCCGTGAAATTGACTATTGACGTGGTTGGTTGCAGTGTCTATTTTTATCATTTACCATCACAATCAAGGAGTAGCTTTTCAACTCAGTGTAGATGAATTGCGTTTGTTTTGTAAATCCTTGCTGGTACGTACGAGCGAAATGAACAAATGAGTTCATTATAACGTATGCGTGATAATGTTTGCACCATCGTACAAATAAGGTACCCGTTTCACCTGTGCATACAATGCCTTGGTTTTCTTTGCATGCACGTAACCTATAGCTCATACCGTAGTAGGCTGTGTATAAAAGAAAATGATTTACTTAGTTTGACAGTTGCACCATGACGAAGTGGCAGCGTATTCGTGATTTGTCCCACGCGCAAATGTCGCAAAAAGACATTTCAATCGCCGTGGGAGTGTCCCGGTGGACCGTCAAAAGGGTTTTAGATCGAGAAAAGAAAGGACAACTATCCGCGAAGGTGGCCACAGGTCTTCCGAGGTCAGCTCGGGTTCCGAGGGTTATCGCTGCTATCAAAAGGAAGATTCGGGTGAATCCAGTGCGTTTAATAAGGAAAATGGCAAAGGAACACGGGAGCAGTGACTTTACGGCACGGAAGATCGTAAAGGAAGATTGCGGGGCGAAGTCGGGGGCACGGAAAAAAAAACTCACATGATTACCAACCGCATCCGGGAGCTACGAGTCGAACGATGCAAGAAAATCTAGAACTTTCTTAAGCGAAAAAACCCGGTAATCCTGTTCACCGACAAGAGCATGTTTATTGTCGATCCCGTATCAAATTCCAGAACCGATCGGTATATTAGTTCTCTTCCGGTAACAGACGTGGCCGACGAGCACAAGAACGTGTTATGGTGTTTGGATTGGTGGCTTCCGATGGCAAAAAAATGGACCCGGTGTTCATTCCAGAAGGCGACAAGGTCAACACGGAGGTCTACATCAGGATTTTAAGTAAGTATGTTCTTCCGTGGATCAAAGAACAGTACGGTCCGAAGCCAAATGTTGTATTTCAACAAGATGGGGCTCCGTGCCACACCTCGAACCGCACTCAGAAGTGGTTGCAGGAACATCTTCCGTTCTGGGCGAAGTATATGTGGCGCTGGATTACTCAATATGGCACATCATGAAAGCCTCAGATAAACATTGACCCATACCTGGAGAGAAATAGATCCAGACTACATTATTAGAACGTGCCATGCAAGTGGAAACTCGATCGAAGATTAACATAGTTTAAGACTCTGAAAAAACTCGAAACCGAAATTTTTGAGAATTTTCTTAATTTTGACATTGCTCGATGGTGCAAACATTATCACGCATACGGTACATCAACGAATACGCGTTTGTTGATTTTCACCAGTGCTTGATTATCCAACCGAAAATTGTTAAAATCAGAAGCGATCTTCACAGGCAAAATAATCAAATTCATTTCGAGCAAAATGATTATTTTGAATGTTGTCGACCACAGAGCCTAAAACCTAGATATTATCATCAATTCAGCATGAGGCAATAATTTGCCATCGATCTGTGTGTAAAAACCTTCACTACATGTCTACATGTTCTTTCTCAAAATCATCCCCACCAAAATGAAGACGAATACAGAGACGATAATGAACACCCAGCCACGAATGAAGAAAAACAAAATGTTAACTTCGATAGCCAGAGGTTGCCTTGATCAAGAGAATGCTGTTATGTCAAAATACAAATTCATACAGGCAGCGGTGCCAGATATACAGATATGTCTGTATTTATACAGATATTTGAAGTTTCGTACAGATCCAATACAGACTACAGACATTATACAGATATTTGAAACTTAATACAGAAACCATTGAAAATGCTCCACCCGGCAGGTGGTGAAACGGATGCTAGAAAGACTTCCAGCTCTCAGAGTGTACTTAAATTATACTAATTCGAATGTGGACTAGATGCCGAGAAGATGAAAGCAATCAGCGGTATCTTGGAGAACCCCATGACGGAGCCTTGAGGTTTTTGGAATTTGTTCTACCAAAAGTTAACAAACTTAACCGCTTGTTCCAATCGGAAGCACTTTAAATATTCCGACTCAATTCTGAGCTAGTTCGTTTATTTAACTACCTCGATAATTTCATGAAACCAGACTACATTGCGAAGCTTGAAGACCTGGGTTTGTTAATTTTTCAACCCAGAAACTACTGTGGAAAAGGTTTATATGGGTACTGGCGTACAAAAACATTTGGATGATGTTTTGTCATCCAATAGCATCAAGCTTGAGGATGTTCATCACTTCAGAACAATGGCGATGAGCTTCTACATAACGTTTGTAAATCAAATCGGGAAACGTATCAATATGGATGATATGATTTTCGTAAACCATTGCCAGGTTTTTGAGGTAGGGCATTGACCCAAAAAATCTCAAAAATAAAACGCACCCCTCAATGTACCCAGTTTTGCAGATGTTCCCAAATGTTATCAACGAATTCGATGGATACTAATTTTGATGATGGTGTTGAATTTTGGGGAGTGGTACTGGCAACCAAACGGGTGAATGGCGAAATCGCTTTTCCTTATCTCAGACGAATTGTGCCAACCCTACTTGCCAATGCCACACTCCTCAGCAGCAGTTGAAAGGATGTTTTCGTCGATCACCCTAAACCAGCCCAGTGGCAGGCGCGTAGGCAGCATGTTATACCGTGACAGCGGGCCCAAAACAGCAAAATAAATGATTTTAGCCCGGGACATGCTGCGTACTATCAAACGCTGCTGTTGGTATAAAGGGTGATACGGTCAAAATTTGGTCAAGGGAAAACGCGTGTAAATCGGTGAAATCGTTTATTTAAAAAATCAAATTAAATTTCTTTTTCAAGTTCAATTAGTATAAAATTCAGGAAAAATATTCAGTTAGGCTTCTGCTTTTCCAAATCCGAATTGCCGGGCCTTACGCTTGACCCCTGCCATCAGATTTTGTACAGCCACCTTGTCCACCTTCTTCGCCGCAGAAAGCCAGTTTGCCTTGAACTGCTGCTCGCCCTTAGCAGTTTTTTTTTTGGTCTTCTTTAGGTTCCGCTTGACAATAGCCCAGTATTTCTCAATTGGGCGGAGCTCTGGCGTGTTGGGAGGGTTCTTGTCCTTGGGAACCACCTGCACGTTGTTGGCGGCGTACCACTCCATGGCCTTTTTACCGTAATGGCAAGATGCCAAATCCGGCCAAAACAGTACGGAACAACCGTGTTTCTTCAGGAAAGGCAGCAGACGTTTATTCAAACACTCTTTCACGTAAATTTCTTGGTTGACAGTCCCGGAAGCTATGAAAATGCTGCTTTTCAAGCCACATGTACAGATGGCTTGCCAAACCAGATATTTCTTTGCGAACTATGACAGTTTCATGTGCTTGAAAACATCTGCTACCTTTCCCCTTCCTTTTGCCGTATAAAACTCCTGTCCCGGAAGCTGCTTGTAGTCGGCTTTGACGTAGGTTTCGTCGTCCATTACCACGCAGTCAAACTTCGTCAGCATCGTCGTGTACAGCCTCCGGGATCGCGCTTTGGCCGTCGTATTTTGTTTATCATCGCGATTTGGAGTCACTACCTTCTTGTAAGTCGATAGTCCGGCTCGTTTTTTGGCTCGATGCACGGTTGTAGACGATACACCCAGCTTATTTGCGGCATCTCGGAGAGAGAGGTTAGGGTTTCGCTTGAAACTACCGGCAACTCTCTTTGTCGTCTCAGCGGCATCCGGTTTTCGATTTCCCCCCGATCCAGACTTCCTGGCTGTCGACAAACGTTCCCCGAACACTTTAATTACATTTGTAACGGTTGATTTGGCAACTTTTAGCGATTTTGCCAACTTTGCGTGCGAGTAGCTCGGATTTTCGCGATGCGCGAGCAAAATTTTGATACGCTGCTCTTCTTGCTTGGACGGCATTTTGACAACTGAAGAGTGAATTCCAAAATCAAAATAGGAGCAACATTCTACACACACACACCTTCAACATGAGGGGTGTTCAGGTTTTTTAAATGCAAAATTGAAAGAAATACGTCAAGTTGATATTGACCAAATTTTGACCGTATCACCCTTTAGCAACGTACTCGGCTTCCGAACTGCTCAATGTTGCGCAATCTTGTTTCCTGGAACACCATCCAATCATACCACCTGCATACCGGATCAGGTAGCCTGTGGTTGACTTGCGATCTTTGGTGTCACCAGCCCAGTCGGCATCTACGTACACCTCAAATTGCGTGGAATCGGCTCCCAGGATTAGCTCGTGGTCAATAGTACCTTTTAAGTACCTCAGGATACGCTTCGCCTTCACCCAATCAGCCTGTGATGGGCAACTAGTTTTTCTCCCCAGGATTGAAACAGCTGCTGCAACATCAGGTCGAGTACACATGGCCACGTACAACAACCCACCAATCAAGCTGGCATACTGATGGTTATTGGGCAGCGGGATCTCCTCCTTTGGATGTAGGTGGCCTGGGTCCAATGGTATAGCGGATGGTTTCGCGTTTTCCAAACCGAATCTGGTCAGAAGCTTCTGGATGTAGGCTCTCTGACTTAGTGCAACGTGTTTCTCGGAACGGAAGACCTGGATACCAAGGAACTGCTGGATATCCCCGAGGACGTCACCGTGAAATATTGGTTCAGCTCATTAACGATGGCCTTGTAGTCGTTTTCAGTCTCGCATGCTATAATGAAATCGTCAACATATACTTTTCTGCATGACGTAGGGACAACAATCGTTCTTGGATGGCTTGAACCCTATTTGTATCAGCGTTTTGTCCAACGTGTGGTTCCAAATCCTTTGCGAAGACAACAAACCACGTTTTCTGCATCCACTGTGCATCCAGGAGGCAACCGCATGTAGACGGGTTCTTGTAGCTCACCATTCAAGTACGCTGTTTTGACATCTGCATGTTTGATGAGAAGCTTCTTCTGGCAGGCGACGGAGAATAGTGTCCGGTACGTTGTTTGCTTCACCACGGGAGCAAAAACTTCGTCGTAGTCGACTCCATATTTCTGCGTAAACCCTTGAGCGACAAGCCGCACCTTGTACCGGATGACCCTTCCATTCTCGTCCGTTTTCTTTTTGAAGATCCAGCGACATCCAATGGTTTTCTTACCAGCCGGCAGCATGGTCAACTCCCACACGTTGTTCTCGTACATCGATTGCAATCCATCCTGTATGGCTTGCCTCCACATGTCTTTCTCCGGACCAGTCACAGCTTTTTGATAGGTGCGCGGCTCGTCATTGTCGTGATGTGCAACCCGACTGTCGGCACAGTAGCGTTGAGGTGGAATACCCTTCGTCACCCTGGTTGATAGTCGCTGTGTACCTACATCTTGCTCTACGTGGATTGGTACCGGCTCCTCCTGTGACTCACCTCCATCGAGTGCTTCTGCTTCATCAGCATCTTCGTACAGGCTTTCATCCGAATGTTCTTCAACACCGTGGAGATCTTCCTCTTCCATGATTTCACGATCGATTGCTGGTTCAGGTTGTCTCAGCTCCTCCGGTGTATCCGTTTCACTACGGTTTTGATTGAATAGCGATAACGGAAAGAAAAACGTACCTTCGTCCTCAGTTGAAATTTCCCCCTTGTCGATCATCGAAGGCAGGAATCGGGCATCCCGGCTAATCGTCACTTTGTTCGTCTTCATGCTGATGAAACGCCACGCTTTGTGTTGCAACGAGTAGCCGACAAAAGTAAGTTTTTCGGCTTTGGATTCGAGTTTCGATCGTTTGACTTCAGGAACAAATACGTATGCTGATGTTCCGAACACTTGCAGGTTCGAAACGTCCGGCTTGACTCCATGCCAAATCTCGTACGGAGTTTGATTAACCGCTTTCGTTGGCAACATGTTTTGCAGATGACTTGCTGTGTTGATTGCTTCTCCCCAGTAGCGATTATGCATACATGCTTCCAAAAGCATACACCTGGCCATCTCCACCAAGGAACGGTTCTTTCTTTCTGCGACTCCGTTCTGCTGCGATGAATATGCTGCCGTAAATTGATCTTCGAGCCACGATATTCGCCTCCCTGGTCGGATCTCAGCACTTTCGGCGGCCTGCCAAACTTCGTCTTCATTTTCTGCACATAGTCCTGGATAGCGTCAAATGTTTCTGATTTTTCTCGCATCAAATACAGCGTTGTGTACCGGCTGTGGTCGTCAATAAGCGTCAGGAAATAACGACGACCACCCGGGGTCACCGTCCTCATTGGTCCACACAGGTCACTGTGTACCAGGTCCATCACAGCCGTCGTTTTCTTCGTTGCTTCCTTTGGAAATGGCAGTCGTGCCATCTTTCCCTGCAGACAGGTCTCACAAGGCAAAACCAAACCGCACTGCTTAATATTGATGCCCGCCGCCAATTGTCGTTGCTCCAGTTCTTGGACTGCCTTGACATCACGGTGACCGAGCTTACGGTGCCAGTAATGCAAACAGTTCTTCTTATTGCAATGCTCAATTGCCGCACCCACGCGTTCCTCCATCTGCAAGTGGTAGAGACCGTTGCTATGCCTTGCTACAGCCGCAATCCGTGTACCTTTTACAATCGTACAGCCATTGTCGTTGAACTCTACCGCTGCGCCTTTCTGGACGAGTTTCCCGACGGAAACGAGGTTCATATCCAGATCTGGGACGTACAGGACACCGGTGAGCACGTAGCAATGGATCTGGCAGTTCCCCACACCTTTCACGAATGCTTTCTTCCCATTAGCGACAGTAACGAAACTTGGGATATCATCTCGTGGTTTCTCAACGGATACGAAAAACTTTCGATTGGCGCACATGTGGGAGCTGGCTCCAGCTTCCACGATCCATTTCGTCACTGGTCCTTCACGAGCGCTGAAAACGAAATCTTCTTGAGTGGACTCCGTTTTTCTTGCATTTGCCTGTTGCTTGGCAAACTTCTTGGTTTCCTTGGCAACCGATTTTTCACTTCGAGAAACTTCATCCTGGCTCTACTTTTGCCAAATTCTGCAGTCTCACTTCTTGTGGCCGACCTTCTGGCAGTGGTGGCACACAATGGATTTTGATTTCCCGGCCACGTTCAATACCGCTGAATCCGCCAAAACAGTCCCTTTTCGCTTCTGCACCTCATTGATAATTTTATCCTTTACAAGGGCCAGCGTCAGCTCGTCCTCCGACCGATTTTCGAGGGTAGTCGTCAGCGCGTCGAAAGAGCTTGGTAGACTGCGGAACACCAGGATTACCTGCAAATCGTCGTCGAGCTTCGTACCAGCGTTGGCCAGTTTTTCAAACAAACTCTCGAATTTTACCAGGTGGTCATCGATGTCGTCTCCTTCCTGGAACTTGAGATCACAAATCCGCTTCAGCAGGTGAACCTTCGACGTTAGTGACTTCTTTTCATGTTGCTTCTCCAGATTCTTCCATACTTCCTTTGCGGTTTTCGTAGTCCGGATATGGCCGTGTTGACTCCTGCTCAGCAGCAGCCCAATGGTCGCACGCGCTTTCTGATCCCCTTCGTCCCAGGCAATCAGCTCCGCCGCGTTCGCTCGGTTTGCAGCCTCTTCCGGCTTGACTCCGGGCACGATGTACTTCCATAGTCCTTCGCGAACCAGCAGGAATTCCACCTCCAGCTTCCAGGTTTCGTAGTTTTCGTTCGTCAGCTTCGTTATTCCGGATCTTTCCATCTTGAACTTCTTCGGGCCCAAAACCTCTTGAATGTGATATGGCCGTAGACCGGATTTACTACTACTTGAAAATACGTCTTAACTAGACCTGTGCGCCGATCAAAATATTTTCGGCGGCGGCGTGATATGTTATTTTCTGCCGGCGGCGGCGGCGTGGCGGCGTCACGCCGTTTGCTTTCGGCGGCGGCGGCGTGGTGGCGTGGGTCGGCGTGAGTTTATTTCACCTGATTTAGAAAAAAAAATCTTTCCAAACCAATCGCACATTGACAAAAAATGCTACCCATATTTGATTTCAGATTACTGGAAATCGCTAAAACGTAGGTCACTCAGAGTTTGAGTAAATTTTCCGACACTTTTCCGGGGAAAACTTCTCGAATACAGGGAAAAATTAAGAAAATTGTACACAGGGTAGAAGTGTACTAGAAGACTGATTAAAACCTCAATCAGTTTTTCTCATATTCGAGAAGTTTTCCTCAGAAAAGCGTCGGAAAATTTATTCAATCTATGAGTGACCTACGATTTCGCGAATTTGAGTAATCTGAACTCTCATGCTGCGTTAGTGTGGTGGTCAGAATCAAAAGAGGCTACTGCACAGAGGAAACTAGCAAAACTTCAACGTCTAGCATGCATTGCAATAACGGGTGCGGTGCGTAGCACCCCATAAAAAGCATTAGAAGCAATCCTCAATCTGCTGCCCTTTTATGAACATGTGCCAGGTGATCTTGTTGGTCATCTAAGCATCTTCCCGAGTAGCACACTTTCATCACAATAAGTTACAGCAACTTGTTTATGACTGTTATAAGTCGTATATAAGTTTCTACAATTGAATTGTAACACTACTAGGGTTACAATACATCCAAAGAGGACCAGTGATGAGTATGAATGGAGACTGGATGAAACCAGAGGACACCTATGAAATTCCCTTCAACTTGTGAAACGGCACGTTCGGATTGTGAAACTGGTGGTCCTAACATTCGTCAAGGCTCAATCATATTTTTCACAGATGGCTCAAAAATTGGAATACGAACAGATGCAGGAATCTTTGGCCCCGGGACAAATATTTCAGTTGCGATGGGACATTTTCCAAAAGTGAACCATACTGTGGAATATCATACTGTACGGTAAAAATGGAACTCAAATGCTGGGAAGAGCAAAGGATGATGGCCAATTAGATGATTGTCACAAACTGCAACCAGCCAAAAAGATTTATAGCTCCTAATATAACATACACCAAAAAGCTCTTAGAGCTCAATAAAAGAGCTCTTAGTATATACACTGGCCTAGTAACTGGGCACTGTCCTAGTAGATATCACATGAAGAACATTGGTCGGGTTCAGAGTAATATCTGTCGTGTCTGTAATTTGGAACGTGAAACCTCGGAGCATCTGTTCTGCAGTTGTGGTGCATTACACAAGCGTAGATCCAAATTTCTTGGAAGTATTAGCTTACAACCTATTGATATTTAGTCTGCAAAAATGGTTTTATAAACCATAATATACCGGACTGGGAAAAGATGTGTCCAGGCAATTAGCTTTCTACTCGTTAAATAGTGGTCGGTTGGATACTTTTTCCCAGTCTTTCACAAACTTTGTAACAGAATCCGCTGCCTTTACATGTGTCCGCAAGTATGCTTTGGTCAGGGCCCAAAAAGTTTCGATTGGCCTGGCCTGGGGACAGTTTAACGGATTCATCTCCTTGGGTACGAATTGGACCTTGTTGGCTTTATACCAGGCTATCGTGTCCTTGGAGTAATTAACCGACGCCAAATCCGGCCAAAACAGTGTTTGCGGATCATGGGTAACAGACGCTTGTTTAAACACTCACGCACACGGTTAGAAAAAAGTACCCAAAATTAAGTTCTTTTCACTCATCTCGGCACTATAGTGCAGGAACCCAAAAGTAGGTAAAGCGGGTCAAAGTAAATTTCATTTACTTGTGTGCAATTCGTATGGAATTTTCCACTGGATTTTTAACCAAAAGTAAGTTAGTTGTACCCAACAGTACGTAAATATGATTATACTCAACGTTGGGTTCCCACACTTTACTACCCCTGTTGGGTGGTTTTGCTCCTCCGTTTTTGACAACATTTCTAGATAGAGCTGGAATTAGGGCGTAACAGCTTTTGTAAACAATGACTTCTCTCGATGATTTCTAGAAACTCAAGGCTCGCCCAAGAAAATCAAAATCACCATCAGGTAGGGGAAGTCTTCCCCTAACCAATGGTTATGTTGGTTTGCGTGAGCGTGGCTTGAATTCCTAGAAATAATCGAGAAAAGTCATTGTTTACAAAAGCTGTTAGGGCCTAATTCCAGCTCTACCTAGATTTGAAGGAGAAAAGGAGACAAACTAGTCAAAAGTAGGTAAAAGTGAACTTTCCGTTGGGTACTTTTTTCTTCCGGTGCACGTAAACATCGGCTGTCATTATCTCCGTTGTCACAAACGGTTCGGAAAGCATACCACACTCACGAATGGCTTGCCCATAGCATTTTTACCGATTTTTTTTGAAAAAAAAAACCAACTTATCCGCGTCGTCAAACACTTTGGCTATCACTAACGGTGTAGTACTGATCACTACGAAGAGTTTTGTAATCAAATTTAACGTATGATTCAACTTCCATAATCTCATACACCGATTTTCCGCACAGCAACTGGTCGTATAAACCTTTTTGACGTTTAATAGTCTTTTTCTATCTAGCATACATGGATGAATTAACGGTTTGTTTTCCCACTAATCTGTTTCCCTCTTGCTCGTACTCGTTCGATTTAAATGGTGTAGTAGTGTGCGCCGATTAAACGTCAAAACTCTCTATAACTTCCGAGCCCTCGCTTTGAAGGATGTGGCTTATTTTTCACTTCGCTTTGGGTTCTTCTGCTTCTTAAACGTCTGTAGACACATTCTTGCCTTGGCCCGCTGGACGTTACTTGTCGAGGATCCCACTTTTCTAGCCACGTCTTGAACCGAAGCCCTTTTCAGGGCTGGTAGAGCTGATGCGATATAATAGTAGTGACTTTAGTGACTAAATAAACGGAAATAGTGACCAAATAGTGACTTGTAAATACGAAATAAGTAACCATTTATATGGTAACTTAGAAATTCACATACAGTTTGATATTGAAATAAACTTTTTATGTCATGGAACTTAAAATCAAATTTCATAAATTCCTCTAATTTAATCGAATTTCACAACGGAATATCCTGTGAAGATCATTTGAAATGATTTTAATAATTTACTTTTGCTAGCGTTATACATGATGACTAGCAAATAGTAATTCTCATTTTTTTATGATCTTGTATTTGATTCTGCGTTCGAAATATTTAAAATTTTGATATATCTAGGTAGATAACTTTGATAATTCGCTAATTTCATCAGAATGATCTCAAGAATTTTAGAATAATTCCCCTTCTCTTAAACATAGAGGCATATAAGCTTTAACAAAACTGATACTGCATTTTTTAAATTCTTTGCAGAACAATCAACAAGATTCTTTGAAATAGATTATTTTCGTAGTTGGAAATGCTTAACATCAAATATCAGAATTAAAGTGAAAAATAGATGAGGAGATAAAAGTAAAGAGTTGATAGTTCCGTTATAGTACGGCAGTGTGAAATTTGTATACAGAAAGTAGAAAGCGAACAAACCACAATTTTGAGGAAGGTACGAATCGAGTAGAGCATCTCCTTTACCAAGCTCATCCGTTAATGAGGGATGCTGAGGGGTGTTTCCCCCTGCCATCACTGGCAAAAGGGATGATCGCCGATTTGTTCATGTACCTCCGATGTGCGGAAACAGTTCTATCGATTGTTTCACACTCAAGTCGCCATCTGACGTAAACAACTACCCGATTCGTATTTTCCTCAAAATTTTCCTTTGCTCGTTTTCTATTTTGTATATACAATTTTTACTCTGCCTTATTATAACGGAACTATCCACTCTATAATTTAATCTCCTCATCTATGGCATAAAATCTCAACTTTAAGTCTGATATTTGACGTTAAGCATCTCCTACTAAGTAAATCGTTAAATTTACGCATGAAGTAATAACACATGAACAGTTAAAGTAGATCATTTTCGATTTGATATTGGTTCTTCTAGGAACTCCCTGAAGGCCTATTCCATAAATCCATTTTAAATTTATTTGAATTCTCCTTAGAATTTCGAGACATTTAATAAATTTCAGGTTAGAATAATCATGGACTTCTCCCCTGCATTCAATTGGAAATTCAATTCATATTCTCCTTAGAATTCCCATAGTTTTTTCTCAGAATTCTTAAAATGAAAATCCATCACAGAATAACTTTGAAACTATTCTCAGAATTCCTTCGAGATTGAACCTTCAAAATTCGATTCCATTGGAATTCTCGGAATTTATTTCGAACTCTTTAGAATTTCAGAACTAATTTTGAATTGAAGTGGTTAGAAGGAAAAGGGTGTAAGTGACTTTGATCGCTTCTCTTCATCGACTTTCTCTTTCGATAATAATTCCTTGATTCGTGTGCCATTCTGGATGCAAGATGAGAACCTCCTTTATCAAACTATGTGGGAGAAATAGCGCAAAATCTGTTTGTAAAGCTGTGACTGTCAAAAGAAAAAGTCGGTGAAGAGAATAGATCAAAGTCACTTACACACTTACACCCCTTTTCTAACCCCCTCAATTCTTATTAGAATTGGACCTAGAATCCTCAACTAATCATCATAGAATTTTTCTCAGAACTCTCGTTAAATGCACCCTCAATTATATTGGAATTATTTCCAAAATTGTGTCGGAGCTAAATTTTGCGTCTCTAATAATTTAAACAATAATCAAAAGCGACGCTTGTATGTGTTAAGCCAAGTTTAACTATATAGGTTAAACTGGCTTAAGATTTAAGCGGAGATGAAGAAATCGGTCCTCAGAGCACTTAATTTCACAAGAGACTTTCGTAGTCTGTACTTTGGTATTCTTCTCTGATATCCTTCAAAATTCTATTAAAATATACTTTGGATTTTTTAAAGTTATTAATCATCCTTGAAAGACATTTGAAAATCTATCACAGACAAATACATTTGGCAAATTTCCAAGGTTTACAATGTATTTTCTGGGAATGGAGCTATATTTTCCCCGATTTTTAATCGAATTTGAAGGCATTTCCCAATAGTTTTCCTGGTGTTCAAAAGTTTTGCGGTTCACTGATCACCCTGTTTAAAATTTTAATTTTTTTTAACAGATATGTATATTTTGTCAAAACTACTTTAGACTTTAGTGCTAAGTACTCAATTTAAACATATTGTTGATATTTTTAAATTTCACTCTATTTTAGTAGTGAAAAAGTGACTTTAGTGGCTATGTTTAGGGAAATAGTGACTTTAGTGACTTTTTGGTGTAAAAAGTAACTTTTTAGTGACTGGCTTCAAAATAGTGACCAAGTCACTAAAAAGTGACCTGCTACCAGCCCTGCTTTTTCTTGCGAGTGAAAGCTTGCACGATTTTCCGGTTCAGATTTTGGTCAAAAGGGTTCGGTTTACCTCCAGATTTTTGCTTGTCCTGGAAAGTTGCTTCATCACCATACTTCTGAATCGCGTTTCGAACGGCTCCGATGCTTACACCTTCCAATTTCGCTAATTTACTCAGAGAAATGTTGGGAATTGGGCTGAAAGTTTCCTTAATAATGATATTTAAAAGAAAATGGGTATAGTACATCATTTGTGCACGATCTGTTTGCGCTTTTCCGGAGAAATGCTTCGCATTGTCACGGAAATGTAAAGAACCGCAACTTGCGATACACGAAACTGTTGGTCGAAATGTAAACAATAATTCAGCGTGATAATCAGCTGTTTAAACGGCATCTGAAACAAGCAGGGGTGTTCGAAAGTCGTGCTTAGACATTCTGGGATACCCTATATTCACTTATCCTCCTTTATGTAAATCCGACTTGAATTATTCATTCCTGTGTGCTAGATCGAGAAAGTGCGAACAAACGTCAAAAGACTAAATGACAATCGCTGCACCACACGCTAATTTCAACGCGTTCAAGATAAATTTAACCTAAAGGGTGCTACGGATTTGTCATCGGCGTGACATAAATTTATTCGGCGGCGTGGAAGATTTTACTTCGGCGGCGCGCCGGCTAAATTTCATCGGCGGCGGCGGCGTACGAAAATCGTCGGCAGCGGCGGCGTGGCGCGGCGGCGCACAGGTCTAGTCTTAGCTTGATGAGAGACACACTTGGAATGGCATTTTATTTCAGACTATGAGAATACATTTATTTGTACGTTGCTTCGACTATTCGTCGCTTGCTAGGTTTCTACCTCCAACAGGTACATCAACAAATACGCGTGCTTGACCAGTGCTTGACTATCCAACTGAAAATTGTTAAAATCAGAAGCGATCCTCAAAACGCAAAATAATCAAATTCATTTCGAGCAAAATAATTATTTTGAATGTTGTCGACCCCAGAGCCTAAAACCTAGATACCTACTATCATAAATTCAGCATGAGTCAATTATTTGCCATCGATCTGTGTGTAAAAACCTACAAGACACGTTCTTTCTCAAAATCATCCCCACCAAAAATGAAGACGAATACAGAGACGATAATGAACAGCCAGCCACGAATGAAGAAAAACAAAATGTTGACTTCGATAGTCAGCGGTTGCCTTGATCAAGAGAATGCTGCTATGTCAAAATTCAAATTCATACAGGTAGTTGGTCTATCTGTTATGGTTGTCTTCATTTTCAGCTAAGTTGAGTGTCGAAGAAATGAATTCTATCAGCACTGGTTGGTTGATTTTAGCTGGACATTATTAAAACCAAACTTACCGTACGGTGGTTTCAGGGTCGACCCGACGCGCACTTTGTCGATCACGAACGGAGGGTAGCTTTTGCCTTTGGCGTTGACCGCGAACACCGACAGCTGGTACTCCCGGCCCGGTTCCAGGCTGTGCAGCTGGAACTGCGGTTCATTTTTCTGGATCCGAAATAGCGGCGCTAAGGTGGCCTGTTGAATAGAGCGAGAGAGAGAGAGAGAGAGAGAGAGAGAGGGAGTGGGTTAGATGAAAATAATAAACAATGGCAACCGGGGGGATACCGCATGGTATTTAGAGTAGTGCGACTGTATGTAGGCTGTGCATACCGTCGTCGTTGGCGTTGCGGAGGCAGCTAGGATTAAGTTTTAATTGCTTTTGAAAACTGGCGCAACGGTATTAGGGGGGGAGGGGGGCATGTTATCTAATGGCTCCGACGTTGATAGCGAATATGCTCTCGAAGCGAGACAAGGATAGCGAGAGCGACGGTGAGGTCACATGTGACCGGTGGCGGTTTGCAGTTGCTATTTCCCCATTCCATATTCCGACGAGATTTTGCTGGTCGTCGGTCGCTATCGCTGACTGCTTATCGTTCAATAGAGAGCATCCGTGTTCGTCTACGGCTTTCAGCCGGAGAAGCAGCTTTCGATACAATGACGGCAACGTTTAATAAATATAGTTATTACTGCTATGCGCCCGGGAATGTGGGATCCCGACCGGAGCATGGAAAATTAACACGATGAGATAGGCTACAAAGTAGAACATTAATGTGCGGTGTGTTACATCGCAATGAACGAGATCTTTTCCATCCTGGCGTTATACACGGCCGATGAGACTAACTCAGACTGGCTGTCTACTACCTGGGAATTCTCAGGCAATTTTCAAATTCTTTTATCAAGGTAGTATTTTCGAATAGAATATATTGATATATTGAAGCACACCAGAGAACCTTCCCAGGAATTTTAAAATATTTCATAATACAACCAACTTTATCATCCTCGTTAGCTATTCTTAATCTATGACATAATAATTCTGGAGTGCATTTATCTTCAGTAACAACATAAATTCTTAGGCTTTAATTGTTTTATTCAAGGTTCTGATCCATTGATAATTTATATAGATTTTGAACATAGACTATTTTATGAAACCTTGATCCTGGATAAATTCTCAAGAATCTGTAACGAAAATATATATTCTAGACTACGAACATAGAATTAATAGCAAGAACTCATTGTCAAATAAATTAAGGGCCTTGTATAAGTTTCAAAGCTTATGTACTTTGAATTGATTTTTTTTTATTCTTGTCGGGTGTTTTCATCACTGCGACCATTTTTCTGATCTATTTTGATATATTCTTTTTTTTTTTAAAAGCTATATCAAGATGCCCTATCACTATTATTAGTAGTGATTGCCTTTTTTTTGACGAATAGCATTATCCCAGCAAGGCATTACACTTCAAATAAAGTACATTTCCGTACTTGGAGTTTTTCCAAATGTTAAAGGGCCATTATCGAAGAACTTACGCCTTTTATTGAAAATTGTCAGACAGTAGCATAGCAATTGTTTCGAGTCTTCCTTTTATATGCCACAGAAGCGACACGCATCATCTTGAATTTTTCCAATCAGCTTCAAGTGATAACGGCTCGGACAATAACCTGTAATGTATATATGCTAAGATCTTTCTTAGAAAGTTCCAGGATTTTGTGGGTCACAAAAATGTTTGGATTAGTGAATCGCTTCGACTGCCTAACAATGGAAATGTTCTTCCAGTTTTCCTCCATTTTTGAAGATTCCCACGCTTTTAGCTCCATTCTAAGAGATGCAGCCGATAAGCCACAAAAGGGCTCTGGCCCTATGAACTTATGAGAAGATCCGAGTCTTGCTAGTGCATCAGCTCTTTCATTTCCGTCAATCCCACAATGACCAGGAACCCAATATAAGTTGACTTGATTATGCCAAGACAATTTTTGAAGTGATTGAACACACTCCCAGACAAGTTTTGATGTACATGTCGCTGATTTTAAAGCATTTAGAGCAGCTTGCCTGTCGGACATTATGCATTTATTTGAACTCTTATAGTTTTTACGCAAACATATAATAGAACACTCCTAAATTGCTTGGATTTCAGCTTGGAACACAGTTGGCCATCTGCCCATATGAACCGATATGTCTATCCCTGGGGCAGTTACTCCTGCTCCCACTTGATTGTTCAATCTTGAACCATCTGTATGCAAAACAATCGATCCTGTATGAAGAATCGGACCACCAATTTGCCTTGAATCAACGCCCAGGGACAAATACTTCACAGATAAAAATTCTGAATTTTAATTGTGATGTAAACATTCAATCACGTAGACTTGTATTTCATTTCACGCAACCGAGCAACTTGCAAACAATGTTGTTTACAAAGATGGGCTATTGTATACAATATTTGCTACATTGCATGAAATGTGTCAGAACTTTATATGATATATAATGCAAAAGTATACGATATGTGACGCTCCATTTATGTGCATCATATTGAACCGAAATTTACACTACTTTTTCGAACTGTGTTGCAAAAGCCGATTGAAATTGTATCTTTTCTCCATCCAGTCATCGTTGTTCCTTACTAGAGAGTTGATACTAACAGTTTTTGGAATCCTAAGATGTCCTCTAAGGTCTACTTCAAAGAGTTTCACTGACCTTGTAATCCTTAGAGCACACTTTTCGGCTTCTGATTGTACTAATTGATGCAATGGTAGCATATAAAGCAAAGCATCCAATGCCTTCGATGGTGTACTTCTCATTGCCCCTGTTATTGAGAGAGTTGCTAACCTTTGGAAGAATTGAACTTTAGCTAATCATGTTTTTATTACTTCATGTGTGAAGTTAACGATAACAATATACAATTTTCACACTGCCGTACTCAAATGGAACTATCAATTCTATATTTTCATCTCCTCATTTATTGTATAAAATGTCCACTTTACGTCTGATATTTGACGTTATGCATCTCCAAACAATTTGATTTGAAATTTGATGAGAATTTCCAAGGGAAAATGTCAAATTTTAGGAAGCTGAAATCTGAGGATTCCTTTCAAATTAGTTCTAAGGAATTCCAGGCTCCAGGTGAAACGTAAGGATAATTCCAAGATAGTTCTGAGTAGATTCTCAAGGGAATTCTTGAGTAGCATTCAATGAAAATTTACAAAACATACAAATTACTGCATATAAATATTGAGAAGACTTTTTTTAAGGGATTTGTACGAACAACTGAAAGTGAATTCTAAGGAGGACTTCAAGGTATTTTTAAGAAAACTTTCAAGAAAAGGAATAGAATCTAAAGGGAATTCTGAGTTTTTTAAAATGCTTTATCAACCCGTAGAATCCGGGGACAAACTTTTTAGTTTCAAAATGTTGTTTTTTTTTTATAATGCGTTTATTTTTCCAGGCTCTTTTTTCGTAGCTCTGCGGAGCCGATATTCATTATGTATATTACAAAATTACTTAAAACTAACGTTAGTACAGCGGGGACCGATTATTCGTAGCTATCTCGAGGTTAGGAGTAACAAATTGCATCAAATGGATGGCAGGGTAGGGATTGAGAACACAAGGTTTGGAGGGCAATGTGCTCTTGATCTCGAACTAAGCGACAAACTGGTGAAAAAGACAAACATGGGGGTACACCGATGGGCAGATAACAACTTGGGGGAACACAAGATGACACTCACTACTAAATCCTCAGAACACATAAATTAAATTGCAATAAAATGTTGTATGTCTGAGCCTATTCAACTGTTTTTTACATCATTCCGGTCATTCATTCATATTGATTTTTCTCGTGGGACTTCCAAAAATGAAAGAGAACAGTGGCATCTTTATCCAGAATATCCGGAACCGGTTCTACGGTGGCCATATGACTCTATGACTGTAGTTTTGTGTGCCATTTGTCATATTTCATCGAGTAAATGTGATTTGATGTGTTACTTGATATGGTAATGATAGAAAATAAATTTAAACCGATTCCATGGTAGACATGTGGTCTTATAATAGTTCTCTATCGTTTCTAGGAGTTTCACGAAAGAAAATCAATATGTTGTCACAATGATAAGTACGATATATGATAGAGATTGAAAAACCACGCCCGTTCCAACACATTCTTGAATATATAGAAAAGATGAAGGGGTCTGGGAGGAGCACCACCCACCAGATATAATAACCACTCACTGGAACGATGGAAAAAAAAGTGAAGGGTTGTGTCTCAAGCACAAACACATTATTGACGTTGGACTACGAGATTGTTTTTTGCTTAATAATTTAATTAATAATTTCAAAATTATTAGTTTATAAATTTTCTTCAAACAACCATTGTTTTGAAATAAGGAGACATTCAATTTCCTTAATGAAACTCAATTTTCATATTTCAAAATTCAGTACCTATCCCATTCAAAATCAGGTTTCAGGTACTTACTGAATAATGTCTATTTACAGTAAATAGAGTGAAAATTCACTATTTAAAATTTATTTCATATAACGTACCGGTTTAAAATACATTTAAGTTCTACACAACTAATGTTTCAAAATTATGACAGATAAACTGAATCTCTTTTGAATTTGTCCTTTATATGTAATCCATCAAATAGCGAACGCTGTAATTCAATAAAATTAAAGCAATTAAATTATTTCAAATCCACATATTTTTGTGAGTTTGAACTGATCCTCGTTTACACAAGACATAGGGCTGTATTTGAATTTGCAAACATTATGGTACCATTTGTTGCAATGGATGCGCTTTGCCCCCCGTTGGCGATACTGCCATGCAATGAAATTACTGGAAACGGCTCCCGTTATTATCGAGAAGGCTTATTGGGTAGCGGAAGATAAAGTGTTGGTTGTGTTGTACCTTTTGACTATATTTTTAAGATGTTTTGTTTAGTGAACAAGAATCCTCGGCTCTGTAAAGTTAATTCGATTGAGCCTTATCAAATAAATCAATGCACAAAAACATGGTGGGGTTGTGTACAAGACACGACCGCATGGTTGACGTAGACGTCCGGATGAGATTTGAACTCGTTACTTTGGCGTGAGAGGTATGCAATGAGATGTTAACCACTACGTCTGAATCGCTCCATAGAAGTAACTTATTTCGTCAATTTACTCCATTTCCGCTCTTTGACATGCAAATTTCCTCACCCTTATTAGTTATTTTTCTGACTGTTTCTAGACGTTTCGTTAGGGATATTTCCGCATATGAAACACTTGTCTTTAATCCTCCGTTATAAAATATATTCTCCGTGCACACTTCAATGCCCATCTCATCTCCGTTGAACATTTGTTATGGACAACACGTTTAACCAAACGCTTGATCGCAGTAGGAAACCTCCGGTGGGAAATCGTTCTCAAGCATGTATTGCACATCCCAGCTCAAGTAACATTGTAAGTTTTATTGAGGTTTTAAAGCACTCTACAAGTCTAAATTATGGTCTACAGTACCCTCATAAAACCCAAATTGTTACTTGGGAGGTAACCAATAAGCCCGCTAATTTGGATTGATTTTGTTATATAAAGCTAACATACGACTTATACAAGGCTTTGGTGCATTATTAGTCGGATTATTACTAAGTAGGCTTGTTGGTTTCTTGGGATTGCCCTCTCACTTTCTTTCCATCATTTGATATTCAGAGTTGTGCTTGCACAAAACTAGAAAGTTTGGTGCAGGTTCAATATTTAATCGTTATTTTCTACTTCAAGCCAAAATTCGTCCATCCAAGCAGGATCATAATTTTAAATGTTCATTGGATAGCTTAACGTAGGAATTTATCCACCTCTTGAGCCCATAATGAGAAACTAGAACTACAAGTATTCAGAAATACATCTCTTAACTTTTTGCCATTCTTGCATTTACACTAAAAGACGCTCCAACCCATTTTCAGAGGTTTATTTTTTGTTCGACCGAACTAAACACACCACCCCCCAGATACTTACTAATCCACTTGGTGCATTAATTTTGTAACAACATAAAAATAGCATTTGTCGCGTCTCATATTATTTGAAAGGGACCGGAAACAGTCTCAATAACTCCTTCTGTAAAATAAGTGTGGTCCAAAAAAGGACCAACTGTTCGATCTCCACAAATTCCACATCCTCTTCACCCCATCGTTGATTGTCATCAAGGTGATCACGCTGACTGCTGCTATTTTGTGAAAATGAGCGGATTCACAACAGCAGTGCCCTAGCCTGACTGCGGTAATGTTCAACAGAGACAGAGGGAAAAATTCCACCTTTTCCTGACTTGCTCCTGCTTCTGCTTGCCACACCGTCCGAAGCTTTAATGAGCGGAGGAACGACAGCAGAGCTCTTATATAGTTATACAGGTTCAAGCAAAACGATGCGCAACCAAATGGTACTCGATTATGACGACTTGGTTTGGGGAGAACGTTTATTTCATTGAAACAGTGATAAAATTATCACATTTTTTAGTACATTTTTCAACGATTTTTTGAGAATATTGGAAAAGCATTTACTATAGCAGATTGTGAGAGTTATTTCCTATCGATTGGTGTATTTGGATTTTAATTTCATCTGTAAATGACAATGTTATAAGCGTTCAAAACCTTACACCTTTTCGTGACGGTCGCAATTTTAGCTTTTCGATCTACCCCCAGTACCTTCCCGTAAGACGAAATCTACGTCAAAAAAAAAATCTGAGCTAAACTGTACACCATACAATAGGTCTTGTGCATCTGGTAAACTTGGCTGTAGGTAGCAAGTCACTTCGTACACTGGTGAAGAAATGTTCAACTAAACTGACCGCAATACAATAGGTCTTATAAATCTGATGTTTGCCAAAAATAGAAACCATCTATCTAGTTGAGCTTTCAAGTTAAAGCAAGTAATAATAAGTCTAATCGTATACTCGCACCGTCTGAGCTATCCACTATACAGTAGGTCGTGTTGACAACAACCTGCTATCTAGTCGATGTCAACTTAAGTAAGCCATTAGTATCAAATGACACTAGTGATTAGTGCTTTTTTTCTAATTAGATACAATAGGTCTTGTCATTCCGAATAACTCTACTGAAGACAGCGAACTTCTATCTAGTCGTTCTGTCAAGTTAAAGCAAGCAATAAGATGTCAAATTGCACACTAGCGTCACATAGTGAGTGAATTCTTAACATCATCCAATAGGTCTTATTCATCAGAAGAACTTTGTCTAAGACCGCTACCTTTTATCTAGTCGAAGCAATTAAAAGTTAAAATGTATACTAGTGTGATGCACAACATCCAATAAGTCTCTTTCAGTTGAAAAACTTCTCCAAATATAGAAACCTTCTATCTTGTGAAGATGTCAAGTTAAGTAAATCATTTGAAAACAAATGGCACATTAGTGCCACCTGGAATTCTGATCTCAACTATTCACCTTCCAATAGGCCTTACCCATCTGAACAGATTTGATGTCATGGTCAATTTGGAACTGGTTACTCATTCAGAGTTTCCCTTAGCTAAAAATAAATATTTCTTTTCAATAACTGGTTACCCTGAGATCACTCAACAATTCACTTAAAATCGAAGAAATTGGGGTTACTCGCTGAGTGACGAAAATCGAGGAAAAAATTTACCCAGTCTACACGGCCGATAAAAGTAGCTCAGTATATACCTGAGTCGAATTTCACTTACAATTGCATTGCATTGCGTAGGATACCCGTAGAACAAATTCAAAAAGAGTGCTGTTTAATTGCAATGTTAGCTAATCAACGGGATCCTACGGTATTCAAGAAGTGTTTTTCTTCTTCTAGAAAATCGAGGATACATTTACCTATCCACTGGATAACCACATTTTTTTTTAAATTTCATGTCAACTTCGATTGTTTGTTGAGTTACTTGACCGTGCACTAGTGTACTCATAGACCTAAAAGACGTATTAGAGCAGATTTTTTAGGAATTCTAATAAATACTAGCTGCAGTGTGATTCAACGATGGAGGAGATTCCGGTTGCCATCATATTCAAGGCTATGGGTGATAATTCAGATAAGGAGATTAGGCAAGTGGTTAGGATCGATACGGATATGTAGAAACGGTTTGTGCTTCGATGCTAGAAGCGGTCAATCAAGGTTCATACGCAACAATGGGCTCTGGAGTGCATGGAATTGAAGCTTCTTTGGATGGGGTTTACGACGGCACCAAGTATAAGACTGGGGCCGAGAGAAGGCTTTGGAGATCTCTGATCGCCTGATGATTCAGTTGATCTTCGTGAGTCGCTGTGGGCCATCTATGCCAAGCGCGTCACATACAGCTCACCAGCCTCATCCGTGTTGAACACTCTAATGGCTCAGCATTACTCAACAAACGGTTCTTTTCAGGATCACCATAAATTATTGTTGCTTAAGAGTTAATTTTCATTGAACGTTCACCCGCCTTGCCAGCCAAATCACCTCCAAAGCTTTTTGATAATGTACCCAGAAACTAAACGTTTGTGATCAAATGCGTAGCAGTATGGAAGTGGTTCTTTAAAAATTCTCGCAATGACCGAATACCACATGACCTTGTCAATTAACCAGAAACACATCTAATTAAGGCAAGGTTTTCTCCAGCATGATAAAAAAAACGCAAAAATCTCGAGTTTATATGATTGATCTTGAATATTTCGTGATATGAAAATTTTAGCAAGAAATTCTTCCTATCAATTTTTGTATTTTTTATTGTTTATTGAATATACCAAAAATTCCGAGCGCTTTGTGCACTAAAATGCGTCAATTTTGTCATCAGAAAACGAGGCGTTTCCGTGATGGGAAAAAGTTGCTTCCCTAACACAGTCGCCGAATATTGATGTCGAGCACGTAATCCGACGTCAAATCCACGGTCGGGTCTAGGATACAATATCTTACTTTTTTTTAAAATAATTTCTGATCATCCTGGTGTCATGGTTGAATACCTGAAAGACGTGATTTGAATTGTTGGACAGTTGAAGATCTATTGCATAATACTTGATCATCCTGAAGTATTGAAAAAATAGCAAAAGAAATTTTTGGAGACATCTGATCACCTGAAGGTCTTTGGAATAATTTCTGAGTCACGTGAGAGAATATCTTAGAGACGCAATTTGAATTGTTGAATACCTTCAGAATGGTACCTATTTAACCTGAAGGCTTTGCAATACTTTCTGAGCAACCTGGTAGCATAAAAGAATATCTGAGTGACGTGGTTTGAATTATTGGACAGTTGAAGACTTCAGAAGATTTGAAAAAAATATCCAGAGAAGTTTTTGGAGATTTCTGACCTCCTGAAGGTATTTGAAGAAAAAATAGGAGTCATCCGGTTTCCTGCAAGAATATCTGACAGACATTATTTGAATTGTTGGACCGTTCAGCATCTTCAGACTAGTACTTGAGCCACAAGGTTGTTTCAAAATAGCACCTGAACAACCTGAAGATATCTCTGATTACCTGAAGGGTTATGAAATAATGTCTGAGTCGCTTGGTATCATATACGAAAATATCTTAGGGATGTGATCACCTGATGGTCTTTGTAGAAATTTCCGAGCAACCCGGTATCGAGGATGAATATCTGACAGACGTGATTTAAATTGTTGGACAGTTGAAGATCTTCAGAATAATACTTAATCAACCAGAAGACTTTAAAACATATCATGAGAAGTTTTTGGAGATCTCTTATCACCTGAAGGTGTCTGGAATATTTTCTGAGTCATCTGGTATCATGAGAGAATAGCTGGAAGATGTGATTTGAATTGGTGAACAGTTTGAGATCTTCAGAATAGCAACTGACCAACCTGAAGTCTTGGAAAAGTATCCAGATGACTATTGCAAATCTTAAAACGCATGAAGGTCTTTGGAATAATTTCTGTGGTGCTGAGATAATATCTAAGAGAATGATGTGATTTGGAAAGTTGGATTTTTTTTTCAGAATGATACCTGATCAACCTGAAGTCTTGAAAAGGTATCCTAAGGTTATCATGGGGATCTCTGATCACCTGATGGTGTTCAGAATAATAATTTCTGAGCAACCTGGTATCATGAGAGAACATGAAGTCTTGAAAAATATCAACAGGACTTCATGGAACACCTCAAGATCGTTGGAATAATTTCTGAGCAGCCTGGTCTCATATAAGAGAATGTCTGTTTGATGTAAAAAACACAAGTGCTTCCATGAAAAACTGTGAAAATCCATGCATTTACTACTATGAAATTCCAAGAATTTCTATGATGTTCTCCGATATTTGATACTCCCAGAAACTTGTTTAAAATACACGTTCCACTGTTCTCTATGAAGTTTCCCGATTTTTTTTTTTGTAGACTGCAATTACATTATTATTCTTTCTGAAAATTTACGAGACACATCTATGAATACATCCAAAGTAATTTGAAACAGAGTTCCATTCTTGAAACACCCTCTCAGAAATAAAACAGAATCGTCGAGCAGTTGCTAATCTGGTCTAAAATAGTGCTCGAATAATCAAACTGCAACTCAGCATTGTTGTTTTTTGTCAAACAGCAAAACAAAATTGATTTTTTGGCTTGACTTTCTCCCATCTACATTAAACTTTGCATAATTGTCTGTTATAGGAAACCATTCACATTTCAGCACAAAAAAAATCAGCCATTTTGAATCTTGTTGTTTTATTTAAAATTGCGTCTTTGACATTTTCCAATAAGCTCGAGAACCTCACTTCTGATTGAAACAAATTCTGGGACAGAGTTGTTGAGAAAGTAATGTCTTTCTGAGAAAAATATTCAAGATTTACCTTTTTAAGTGATTTTGAATTCTAAAAAACTGTTTAAACCTCAAATATCTCGAAGTTTCTCTTTAATTTACATAATATTTTTGTTAAAATTCATGAAAACAGCAAACTTTTGATAAATACTCCAACCATAGGCCACTTGAATTTCATTCCCAAGGTTCTTAGCAGGGTTCTGCATTTTCGAATCAAAGAAAAGAAAATGAACTCTCCGCAGAATCGCTTCATTTCGAGCAATATCATTTTCGTGTAAGTCATCGTGTTTCTTGTTATCGAGTCACGATGAACATTCCTCTTTTCAAACATGACTGGACAATCACTTGTTTTGTTCGTCAAGTGCTTCACTTAATTTCATTTGATGCAAAAACTTATTTCACTTGACGCAATGAATGACTCGAAAACTGTTTCCTTCGTTTTTTTTTTTCCACTTTCACTTCACGTCCTGACGACCTGACGACGCAGGCATCAAAATATAGCATCCGGATAGTATCCACACAATATTGGTTGCCGATAGGGATGGCATCCGGATTATATGTAGTAATAATATATTATTTTATATTAAACGAAAATTGAATCAACGAGGCCATTCTGGAGTGCAAGATGGCAGCCATCGGGGTCAGGGAAAGTCTCAAATACACTACAATAAAGGGACGGCGAACGGGGACGATGCGAAGGTGCCGAAAATCGATATTCGACGTTATTTTGGAATCCAATATTTTGGCCATCAGGATTCAGAAAGTATCAACTATCCTACAATATGGATATTTTCGGAACGAGGATGCTGCGTAGATGCTGAAAAACAATATCCGACGGCATTTTGGAACTCAAGATTGATTTAATAAAGTGTCAAATACCCTAAGATATGGTTATTTTCCGAACGGGAACAACGCGTAGATGCCAAAAATCGATATCCGATGCTATGGAATCCACTTGGAATCCAATATGGCGGCTATCAGGGTTCAGAAAGTGTCAACTACCCTACAGTATGGATATTTTCGGAATGGAGACAACGTGTGAATGACGAAAATCGATATCCGATGCCATTTTGGAATCCAATATCGCGGCCATCGGGTTTCACAAAAAGTGTCAAATACCCTAAGATCTGGGTATGTTCGGAACGAGGACGACTCGTAGATGATGAAAATCGATATTCGATGCCATTTGTAGGCTATTTGACACCTTTTCTGAAATCGGAAGCCACCGTCCTGAATTTCAAGATGGCGTCGGACATCGATTTATTTCTTCTAGATGTCAGTCCGATTCCAAAAAAACCCACATTGATCACAGTTTTTCTGAACAAAAGCCGCCATCTTGGATTTAAAGACGGCGTGACATCAATTTTCGGCATCTACGTCTCATCCCCATTCTGAAAATAACCATATTTTAGGATATTTGACACTTTTCCGCAAATCGGAAGCCGCCGTCATGGATTACAAAATGTTGACGGATATCGATTTCCGGCTTCTAGACGTTACCCTGATTCTAAAAAACCGTTTGTATGGGTATTTGATAGAATTTACAACTTTTTCTCAACCCGGAAGCCGCCATCATGGATTTCAAAATGGCGTCGGATACTGATTTCCAATCTCCATACGTCACCCAGATTCCAAAAATACCCATATTGATGGGTATTTGACAGTATTTCCCACTTAATCTGAAATCGGAAGCCGCCATCATGGATTTCGAAATAGTGTCGCATATCAATTTTCGATCTGTAGACTGTGTTTCCACTTTTTCGTAAATCGGAAGCCGCCATATTCGATTTAAAAATGGCGTCGAATATCGATTTCCATCCTCTAGACATCATCCCGATTCCCAAAATACCTTTATTGATAAGTATTTGACAGCATTCCCCACTTTTTCTTAAACTGGAAGCTACCATATTGGATTTCAAAATGGCGTCGCATATCAATTTTCGATCTCTAAACGTCACCCCGATTAAAAAAAAATACCCATATTGATGGGTAAACAAACCAACAATGATAAATTTGGCATCCACGTGCACAGATCTATGCGCATAGACGAGTGCACGAATGGATTTGAGTTCACTCACTCGACAAAAAGTGACACAACAGCGGGGCCCTGTTTGCTAAAAATGAACACATGAATAATACTCGCGTTACATTTGAAACGGGCATATCAACTTTTGTACAAAAAACATGTTAAGTCCTTTTCGTGCGAACTGAATACGCCCACGCAAACTAACAACACCATCGGGTAGGGGAAATTCTGCTCTTGATTTTCGTGGGAGTATTTCGGTTCTCGTGAAAAGGACCTAGAAAATTGTTTACAAAAGTTGATAGGCCCTTTTCAAAAGTTACGGGAGCATTATTCATGTGTTCATTTTTAGTAAACAGGGCCCCGCTGTTGTGTCACTTTTTGTCGAGTGAGTGAACTCAAATCCATCCGTGCACTCGTCTATACGCTTAACCCTTTGTCTGTACCTTGGGGTCAATTAGACCCCAAATTAAAAATGCCGTATCTTAACGAATTTTCAATGGATTTCTTAAATTTTAAACTTTTTGCATACGTAATGTAGTGGACTTCCCGTTACAATTATCAGATTTGTTTTAGGGGTATATATCTCGGGGGAGGGGTCATTACAAAAATATACCCATGAAATGGCATATTTTGATGTTAGAAATGTTTGTATCACGAGATCCCAACCATATAGGATGTTGCTTCTTTCTGTAAAGATGTTCAAAAATACAAGGTCTTCAAAACTATGGATGGCGTATGACAGAATTCACTCAGTAGATGACACTAAAATAAAAATGATCAAGTTGCGCCATCGTAAATAAACATTCTATAACGTTATCTACAGATCCTGCACATACAGATGGTTCCATTCTTCAGCAAAGTTGTCCAGATGGACAAGACCTATCTTTAGGAAAAGAGTTTAGTTCAGAATTCACTCACTAGGCACCACTAGAGTGACACTCATTGGCATTGATTGCCTTAACTTAACATACGGACTAGATAGAAGGTTTCCGTTTTAGGTAACGTTGTTCTGATGCACAAGACCTATCTTCAGGACTAGAGTTTAGTTCAGAATTCACTCACCAGGCAGCGCTAGTGTGAAATCAATTATGAATTGTTTGCCTTAGCTTAACACACGGCTTCGATAGAAAATTTCCGTCTTGGGTAAAGTTATTCAGATAGAAAAGATCTCTTCTAAGGTAAAAAGTTTAGTTCAAAATGCCCTCACCAGGCAGCGCTAGTGTGACATTCATTTTAAATTGTTTGCCCTAACTTAACGTTTAGACAAGATAGAATGTTCCCGTCTTCGGCAAAGTTGTTCATATGGACAAGACCTATCCTATGGTAAATAATTCAGATCAAAGTTAACTCACCACGCGGCGCTAGTGTGGCATTACTTTTTCATTGTTTGCCCTAACTTAGGTTCCCGTCTTCGGCAAAGTTGTTCAGATGAACTGGACCTATCTTCAGAATTAGAGTTTAGTTCAGAAAACACTTACCAAGTTGCACCAGTGTGATGTTAATTTTTAACTGTTTTCCTAACCTAACGCATGGACTAAATAGAAGGTTCCTGTATTCAGCAATTTTTTTTTCAGATGAACGTTGAACGAGATTTAGCGAATAATTTTGAGCTCGAGCCTCTTGTGGTTGTCGACCAACGTATATTTCTCCTTTCAATGGATAGCTATTCTCAGCGTCGCAACACCAAAATATCTTAATGCCGTACTTAGCAGGCTTGGCAGGCATATATTAGCGAAACGAACATCGACCTCAGGTGGGTACCAATTGTTCATCAATAGTGATGTTTTGTGATGTTTTGTGATGGTTTATACATCGCTCTTAGATTTTCCTGGAACACATCCCATATTTTTCGCAAGGCAGCTAGTTTGTCTTCGGCTAGTCTGACTTTTCTTGTACGCAAATCATCAAACCTTAAAAACCGTAGCAATTGTTGGAATCAAACCAATGACATAGTAGCTCTGAATCTGGGGCGATTATCATTTTTCCACAAATCTGGTGGTTCCTTATCCCACGATTTACATGCTCCAGCATAAATTAGCAATCCCAAAAATGCATAAATATCGTAGAATCAGTAGCTTTCCATTTTCTATAAGATCCACCAGGATTATTTTTGAAAAAAACACTATCAGGAAAGTAGTTTCACAGACGACGATTTTTACAATATTGTCATCATTGAACAGTTTACATCTCTTCTTGAACTTACGGATAATCCTCGTTTCTCACGTGTTGTCACATCAGTGGGAGGTTGTGTTTTTGGAATAACACTCCACAAACGACCATTTTTTTTCTCCCACAAACATGTTACCTACATCCGGTTCCGTAACGTCTGCATCTTCTTCGTCATCGGAAGACATTTCCTCGTCATGGTCAATACTTTCTTCATCCGTTACATCAAAATCAGAGAAGACACCATCAAAGTTATCATCGATTTCCGCGTCCATTGAAATATTTCATCGCTCATCGCTGTGTTCCTGCACTTTTGGCGATTATGAGTGAACTAAACTCAAATTTGGGTCGTTCTCATTCGCCGTGTACAAAATTTTTGCCTAACGTCAGAAAGCTGCCTTTTGTTTCAGACCTTATCTAATTTAAATGTGAACAACTTTGCCTAAGACGGGAACCTTCTATCTAATCAAGACGTTAAGTCAGGGCAAACAATTCAAAATGAGTGTGCTGCCTGGTGACTGAATTCTGAACTAAACTCTTTGTCTTAGCATAGTTCTAGTTCATATGAACAACTTTTCCTAAGATGGAAACCTTCTATCTAGTCCAAAAGTTAAGTTAAGGCAATCAGTTCAAAATCAATGTCACCCTAGCGGTGCCTGGTGAGTGAATTCTGAACTAAATTCTTTTCTTGCAGATAGGTCTTGTCCATCTGAAAAACTTTGCTGAAGACGGGAACCATCCATATGAGCAGGATCTGTAGATAACGTTATATAATGTGTATTTACGATGGCGCAACTTGAGCATTTTCATTTAAGTGCCATCTAGGGAGTGAATTCTGTCATACACTATTCATAGTTTTGAAGACCTTGTATTTTTGTTCATCTTTACAGAAAGAAGCAACATCCTATTTGGTTGAGATCTTGTGATATAAACACCTCTAACATTAAAATATGCCTCTTCATGGGAATATTTTTACAATTACCCCTCCCTATAGTAGATCCGCCTTCTAAAATGAATTTTGATAATCTAAACAGAAATTCCACTAAATTTACCTTACAAAATATTTGAAATTTCGATATTCCGTTGAACCTTTGCTGAGATATGACAATTTGAATTTGGGGTGAAATTGACCCCAAGGTACAGACAACGTAAGTTTTTGTTGGCACAGACGAAGGGCTAAATGAACCGAGTGAACAAACAACAAAAGTCATAAAAACTGCACGAATTTGGATCGAACAGCTTCGCTTCTATGCAAAAGTAAGTTCATTTGACAATGAAAGAAGAAATGAACAAGAGTCAAGCCAAAACAAACAGTATGAAAACTGATCGAAAATGGGTCTGTTGATATAGAAGGGGATCTGCTCGTAGAGAAGACAGAATGACTTTCTTTTGAAAGTGATGGCTGACAGCTTCATCGTCGCTTGACGATTTTCGATTTAAAGTGACTTTGTGGGGCCCTGGTTCGTATTCTACGATTTGACTAAGAACCTTGAAAATGAGGTTGTAATTCCCGTTATACCTCAATTAGTTCCAAATTGACTATATTCACATGGTTCCAGGAATATATTGGAACTCAAGAAGCCAAAACGGGCAGATTGGCACTGTAGTCCATGACTTAGACAAGAAGAACGTTTTAAAATCCCAATAAAGCTTGAACTGCTACTTGGGATTAGTTGTTCGAGCTTGTAATACATTGTAATCATTTATTAACAAAATTACCAATGCACTAATTTCGTGTTTCATTATCGTTGCAGAGCCAACTTTCCCCGAATTCCAGCCATGAGTGCAAGCACATGCGCTCCTCCGTCAAAACTGACCCTGAGCCCTCTGGCCCCGTTGCCAAATTCAAATTATTCCCCGTCAGTCAACGTTTCAAAAGCGTCCTTCGCAACGCAAATACCCCCCCACTCCAGAAGGCTAGCAAAAACAGGTAGGGTGAGTGCTTCTGCTACTGTTGGCTGGTAGCACACATCTGGACACGATTTGCAAATAGCGATTAAGTCGACGAATCACTTTCCACGGTCATGGATTTCACTGCAACCCCCCCTGCGGCTCAACGCTAAACCTGAGTTGAGTTGTAGCAGATGCATGCACTTCACATCAGTATATGTATATGCTGCATACATGTAGGAGCAAGACGGCGGCGACGAATGGACGGACGTTGAGTGGAATTTGATCGAGGACTCTCCTCCGAGTCGTCGTCCTTGCCGTTGTCGTTGTTGTCCTGTTTGAGTATGCAAGAGCCGTCACACATGCGAGTACACACACGTAAATTTGTTGGTACAAGCACTCTGTGCGCGCTCCAAAAAGCGTCGTTGGGGGTGTCGTTGGCCATGGCACCACCAGATGGGCGCCGCTCGAGTGGAGCGCGTGATTGAGTGGCACTTGTTTATGGCGCCCGGCAGATGGCGTTGCCATGTTGTGTTATTTCACGCCATCTTCAAATGTCCTTGTTGTCTCCGGGGGGAAGAGAGTGCACAAAAAAACATGTCCTTCTCCGGACCGAATAGCCATATAAATTTGCAACAAAGTAACCGGAACCGTGTCCAATGGCAGTCATCATAACCATTTCGGGAACCATTTACATTTCGGCCACTAATTGGTAGATTGTACCAGCAGCAGTTGGTATGGTAATTCGATTACCATTACGCATAATTGCTACTATGTTGCCGTGCACCATCGACTGGCCGACGGGATGGATGCGAAAGTTACTGGCCAAAAAATTGGAAACCAGAATTGAGTTTCCATTGACCTGCCCACCGACACCGACCGACGGCAGTGAGCAGTTCCACGCCGAATGACCAATCGATCAAATGCGACCTTCTCACATTTTTTCCTGAAATTCGGCCATTTTGAAGTTTTCGAAAGCTACCTGAAATGCACTTCCATAATTCCTCGCAACTCCTTGAAAATTCTTGCAATTTTCCTGAAGTAAATGGGGTTGTTTAGAAGTACTCAAATCGAAGTATTTGGAGTTTCAATGAAAGTACAGGAAAATATCAAATCTTCTTTGAAGGTCTCTGGACTTTCGTGAAGATTTTGGAACTTCCCTAGCAGCACACTTCAGGCAACTTTTATGTGACTTTCAGCCACAGCTTTGTGCTGCTTGGGTTCATCAGCATTGAAATTCTCTGATCTTCCCGATTATTTTTAAATTACATTTCTCCATTTTATAATAACTCATGTAACTTACCTTAGGTTTCCAAAATTTTCATGAACCTCTCGGAACTTTGCTGAAGTTTTCGGAAATTCCCTGAGTACTTCTCGGAAGTACTTTAAAAAATTCAGTAATATCCTTGAACTTAATTGATATGTACTGATGCTCTCTGAGCTTCCCTAAATTTGTCTAAATTCACCTGAAACAAATGTAACTGTCATGAACACTATTCAATTTCCCTAAAGTTCTTTGGACTTGTGAAGTTTCCAAAATATTTATGATGTTTCCTTCAGTTAACTTGAATTCTCTGGACAGCAGCTAGCGCAAAATTTTAGACATTTCAGAAGTTTCAGAACTTATTGAAAGTTCATGTAGATTTCCTAAAACTAATGGAACAGTGTTCACTCGGCTGTCGACAAAAGCAGGACAGTCTCGATGTGTGTCACACGATCGTCTGTTTTTACTCGGCAGCAACCATTGTGTGGTCCTCCTCATTGTTCTTCATCAGCAGTTCTTTCGATCGATGCGTCGTCGACTTTGGAAAGCAACCGTTTCGTGATGAGTGTGTGAGTGCTGACCACGTTTTGCGTCCATTGCTGCAATGGAAGCCCCCGTTGGCAATACTGCCATACAATGAAACCACTAGAAGCGGCTCCCGTTCTGATGGAGGAGGCTTTGTGGATAGCGGAAGATAAAGTGTTTATAGTGTTGTACCTTTTGACTATAGTTTTAAGATGTATTGTATGGTGACCAAGATTCCTCAGCTCTGTAATGTAAATTCGTTTGAGCCTTATCAAATAAAATAATAAACGAAAAGGTTCCCCAATTTTCTCATGTTGTTTCACAAGTATTTTAAGATATTCTGCGAAAATTTCAACCTATTTGATGAAGGTATTCTATTATATCTTGGTATTTTTAAAGATAACTAGCTGAGTGTGCCCGGCCTTGCTCGGGATTCATTATAAGCTTGAGTTTATGCTCCAATTAAAAAAATCATGCTATATTGTACGTATCACCCCCCCCCCCTCTTATCTAATGGGCTACCCCCTATGACCTCCACATGCCAAATTTAGTTCCATTTGCTTGATTAGTTCTCGAGTTATGCATAAATTTCTGTTTCAATTGTATGTGAGCCCCCATTTACAAAGGAGGGAGGGGCTCGAACCATCAAAAGAACCTTTCCCTGCCCCAAAAACCCCTGCATACAAATTTTCACGCCGATCGACAGACAGACAGACAGACAGACAGACAGACAGACAGACCAGACAGACCAGACAGACCAGACAGACCAGACAGACCAGACAGACCAGACAGACCAGACAGACCAGACAGACCAGACAGACCAGACAGACCAGACAGACCAGACAGACCAGACAGACCAGACAGACCAGACAGACCAGACAGACCAGACAGACCAGACAGACCAGACAGACCAGACAAACCAGACAGACCAGACAGACCAGACAAACCAGACAGACCAGACAGACCCATACAGACCAGACAGACCCAGACAGACCAGACAGACCCAGACAGACCAGACAGACCCAGACAGACCAGACAGACCCAGACAGACCAGACAGACCCAGACAGACCATACAGACCCAGACAGACCAGACAGACCCAGACAGACCAGACAGACCCAGAAAGACCAGACAGACCCAGACAGACCAGACAGACCCAAACAGACCAGACAGACCCAGACAGACCAGACAGACCAGACAGACCAGACAGACCAGACAGACCAGACAGACCAGACAGACCAGACAGACCAGACAGACCAGACATACCAGACAGACCAGACAGACCAGACAGACCAGACAGACCAGACAGACCAGACAGACCAGACAGACCAGACAGACCAGACAGACCAGACAGACCAGACAGACCAGACAGACCAGACAGACCAGACAGACCAGACAGACCAGACAGACCAGACAGACCAGACAGACCAGACAGACCAGACAGACCAGACAGACCAGACAGACCAGACAGACCAGACAGACCAGACAGACCAGACAGACCAGACAGACCAGACAGACCAGACAGACCAGACAGACCAGACAGACCAGACAGACCAGACAGACCATACATACCAGACAGACCAGACAGACCAGACAGACCAGACAGACCAGACAGACCAGACAGACCAGACAGACCAGACAGACCAGACAGACCAGACAGACCAGACAGACCAGACAGACCAGACAGACCAGACAGACCAGACAGACCAGACAGACCAGACAGACCAGACAGACCATACATACCAGACAGACCAGACAGACCAGACAGACCAGACAGACCAGACAGACCAGACAGACCAGACAGACCAGACAGACCAGACAGACCAGACAGACCAGACAAACCAGACAGACCAGACAGACCAGACAAACCAGACAGACCAGACAGACCCAGACAGACCAGACAGACCCAGACAGACCAGACAGACCCAGACAGACCCAGACAGACCAGACAGACCCGGGCTACAAATGGTGAGTTGACAACCTAGCTCTGGTTCTCACAAGTTCCTACCTCACGCCTCCCCGTGGTGTAGCCTGGGCAATGTTGTCCTTCTGACAATAGCAAAGTGAGGGGGTGCGACGCGAACACTGGCGCGGTAACCATAACACGGCGATAGAGGAAATGCTTCGTCAACCCGCAGGAGTGCCAACCGGCACATTAGGATCGACGCCAGTAAGATCCTTATTACGGCATACTGGATACGGCATGGAACTATGGACACGACACGGTACAATGGATTGGATACCACGCTACAGGGCTGACAGTCGTGCTATTCTGCTCCCTAAGTAAACAAGGGTGACACCTTCTTGAAATGGCGAGTGGGCTAATAGTGCGGCTGCCCCCGTCCCGGTAAAACCTTGGCAGGCCTCCGGATACGTTCAAAACTCGTCACCAATTGGTGATTGGTGAGTAGTAGGCTCAGATGTAACATTCCTGACTTACGCCGATCTGGCTCTTAACACGGCCCCCATGAAGGACCGTGTCAACCCTAGCATGGCCTCCCTGCTTGCATAGATAACCATGGGATCACGATAGGAGACTACATACAACGAGTGGAGATAGCGGCCCGAAGGGGGGACCCATCAGAATGGATAAAATTGGAGAAAAAAATAAAAATGAAGAAAATGAAAAAACCAAAAAAAATATGAAGAACGACGGCAATACGCCAGACAGTGAAAACGGAGGAGCAAACGTGTTCGCAAGGAGTGGGATATTGCAGAGATCACCAGTGTCGAACCTGGGGGTCACTGCGAGTTCCAGCAGCAGCAGTAAGTTTCAAGAAGAGCAGCCAGGCGTTGGGCTAAGCCAGATATTCACACCAATATCCAGTAGTAGCAAATCCCAAGAACTGCAGCTCGGGAGAACCAAAATGACGGAGGTCAGGAGGAAGATCGATGATCTCTATGTGTTCGTGAAGGATAAAAACAACGTACACAAAGAGATCAAGCAACTTGTGACCGGTATCAAATCCGGCATAACAGTGGCAGATCGGGAATGTCAAGAGTGGAGAAAAAGGGCCGAAAATGCCGAAAAGGCTCTGCTGGAGGCCAAGGAGAGCATAAGACTGGCTCAAGCACATGAGACTCCGAAGGGACCCACAAATCCACGTCCTGAAAAGAGAGATAGGGACACGCCAGGAGATGAGGAGGAGCCCAAAAAACGCAGGGACGACGAGGAAGGCATCAAGGAGATGGGAGAAAATGGTGCGTGGCGTAAAGTCGAGAACCAGAAGGAGAGGAAGAAAAAACAGAAGGAAGATGAAGTGAGGAAGAAGGAAGAGGAAGCGAGGAGGAGGGAAGAAGAAGCGAGGAAGAAGGAAGAGAAGAAGAAGGAAGACAGGAAGAATAAGGAGAAGCCTAGGCCTCGTAGGGAGAGAAGCAAGGGTGACGCTCTGGTTGTTGAGGCGAAGGACAAAACGTCCTACGCAGCACTCCTCCGGAAAGTGAGAGACGATCCGGAGTTGAAACAACTAGGCGAGAATGTGGTGAAAACCAGGCGAACCCAGAAAGGCGAGATGCTATTCGAGCTGAAAAGGGACCCTACGGTTAAGAGCTCAGCTTTTAAGGAGCTCGTCGAAAAATCTCTTGGCGAGACGGCGAACGTAAGAGCCTTATCCCAGGAGTCAGTGGTCGAGTGCAGGGATCTGGACGAGATCACAACAGAAGACGAGTTAAAAAGTGCGCTGAAGGTGCAATGCAACCTGGGAGACGTACCGATGGCAATTCGGTTGAGAAAGGCGTATGGTGGCACGCAGACGGCGTTGATACGACTTTCTTCGGACGCAGCTAACGAGCTGCTGAAGACTGGCCGAATCAAGGTTGGGTGGTCAGTGTGCCCGTTGAAAGCTATTCCTCGGGTATCTAAGAAAATGGAGAGATGCTACAAATGCATGGGCTTCGGTCACCAGGCGAGACACTGCAAAGGCCCTGACAGATCTGATCTGTGCAGGAAATGCGGAGAGAAGGGGCACGTTGCAAAAGACTGTACAAAGCAACCGAGGTGCATGCTCTGCAAAAAGGAGGACGGAAATGGCCATGTGACGGGAAGTTTCAGGTGCCCTGAGTTCAAGAAGGCGATGGTGGGCCAGCAATAATGAAGGTAACCCAAATAAATCTCAATCATTGTAACACAGCACAGCAACTGTTGTGGCAGTCAACAACGGAAACAAAGTGCGACGTTGCAATCATTGCAGAGCCATACCGAGTCCCTCTCGATAATGGTAACTGGGTGGCGGATAGAGCAGGAATGGCGGCCATACAAGTCATGGGCAGGTATCCCATACAACAAGTGGTGGCAAGCTCATATGAAGGTTTCGTGATCGCCAAAATCAATGGAATCTTTGTATGTAGTTGCTACGCACCCCCGAGATGGACAATTGAGCAGTTCCACCAGATGCTAGATGGGCTCACCGAAGAGCTCATTGGACGGAGACCAGTCGTCATCGCAGGAGACTTCAATGCTTGGGCAGTGGATTGGGGGAGCAGATGTACCAACGCAAGAGGGTATAGCCTGCTGGAAGCTCTGGCAAAGTTGAACGTCAGTCTGGCCAACGAAGGAACCATCAGCACCTTCCGCAAAGATGGTAGGGAATCCATTATCGACGTTACTTTCTGCAGTACGTCGCTAATGGCAAATATGAACTGGACAGTGTGCGAGGAGTACACCCATAGTGACCATCAGGCGATCCGGTACAGTATCGGCGAACGAACACCGGTGGAAATGCGGAGGACGAAAGTAAGCGAGCGGAAGTGGAAGACGAAGGCATTCAATATGGATCTCTTCATCGAAGCTCTAAGGGTAGACAACAGCGTCCCGGGCCTAAGTGCGAATGAGTTGACCGAATTATTAGCAAGGGCATGTGACACAACTATGCCGAGAAAACTGGAGCCAACGAACAGGCGGCGTCCAGCCTACTGGTGGAACGAGGAAATTAGCACCCTCCGTGCTACTTGTCTTCTAGCCAGAAGGCGTGCTCAGAGAGCAAGAACAGAAGCAGACAGAGAGGAGCGCAGGGTGGTGTTCCGAGAGGCCAGGGCTGCACTGAAACGAAAGATAAAGCTGAGCAAGTCAAATAGTTTCAAGGAGTTGTGCCGCGATGCCGATGCCAACCCCTGGGGCAACGCATACCGAGTTGCGATGGCGAAGATCAGAGGCCCAACGATGCCGGTTGAAATGTGTCACAACAAGCTGAAAGTCATCGTGGAGGGACTTTTCCCACAGCATGACCCAACGAACTGGCCACCTACACCATATGGCGAGGTAGATGAAGACAACGTTGAACAAGTCTCCAACGAGGAACTCATAGCAGCAGCGAAAGGGTTGAAAGCGAATAAAGCTCCCGGCCCGGATGGAATTCCCAACGTGGCGTTGAAGGCGGCGATCCAGACGTTCCCGGACATGTTCAGGATGGTGCTGCAGAAATGTCTGGACGATGGTCAGTTCCCTGATAGGTGGAAGGTACAAAAGCTTGTGCTGTTGCAGAAGCCCGGAAAACCGCCGGGGGATCCTGCATCGTATAGGCCCATATGCTTGCTGGATACTGTAGGAAAGCTCTTAGAGAGGATCATCCTCAACAGGCTGACGAAATGCACGGAGAGTGAACACGGATTGTCGGAGAGACAGTTTGGATTCCGGAAAGGGAGATCGACGGTGGATGCAATTCGGACAGTGATTGACAGAGCCGAGAAAGCTTCCAAACAGAAGCGGAGAGGAAATCGATACTGCGCCGTGATTACGATCGATGTCAAGAATGCATTCAATAGCGCCAGCTGGGAGGCCATCGCCAAGGCGCTCCATAGAATGAGGGTTCCAGGCTACCTCTGCAGGATTCTAAGTAGTTATTTCCAGAACCGGGTCCTTGTCTACGTGACAGACACGGGGCAGAAATCGCTTAGAATCACGGCGGGGGTTCCCCAAGGCTCCATTCTAGGTCCTACGCTGTGGAACGGAATGTACAATGGCGTGCTGACGCTCAAGCTGCCCAAAGGAGTTGAGATCGTTGGCTTTGCGGACGATGTCGTCTTGACGGTAACCGGTGAGACGCTGGAAGAAGTGGAAATGTTGGCGGCTGAGGCGATAGATACGATTGGTAACTGGATGCAAGGAGCGAAGCTGCAGATAGCCCACCACAAAACAGAAGTGATGTTGGTCAGTAACTGCAAAGCAGTGCAGCGGGCAGAGATTACCGTTGGAGAGCACACCATTGCTTCGAAGCGCATGCTTAAGTATCTGGGAGTGATGATCGACGACCGGCTAAACTTTAATAGCCACATCGAATATGCTTGCGAGAAGGCGACGAAGGTCATCAACGCAATAGCCAGAATCATGCCGAACAATTCTGGTCCAAGCAGCAGCAAGAGACGTCTTCTGGCTGGTGTTTCCTCATCAATACTAAGGTACGGAGGTCCAGCCTGGATTGAAGCGCTGAAAACGAAGCAGAACCAAAGGAAATTGAGCAGTACGTTCCGGCTCATGGCCATGCGAGTCGTGAGTGCGTACAGAACCATTTCGATGGAGGCAGTATGCGTTATCGCCGGTATGATCCCAATCGGCATCACCTTGGCGGAGGACTACGAGTGCTATATGACGAGAGAAACCAGAGGAGTACGAAAAATGGTGAGAACGGAGTCGATGGCTAAGTGGCAGCAGGAGTGGGATGCAGCAGAGAACGGTAGATGGACACACAGGCTAATACCGACTCTTTCGACCTGGGTGAACAGGAAGCATGGAGAAGTCAACTTCCACTTGACGCAGTTCCTGTCTGGTCATGGCTGCTTCAGGAAGTACCTGCATCGGTTCGGACACACAACGTCACCCTTCTGTCCGGAGTGTGGGAATGTGGAAGAATCACCAGAGCACGTGGTCTTCGAATGTCCTAGATTTGATGATGTGCGAGAGGATATGCTCGCCCTTAGCACGGAGAATGTCGTCGAAGAAATGTGTCGAGAGGAGGGCACCTTTAACGCCGTCAGCAGAGCAGTAACGCAGATCATGTCAGCGCTGCAGCGAAAATGGCGGGAAGACCAACTAGAAAGTAGTAATGTGCTCACACAAGTGCGAACTGAAAGCCGAAGCCGGGAGAACTCTCCGTCAGAGTAGGCTGTATCCACCACCAGGGATAACCGAGTAGAACGTGACGCTGGGAGATAAATGGCTCACAAATTGGAGAGACGATCAGCGAACTGGAAGCGCCAATTAGCTGAGGTAAAGTGAGGTGCGTAATGCACGGCCCCCTCCGAAGTAATACGACAAGTGGTTCCGGGGGAAAAGGGCAAGGCGTCTAAGGAGGTTTTAGTGCGGTAAGAATCCCACACACCGTGTCACCGCGACTGTGCGCCCAGTCGTCAAGCGGTGGCACGATGGCCTTTTTGAAGGTTTCCTCCTTGCCAAAAAAAAAAAAAAAAAAAAAAAAAAAAAAAAAAAAAAAAAAGACCAGACAGACCCAGACAGACCAGACAGACCCAGACAGACCAGACAGACCCAGACAGACCATACAGACCCAGACAGACCAGACAGACCCAGACAGACCAGACAGACCCAGAAAGACCAGACAGACCCAGACAGACCAGACAGACCCAGACAGACCAGACAGACCCAGACAGACCATACAGACCCAGACAGACCAGACAGACCCAGACAGACCAGACAGACCAGACAGACCAGACAGACCAGACAGACAGGACAGACCAGACAGACCAGACAGACCAGACAGACCAGACAGACCAGACAGACCAGACAGACCAGACAGACCAGACAGACCAGACAGACCAGACAGACCAGACAGACCAGACAGACCAGACAGACCAGACAGACCAGACAGACCAGACAGACCAGACAGACCATACATACCAGACAGACCAGACAGACCAGACAGACCAGACAGACGGTGGACGTCATCCGCGACGTCATCCAGACGGCAGAGGTGGTCCATCGGAAACGAAGGGGCATTCGCTACTGCGCGGTGCTAACCTTAGACGTGAAGAACGCGTTCAACAGCGCGTGCTGGGGGGCGATAGCCCGCTCGCTACACCAGCTCCAAATTCCCGGAGGGCTGTATAAGATTCTGGAAAGCTACTTCCAGAATCGTGTGTTGACGTACGACACAGAAGATGGCGAAAAATGCGTTAGAGTCACCGCAGGAGTGCCACAAGGCTCCATCTTGGGCCCGGTGGTATGGAACGTCATGTACGATGGACTGTTGAGGATAAAATTCCCAGTAGGCGTGAAAATTGTAGGTTTTGCCGACGATGTCACGCTGGTAGTCTGCGGGGAATCCCTCGAGGAGGTAGAGCTGACAGCGGCCCACTGCGTCAGGCTTGTGGAGGAATGGATGAGAACCAGGAAACTGGAGCTCGCCCATCACAAGACGGAAGTGGTCGTAGTCAACAATCGCATGTCAGTACAGCATGCAACGTTGACAGTCGGCGGAAGCACAATTAGGTCTGTGCGCTCTCTAAAACTCTTGGGGGTCATGCTCGACGATAAGCTCAGCTTCGGCTGCCACGTCGAGTACGCCTGCAAGAGAGCGTCTATGGCTGTGGGGGCATTATCCCGTATGATGTCAAACAGCTCGGCAGTGAATGCCAGTAAGCGCAGGCTCCTCGCTGGGGTCGTAGTATCTATCCTCAGATACGGCGGCCCTGCGTGGGCTGCGGTACTGGATATTGACTGCCACAGGCAGAAATTAGAGAGTACACACAGGCTAATGTGCTTAAGGGTGGCCAGTGCATACCGCACTATCTCGAGAGAGGCCGTCTGTGTCATAGCAGGGATGATGCCAATCAGCCTTATCATTAAGGAGGATGTGGCGTGTTATGACGCGAGGACCGTTCGAGGGGTGCGCAACAACGCGCGAGTTGTGTCGACCGCGAGATGGCAATTGGAGTGGGAAAACTCCACAAAGGGGAGGTGGACTTACCGCTTGATACCTTCCGTATCAAGCTGGGTCAACAGGCGCCATGGGGAAGTAAACTTCCACCTGACACAGTTCCTGTCAGGCCATGGCTGCTTTAGGAGCTACCTGCATAGGTTCGGACATGCAAGTACTCCCACCTGCCCCACATGTGCTGGTGTCGAGGAGACCGCCGAACACGTCGTGTTTGCCTGTCCACGTTTCGAGCCAGTATCGAGCGCTATGCTAGCGATATGCGGAGCGGATACCAGTCCGGACAACATCGTTCATAGTATGTGTGGTACCACCGAGAACTGGAGCGCGGTGGTGACTGCGGTCACCCACATAGTTTCGGTATTACAACGACAGTGGCGAGCCGAGCAGCAGTTACCTACTGCCCGACCAGATCGTTAGAGTATTGCTAGAGAGGCACCATAGCGCTACAGCGGCCCCTCCCACGAAGTAATGCCTTCGGGCGGTTCCGGGGAGGCCAAGGGCCAAGCGCACAGGGTAAGGTTTAGTGGGTCGGGAGTGAAATTCTCCCATCCCCACACCCTGAGTTCCTTCTCAGGTGTCTGTGAGCAGATTCCCCCCTGTATAAAAAAAAAAAAAAAAAAAAAAAGACAGACCAGACATACCAGACAGACCAGACAGACCCAGACAGACCAGACAGACCAGACAGACCAGACAGACCAGACAGACCAGACAGACCCAGACAGACCAGACAGACCAGACAGACCAGACAGACCAGACAGACCAGACAGACACCGTTGATTTTAGGCATATGGTATCTTGCGATAGACCAGTGCAAAACTTTAAAAAGTTGCAGAACAATCAATTTGCAGCACCTTTGCGAACCAATTTTCAAGTTTTTAATTTTATTTGAAAGATTATTATTTTGTTCATTTACGGTGGGAAAACTGCGAGAGCGATTTTTGTTTAAAGCAATTAATTTAATTTGAAAAAAAAAATCATATTTTTATGGAAAAAAAACACCATATGCCTAAAATCAACGGTTTTAGCGCAAACCTTTTTGTCTTTCTAAATACGGCTTTCAGACCATTGTGCATTGGTAGGACTTCCCTATAGTTTGAAAAAACTTCCCTGAACATCGGCAGAACGAACTTCTCTGAACTTCAGCAGAACTTCCCTGAACTACGGCAAGACTTCCCTGAACTTCGGCAAGGCTTCCCTGAACTTCGGCAGGACTTTCGGCAGGGCTTCGCTGAACTTCATCATGACTTCGCTGAAGTTCGGCAGGCCTTCCCTGAACTACGACAAGACTTCCCTGAGCATTAATAGAACTAATCTGAACTAGGAATCTTGGAATTGAAGTTGTCATTTAAGTAGTAGAATTATTATAACTATACAATAATATTGTGTTTACGCATATGTTCAAAATTTCAACACTTCCCATTTTTCTAATTTGAAATGCTAGTCGGTATTGATGCATTTCGAATTTGGGTGTGGTGTGAACGGGTGTGGATTCAGTATCAACGGAAAAGCATTAACTTTCACCTTAAGCGTGGGTAGGCAAAACTCGTTTTGAATATTAAAAAATATCGGTATAAATCGGTATAAAATCTCAAAAATCGGCATTCTGAGAAACCTTATCTGTACATGGGTATCAAGTTTGCAAATCGGTATGAATACCGATAAATTGGTATAGCTGGCAACGCTGAGATGGACACTGAAAAATTGACGAAAATCATTAAACAACAACTTTTGGTCAATTTTTTTAACTTTTGTTTATAAGATTTTTAATAAAATTTTCAACAGAAAACATTTTTTTTTTCAAAAAATCTTTTTCTGAGCAAAAATTTATTAGCCATTGTGTTAGTAACAAGAACAAAAATTTGACCAAAAGTTGTTGTTCTATGCTTTTTGTCAATTTTTCAGTGTCACTTTAACGCTCTTGGGTCATTCGTGACTTGTCTGGGGGTGAGATTTGAACTCGTGACTTTGGCGTGAAAGGTATGGATTCTAACCACTACGCCGGGATTGCCCCAAATTTTTAAGTGTTAAACTCGTTGATTTCACAAAAGATAACATATTCCATCAGCTGTTTAGTAAAAATATTCAAAAAATATTTAAGAGAGTAATTTTTTGTCATTGAAAATTACTAACACCGTTTTTGACTTTTTACCCAAAATGGATATAATTTTTGTACGGTGTATAGTTTTTCCTTAAAAGGTATTATTTGCTTATACAACTTTGTCTCTGACGTCATTTCGATTGGAAGTTACATTTTCGAATTATGATTTGTTGAAACAATTAGTAAATAGCGGAAACGCACCCGTATTGGCCATGTTCCTATTTTGGCCACCTTTTGACGATATTTCACGTTGTTTACAATTTTGAGATGTTCAGTTGCGTTCAGTTTGTTGGCACAAATCATATTCATCGGTGTACATAAACATTACGACCACAAAATGCACAGATATTGCAATGTAATCGGTTTTCTGAGGTGTGACCAAAATAGGAACCTGTGGCCAATACTGATGCACTTCCCCTACTCAATTTTCAGCTCAAATGCAAATGATTCACCGCAACAAACAATCATGCAAAGTTCCATGCAACTCGAAGCAGGTCGAGTCTGAAATTCATTGTTTTGTTTTTCCTTTCGGCCTGGAAGTGCTCGAGGTATAGTTTGTTTTTCCGATTACTGGCCCCGGTGGTTCGGGAGCGATGCGATGATGGTGCGACGGGACGGCCTCAGCTGGCGAATGTAAACTCATTTGCTCGAATGTGCGCACTTAAAATGATTGGTTTACATCATTGTTGTTTATACATCAGCAGCAGCAGCAGCAGCAGCAGTCGGGTCACGCTCAAACAATACTACACAATATTGGACAGACGGTGGCTTTTGTGGGTGTGGTGGTTCCACTTCAGTGCAGATTTTCGGGACTCACCTGATCGTTCATGGTGGAAATTTCGTTATCAATCTCAGTCGGTGGGCTCCGGGTGTAGTCGAGGCTGAACATCGGTGGCGGAGCACCTCCAATCACCTCCAGCAGAAAGCTTTGCGCCAGACCACCGTCGCTCCCGGCTTCGCAGACCACCTCCAGGAAGGTGTCGTTGTGGAGTTCGCAGTTTCGAGGCGTATCCGGCGTTTCTACAGGGGAAACAAAAAATAAGGACCATGTCCGACAGGAGAGAGAGAGAGAGAGAGAAAATAGACATAGCAGAAGGCAGGAGAATTAGAATTTTTAATTAACATCACGACGGTCCGTCGCTGCGTTCAACCTGAAGAGGGAAAAAGGAATTAGCAGTATTTCAGGTGATTTTCGCTGAACGGTGTTAACGTTGTGTCAGAAGCAGATGTTTTTGAAATTAGAAAGTTGTTTTTCATGCTCGAGAACTTCAATCTCGTTTTTTTCCGAGTATTGTTAACTAAATTGAGAAATTATCCAGAATGTGCGGTAGCAAAGGAAAATATACTTAATTTCTGGTTATAAGCAAACTTATGTACCCATCATCTTCAGGCTAGCTCCACTTTTCTGGCTTGGATTTCTTACATCATGAACATTGAATGCGCATTAATGCTTTTAGAATTCTATGCTACACGCTCAGTTATTTTTCTGAAAACACAATCCACTTTCCCAAAACTTTTTCTCAAACGTCATTTTGATTAGCTGAGCCGTTTTCGTGCTATAATTTATTGAAAAATATCGAACACGCCATTTTGAAAAAAATAGTCGAGAGTCAAATGGCTGAATTCCAATACAAACTTGGCTCACTGTCCCTAAGGAAAAACTTATGCGAAGTTTTATGGAATTCTGGGAGGTAAAATCGGAAATTCATTTATTATTTCGCTTTTGGCGTGGATTACAAAAATTGACAAAATTGACAACTTAGCGACGCTGGTGGTCAAGCTTACAGGTATAAAAATGAAACGTGTAGAATCGGATTATACCTGTGATCTTGACATTTCTACCTATGGGATGAGTACTTAAGGGGGTTTAATTTTGATAAGTCTATAGTGGTAATGACATTGTTGAAGACTGCAGATTATAGTCGAAATACTTATCGGTCATAGAAACCAAAATTATTTAAGAGGAATTAAATAGAATATTACCTTTTGAGCTATTTTATTTAAATATTCTTCAAAATATATTATTCTACAAAAAATAAGAAAAAATTTCAAAATGTGTAAAATTTACAAAATTTATAAAATTTACAAATTTTGTACAGTTTACAAAATCCATAAAATTTACAATATTTACAACATTAACAAAGTTTACAAAATATATAAAACATACAAAATTTATAAAATATGCAAAATTTATATAATTAACAAAATTTATAAAGTTTTACAAATTTTACAACATTTGCAAAATCTTACAACATTTTACGAAACAAAATGAACAGATATTACAAAAATATTACAATTGGTTAAATTATAAAATTTACTAAATTACGAGAACTTCAAAAAAAAAATCTTCAAATTACAAAACCAATTTTCAACAAAAACATTGAGATATAAAAATTTTAAAAATTTGCACAATTTACAAAAGTAACGAAATTAACAACATTTTACAATATCACCCTAATAAAGCTTTGCAAAAAAAAGGGAATTCAGCAAAATTCAGTTAACAAGTTCAAGTTAACAAACTTTTCAAAACAAAAGTACCAAAATTAAGAGACTAACCAGCTGAAGGCTGATATATTGTGTTTCGCACGTTAAAACTGTGTGCACAGTTATCCAGTATTTTTTAATGAATTGACAAATCAAGAGCAATTTTTCATTATGTTAAAAGTGCCATTCGCACCGATTCGAGAAAATTAAAGTTTAGTTTTGATGACCAAAAAGTTATTCCTATTTCCAATTAAACTCACAAAATCTCATATTGATAGCAATGTTTAACATACTAAGCAGGGTTTTAATCATACAAAGCTGATCGCTAGCTGTCATACTAAAAAATACTGGTTTTTGAGTCAAAAGTTATTGTATATCGTTTGGTAGCCCCCTAATGTTACTTAAGGGGAAGTTCACCGCTCCGAAAAAAATAATTACGTTTCGATTTTTCTAAAAAAAATGGAAAAATATATAAAATATCTAACAAATAATATTTTTTCTAATTTTCTATAGAAAATTCAGGTAAAAAAATATATTTTTTTAAGTCATCATGGCATAAAGTTGGACTCAAAAAAACCACAAAACATCGACTTTTCGGTTTTGCTGATAGTCCAATTTTGTTTCATGATAAGATAGAAAAAAGATGATTGCATGTAATTTTTGTCAAAAATCTTAGGAATAAAATGAATTTCTTGGATTTTTGATAATTTTTCCCAATATTTTTAGACAAATAAAAACGTGCCAAAACTAAATTTTTATTTTCAGGCCGGTAAACTTACCCTTAAGTCAAAGTTTATTTACCAGGGTATCCGGGAGAAATATCTATCACGTCACCTTACATGTATCACATTCATCATTTAAGGACCACCGAAATCATCTTAGCAACACACAGTTCGATTTATTCACTTTAATAATGATGAAGCGAAACGACAAACGTACACTTTTCATGGGTTTACTGCGCTGTTACTTAAGACAAACGGCATTTCCATCGAAATCGGGTGACTTTAGTAAAATTAAAAAATATTTTGATCGGAAGGTGATTACGTCAAAAAACAATTGGACTGGAAAGTAAATTTTAAAATGGGATGTGATCCTATATTCGGACAGTAAATAGGGTAATAGCGGGAGCTTCGATTGACACTGACAGCTCGACTTTGGTTACCTTTGTTACTTTCGACGTAATGAAAATTTTCTCTTGAAATTATGTAGGGGAAATGGATGTAATGTTTTGGGCCTATACATAAATTCAGCAATCGGCAAAATTTTCAATATCTATTTGTACCGCCCCAATGACGCGTTCAAAATCGATAAATAGCAGATTTTTAGCGATAGGCCCAATCTTAGATCCATAGGCCAAAATACGAGCCATTTCCCCTATATGTTTTTTTAAATATCTTTATTAAGGAGACTTTCAGCCCTGGGCTGGTTCGTCTCCCACTATATGTTGTTTTTCAAGATTCTAAGCATTTTTGAATTCAAAGTGTTTTTATGTTACTTCATACATGAACTTTACGATTTTCAGAGTTGGTTGGTTTCGGCTTCATGTTAGAAACTTGCCCCAACCCAAAGATGGTGTAAACTCGGGTGTTAGTTTGCTTAGGTGAGCCTTGAGTCTCAAGAAAAGGGTTTCCGATGTTTTGTTCGCAATGTGATGTGCTCTTTTCTGTTGTTGGTCGTGATTTGCTCGATTGGTTCCGCTATTTGACAGTTCAATTGGTTCCCGAGATTCTATTCGCCAGACTATGAAAATAGTGACTATAGTCTACGTGCGACGGCATCGACAGCATACACATCACCGGAAAAGACGTCATCCATTCGAATCAAGCACACGCGGATGAAAAAGTATTTTATTTACTAAATCTAGTGTTTAAAATAATTCGTTTGTTATTCAAGTTCTACCGGTAAATAATCCTAAAATCTACAACCTAATTATATTGATTTCTAACTAGAACTAGAACTAAAACTAGGACTAAAACTAACTTGCACAGCCAGAGAAAAGGCCTGAGAAGAAAAGGGCCTCTGATTTGTAAGAGGTTACCTATAATCTAAACCTAACTTAAATTTATAGTTTGAAGCGAGCCAAAACGGAATAAACACTTTTCAATAACAGTACAGCGTTCTTTTTATTTGGCCGTACCAACACTTAAAATATATTTATTTATACCTATTTGTTCATTAGTTTCTGTTATGCAAAATTCTAAGTTCGGTATCTCGAATATTTTAATTAATCTTGAATATTTCTTCAAGCGCATAATTCTTAGCATGAGATACCAAAAATCAAGTCTGAGATCTAAAATAAACATCCATGTCTCAGAGTTTCAAACATTTGTTAAGTCCAAGATCGTTCAAGATTTTCCTCAATCATCGCAAAAAAAAAATGATTAAATTTCTCTCTTTAGCTTTCCTTAACTTTCACTTTGAATGTTCCTCAGAAATTTCTGGGTAGGCCCTTTAGAATTCAGCAAATAGTTTCCTCAGAACTTCCTTTGCGATTTTTCTCAAAATTCCGCTGAGAGAATCTCTTGAACTTTTTTTTTGAGTTCTCATGAAACTTTCCTTAGAATCTCCTGGAACGCTACGCCTATTTGTTGTGGAAACAATGCTCAAATTTCCCTTGAATTCTTCTCTTTAAAACCCTCTCAGAAATTCCCTTAAACTATTTTGAAATTCCTATGAGTTCTCTTACAAATACGACAACGATTTTTTTCTATTTATATTCAGAATTAGATTCTCTAGAAATTATTATCAATATTCAATTTAAGATCTCCTCAGAATTCTGTGATTGATTGATTAAAAATTAAAAGGAGATGTAGATGATAATCAAGAGGGGTAGGATCGGAATTGTATCCATTAAGTTTGCGGGTAATTCAATCTGTATCCTGCTCCGAAGTGTGTCGTGGCCGCTATTGGACGCGTCGGTTCTGATGTCGGCGTTGGTCGCGAGTTGATTCGACCGGTGAAAGGCTGGTGCTGTGTCTTCCATACTGGCGAACTGAAGCCGTTGTGTCGCAGTCCTTTTTTATCTGCTGAGATTCCTCTAGTCGGAGCAGCTATAGTGTGTTCCGTGTTTGTTGGGGGGTTTCTGTTGCTGTACGAGGAAGGAAAGGCAAGAGTGCTGTTTTTAACACCCGTTGAAGAAGTAGCAGCCGCTCTGGGGAGGGGAGGAGCTCTTCGAAATCATCATGATGTAATGGATTGCTTTGCAACATATCGGGTGCGATCTTTCCTTTATTTTTCTCTTAACTTTCAGTCCATTATTTATGAAACATGATAGGTACAAGAGGGTTCACCAGGGTACCTGATTGCAGCGAAATGGATGGGGAGAATCGAAATGCCAACTCCCTGTGTTTAACATTTCGGGAATAGATGGAGGGCTCTTCTCCCCAATCATTAGGGCATCTTTCTGCTGGATGGCCTGTTTTTTGTCCGGTTGTATGACCGTTGTTGGAAGGAGATTGTTATTTAACCCGTGAATGTACGTCCGGCGATGTTGCCCATGGATTCACACAAACCGTTTTGGCCCTTCATACAATGGCAGACTGAGTACAATTAAAGGTTATTAATCTTCATCAAGTCGAACAGCGAGGATAGTGCACAGTCTACTGACTACAGTGAGTGGTAGTTCCATATCATCATATCAATTTATTCTGAATCCCGGTTCGAATTCCTTCAGAATGCTCCTTGAAAATGTAAGAATTATTCCAGAAGAACTTCACAGGAATTCGGAGGAGAAATCACCATTGGAGAGCACACCATTGTTTCGAAGCGAGTGCTGAAGTATCTGGGAGTGATGATCGACGACCGGCTAAGCTTTAACAGCCACATCGAATATGCTTGCGAGAAGGCGGCGTAGGTCATAAACGCAAGCTGGTCCAAGCAGCAGCAAGAGGCGTCTTCTGGCCAGTGTGTCTTCATCGATAATAAGGTACGGAGTTCCAGCTTTGATTGAAGCGCTGGAAACGAAGCAGAACCAAAGGAAATTAAGCAGTACGTTCCGGCTCATGGCCATGCGAGCCGTGAGTGCGTACCGAACCATTTCGATGGAGGCAGTATGCGTTATCGCCGGTATGATCCCAATCGGCATCACCTTGGCGGAGGACTACGAGTGCTATATGACGAGAGAAACCTAGAGGAGTACGAAAAATGTTGAGAACGGTGTAGATGGCTAAGTGGCAGCAGGAGTGGGATGCAGCAGAGAACGGTAGATGGACACACAGGCTAATACCGACTCTTTCGACCTGGGTGAACAGGAAGCATGGAGAAGTCAACTTCCACTTGAAGCAGTTCCTGTCTGGTCATGGCTGCTTCAGGAAGTACCTGCAGGACACACAACGTAACCCTTCTGTCCGGAGTGTGGGAATGTGGAAGAATCACCAGAGCACGTGGTCTTCGAATGTCCTAGATTTGATGCTGTGCGAGAGGATATGCTCGCCCTTAGCACGGAGAAGGTCGTCGATGAAATGTGTCGAGAGGAGGGCACCTTTAACGCCGTCAGCAGAGCAGTAACGCAGATCATGTCAGCGCTGCAGCGAAAATGGCGAGAAGACCAGCTAGAAAGTAGTAATGTGCTCACACAAGTGCGAAGTGGAAGCCGAAGCCGGGAGAACTCTCCGTCGGAGTAGGCTGAATCCACCGCTGGGGGTTAACCGAGTAGAACGCGACTACGTTGGGAGCTAAATGGCTCAAAAATTGGAGAGACGATCAGCGATCTGGAAGCGCCACTTGGCTGATGTAAAGTGAGGTGCGTAATTGCACGGCCCCTCCGAAGAAATCCGGCAAGTGGTTCCGGGGGGAAAGGGCAAGGCGTCCAAGGAAGTTGTAGTGCACACCGTGTCACTGCGACTGTGCGCCTAGTCATCAAGCGGTGTCACGATGGCCTTTTGAAGGTTTCCTCCTTGCAAAAAAAACGCACACACACACACACACACACACACACACACACACACACACACACACACACACACACACACACACACACACACACACACACACACACACACACACACACACACACACACACACACACACACACACACACACACACACACACACACACAAACACACACACACACAAACACAACCTGGCCTGTAGTGAAGGTGGCACGGTGTGGTATCCACTAGTTGCCTAGTGCAGCTCCACTAAAACCCATTCCTTACTCTCTCCTCTGCCTGGATCCCCCCGGGACCACTGTGAAGCGACTACTTCGGGGGGTGGCTGTGCTCATGCACTTGTCGTACTCTCAGCGCTAGCTGGCGTTGCTAGATCGCTGCTCTTCTCTCCATTTACGCTGCAGCTCTGACATAATCTGTGTGACTGCCCTGCTGACGGCATTCCAAGAGTCCTCCTCTCGACACATTTCATCAACGACATTCGATGCCCGTCCTTAACGTGGAGAATGTCGTTGATGAAATGTGTCGAGAGGAGGACTCTTGGAATGCCGTCAGCAGGGCAGTCACACAGATTATGTCAGAGCTGCAGCGTAAATGGAGAGAAGAGCAGCGATCTAGCAACGCCAGCTAGCGCTGAGAGTACGACAAGTGCATGAGCACAGCCACCCCCCGAAGTAGTCGCTTCACAGTGGTCCCGGGGGAGATAGTAATTATTTCCTACCTACCATCGGTCCATTAATAGATATACGTTTTGCTCATAATACTTTTAAATTCGTACCACCTACGATATTGTGCAACTTGTTCGATCCTAATGCTAATGCTAATGATAACTCTTAAACTAGCTTCATGTTAGATAGCATTTCCCACCAACTCCATTTATAAATGTTCTGTCTTTGAAAAAGATAAACAGATAAATTCATAATTGCTTCACTAGGTGACGCTAGTGTACAAGTGATTTTCCATTATGTGCCTTGTGTTGATTTGTTCACTAAGCAGCACTAGTGCACAGGTACGTTTCTTTTATAGGGCTATGTCTCGAGATCCTGACGATCTCTAAGATGTTGCTGTTTGTATCCATGGGTAGAATAGTTCATGCTTTTCTCACCACGTGGTACTAGTGTCCATACGAAAATCCTGTGTAAGCTGTATTGAGATACCTTTATCATCCTGGCAGTTGATGTCTTCGGCATAGTTGTTTAGATGATGAAGAACTTTCAGATGGAAGACATCGAAGCTTTTGCTTCTCTCACCAGGTGGCACTAGTTTAGAAAAAAAATATGTCTTAGGCAAAGTTGTTATGTCACTACGTGGCTCTAGTATGCATGTTAAATTTCTTGACACTCTGACCTTCTATTACGTTACAGTCATTGGCATATTTGTGTAGGTGATTGATGCCTTTTAGATGACAGTCAAATTAGTTCACAATTTTCTTTCTACGCAGTGCTAGGGTGCATGTGAATAGATCTTCCATTTCCCGGTGGTTTCCACCATCCCGGGATTCGGTAAATATTTATTCGATATCCCGGGAAATGAATAAAGATAGTAAATTGTTTAAATATTCGTACGTTTCTAATTTATTTTAACGATGTAGCATCTCCTTCGAAGAATGATTAAAAAATGAGATTTCTTCAATACTAGGAACACCAGATTTAAAGTCATATCTTCATTTTGAAGACATTTCATGATATGTGAATTTATTTCAAGACATGCGGAAGCTGAAGAAAACCTCCAATGGATTTTTTTTTAAATTTTAACCTAGCATATGAAGATTTTTGTTCAATAAATGAAGTTTTTGACTTTATATTTTAAGCTTCTTCCCGAATATGTTGAATATGAGTAATGTAACCAAAATCGGATATTTCAGAATAAAACTTGATCCAATTAATTATTCACAGGACTTCACTGAAATATTCGATTAGCTGGAGATATTTTGAATACTTCTTATTCAACGTTCAGTTTTGGGAAAATATCTTTTTTTTTTTTTTTTGTAGTGATCCAGTGGCAGCAACTTGCTAAAACTCTACACTGGACCCCTTTTATTGGTAAATTTTGCTTCTATGAGCCTCTATTTTAAATCAACACACAGACGTTCCTAGGCTATGGTGCTCGTTTGGTCACTGTTGTTTTTGTGCTGATCCAAATAGTTTTGATAATATAATTGCGCATTCTTGTTTTTTTAAAAGGTTGATTTTCGTCCCAGTCTTGTCTTCTGTCGTCACTTATTTTGTCATTTTGTCTTGTGTATTAACCCCCACTTGTCTTGTTTATTGTGTCAACTTGTGTCTATTGTCCTTCCCCATCTGTTACTCTGTCATGACTAATTTCATTGATATATAAAAATAGTAATATCAATTACAGGATAATATGGTTATTTCTCGATTACTTTTTCAAAGGGAAGCACCAGCTCCTGCAAATAATGCATCCGATCGTCGATCCGGCGCAACCGGCAGCTCGCACACGCTTATCAACACCACCAGCAGGTAGAGGAAAATTTCCCCTATCTGATGATAGTGCCAGCCCGCGTGGGCGAGCCACCAGTTAAGCCAAATCGACGACCAAACGCACCGCCTACAAAAGCCGATACGCTCCCTTGAAAAAGTTATCGAGATTTCTACTAATTAATGAATTATTGACAATTACCTCTCATGATCCTTGGCTCTGATTTTAACTTACCACTTTTTGATTATTTATCAAATAACTCTCCCAGAATATATAACTCCCCGATGCTTTGTTGGTTTCTGGTCTCATTTGGATTGGTCCTGAATTTGTTTGACATCCTGTTCGAAGTAATTCTTTGAGTTCCAGCTTGTACGTGTCTCACGTCATATGATTCGCCATTCACAAAGATAATGGGTTAAAAGGGAGTAAAACATACATAAAGGTAGATTAGTATTAGTTGTACTTGATCCAAACAATAGAAAGAAGCATAGATGACTTAGTAGAAAAATAAAACTAATAAATAACTAAAAGTGCAATGGATAAGTGTTAGTTCCGGGATCATTTTAGTGTTAGTAGTTATGTTAGTTTTGATCCGTATTCAGCCCTGCTGGCCCCTCAAGCACTATTTGCAGCAATTGTGATAAGATTATGCGACACTGCTACTCCTACTATGTTAGATGTATGACTTGTCAATTTTCGCAACGCAATGTCTTTCAATAAATCACTCAATCAATTTGATGTTTGAAAATTTGCTCAAAAGGGCTTTGTTGACACATCATACCTTACCGAAAACTAAAGCACAATAATCCTAATTCTTATTTCAAACCTATCAACATATTTAACACATCTTTCCTAAAATTTCACTTGTTCGTAAGCGCCTGGTTGAAGATATGACTTTCGCTATTGACATTGTCTGTAATTAACAAATACACTAAATAGGAAGATTTATTATACAACTTCATAGGCTAGTCGCCTCCCTAAGCGGACCCCCCGCGTCCTATCTCTTATGTTAATTAGCTTTCTGAATTCTATAATTGAAGTTTATTTAATAAATAACTGAAATCTCTAATCTACGTACATAATCCATGCTTTTAAACTACAATTTAACGTGTTTCAAGTACTTCTGGCTTTTACATATCTTATCTTATATCTTTGTTCGTCCCAGATGACACCTTCAAGTGACTAAAATGCTTCACTTTGAAGTTAGTTTCCAAGCTAATTTTAAATTGTATATTGTATAGGGTAAATGTTCCAACTACGCTCTCACATTTCCACTATGTGGCACCACAAAAATACATATGGGCATGTCACAATAGAAGCACACCACAGTGGAAATCCCGAGCCATAGTTCAAACACTTATCCCAAATCAAAATGAAGCACATATAAGATTAGTTACAATACCATGTACAAAAATGATGTTTAACATTGTTTTCTGAGTAATACCTCAATGAAAACAACAATGAAAGCTTGTCACGCAAATAGAAGGAGCACTGTTGGGCACTTTCTGCAAACCCAAATAAATCTATCTGCGTAAAAAATAAATAAAATAAGAGTGATTTGCGGCAAAACCCGCCAGCATCACACCCAACATCAGTGCCTATACGTAAGCGTACTACGACGCGGCTCTCAATAAAAGGAGTAACAAGTGTGATACTATCACTGCTAGACTAGATCTTTGGTTCTCTCATGCAGTGGTTTATCAGAGAGGGGAAGCTTAGTAATCCCCATCGCCTGCCCATGTCGCCATTCTATCGCGGCATGAGCCAGCAACACCGACCATAAACCTACCGTCTCCAATACTCCACTATAAAGCATGAAATTAAGCCCGCCCACCAACAGCAAGGTGCAAAAACTAGCCAAGGGGAGGGACGTTCAGTTTTGGGAAAATATATTCACAATAATATTTGTTCAACCTGAAGCCTTGAAAAATATTCAAAAGACTTAATTGAAATCTTCGATCAGCTGGAGATCTTTTAAGTACTTCCTTACCGATCTGCCATCTTGAGAGAGCCAATATCTAATATCTGATCAACCAGATATATTGAGAGACTTTCTAGAGACGTTATTTGAATTTTATGAACAGTTAAATATCTTAAGAATAATAATTGATCAGCCTGAAGTCTTGAAAAACATCCCGAGGTCTTTAAATCTCCGACCAGCTGTATATCCCTTAAATACTCTCTAATCAAACTTCCATCTTGGAAGGATATCTAAGAGACGTCTGTTGAATTTTTGAACACTTGCAGATCTTCAGAACATTACTTGTGTATCCAACTGTTACAAATTGTTAGTATTTTTTTATTTTTGCTTTTATTTTGTGTACAGTCACGTCTCTAGAGTTAAGTGGTGTTGGGTTAAATTTAGGGTAAGTAGTAGGGCTAGTATGTTAGTAAAAATGTATCTAGTGTCTATTAAAAATGTTATATGTTAGTAGAATTTGAATTTTGTACAAAATAAGTGGGGTGAATCGCATGCAAGCCAGTGGGTACAACAACTAAATGATAGAAGAGTAGACCAGCAGGCGAAGTGGGTCAAAATTTACAAAGGTGGTGATAACAAACCCCCCCCCCCCAAGCTCACGGACAGCAACAAAGAAGCTACAACGGGGTTGATGAGAATAAGGAGGAGCGCCATTGCTCATAAAGTTACAGGCGTTCGTGTGCACAAGAGCCATATTTTAAAGTGTCCTTCACATTGCTAAGTGAGTGGTATCCAGCGAAAAAGGGAGAAGATGGCGGATTCGTCAGGACCTTTTTGTATTGTGTTAATTCGACTGAAAGTCGCCATTTTGTCTGGTGAGAAGCTCGACCAGGTGCACACGATTCGGCGTAGTAGACCTCGGTTTGCTACGTCTAACCGCAAAGGACCAATCCAACCTCTGGGTCAGCCGCCCGTAAGGAGGATTTTCAAGCTCGGGGGCGAAACCCCTAAACGTAAAGGAGCCTTCCCCCTCTTGACACGGTCACTCTGGTATCGTCCTGGGCCGTGTCAATCTCCGTCAACGAGGGGGGACGCCTGAAAGGCTTACACAGCCACATACCATCGACAAACCCCGCCAAACCATCGTGCGGTTAAACAGTAATTACCCACTGTTTTGGGAATCAGCTTGCCAGCTCGTCGTCAGCAGCAGCAGTAGCAGCAGCAGCAGCAGCAGCGAGCGCTCGCAGGACGCCAGAATAAGCAGTGGTACGTACCGAAGAACACAGTTAATTTTATCCACACCCACAAACAGAAAAATAGACTACAGAAATCTAACCCAATTCCACTAACACACCAATTTGTTAAATAAAAACCCTCAAAATCAAAGCAAATCTTTAAATCATTAAATTCACACTACACAGTATTTCTAGTCAGGTGACCGTACGCTGCACATTTTGTCCGCGAAGTTCCTCGTGATAACCAAGTAGTAAGCCGATCCTGAGACCCAGCTCGAGGGGTCTCTTGCTACTGAACTTGCCAGGAAAAACGAACAGTTACACTTGATTAAGTTGGAAAATCTTGAATAATATCTAGAGATATCATCACAAATCCGTGAACATCAGTTATACGAAGATTCGTGTACTTTCAAGAAGTTTCTGGAACTTAAACTCAGTTCCATGAACTGAAAGCCTATATAAAGTTCCCTGAATATGTTGAATATTCTAAGAAATCCTGGGATTTTTCGTCAACTTCTTCGAGTCAGTCAAATTTCACAATAGTCCGTACAGATCAAGATGATTATGGTGGATGATTTCTCTTATGAATGTATTTGCAAAAACTATTTTGCCGTGCTTTAGGATTACATTGATTACATACTAACGGGTGAAGGTAATGCATAGCTTTGAACGTAACAAATGACATCGAGGGAGAGCTATGCAAGCCAAGATAGAAGTCGGTGACATATAGGAGCTCCTCCAGAAGGAGTAATCATTTTACAAGATTCCGCTCGCTAATCTAAGGAAGGACTCTAAAAACTGCAAATACTTAGTCTTTTCATCAGTTGACACTAGCATCATTACGTACTGCCAACCATCTTAACAATGCATTTCAATGGTTTTTCGATCAACTATGAATGATGGACATCTCACAACGCTCAACCTGATTTTCGTCTATGTACCATATAGATACGCGATTATAAAATTTAATCGAAATGTTCACGGTTTGTTTCACTGTTAGATCTTATTTTTCACGAGTCCTTCTTGTACAATGATCATATACAAAAAGTGATGTCTGTGTGAATGACAAACGAAGGGAAGAGATATATTTCATAAGATGTGAAAGTTCTGGATTCTGCTACAGATATTCCAAGAAAGATTTGAAGGGGTAAAATAGTCTCAAAATAAAATAAAAACATCCGGGATTCACGCGATCCCGGGATTTCTAAATTTATTTCGCGGGATTCGTAAATCCCGGGAAATGGAACAATTCCGGGATTTTCATCCCGGGATGGAAGCTCTACATGTGATCTTCTAGCACAGGTTATTTTTCAAGATCCTGACCATCTAACAATTTGCTGTCTTCGGCAACATAGTTCAGATGAACCAGACCATTAGGATAATGCCCAAGGTGGCTGATTCCGGTCTACGGAACATCGTCAAACATTTATTATTTATAAGTATTAGAAGAGAAAAGGCCAGAAATCGATGCCGGACGGCATTTTGAAATTCAATTAGTGTATTTTCGGAACGGAGACGACGTGCAGAAATCGGATATCAATGCACGAATTCATTGGTTTCAAACCTCTACACTTTGTCATCGTCGCCCGGTTCCGTCTTATTGTCACATCAAAGTGCATATCTACAGTGTATCGCAAAATTGAGTGGACAACTTTTTGAAACATGGTGAATAGATTTATATATTTATATTTTAAATTCAGCTGGTGGTTGAACAGATGTTTATTGTTTAATCGCTATAGCTTTGGACTTTAATGGAAAAGCCGGTATGAAGTTAGATTTATTTTAATAAACAAAATTTCGAAAAGTTAGGTTCATTTCATTAAAAAAATAATGATTTTCAAGAAAGAAGCGTTCTTTTTTATATAGCTTATAAAATATAAGTTTATAAACTATTTATAAACTCAACCTAAACTGACCAATATTTTACCAATTATTGAACAATATATGATGACTTAGCAACCAAAAATTTAGAGAAGTACCTTGTGCTTTTAGAGCCGTTTTTCTACAACTAAAGGACAGCTGTACGCTCAATTTTGAGATACACTGTATAAAAAGCTAGAATTAGGCCGTAACAGCTTTAGTAAGCAATGTCTTCTCTCGATGATTTTAAAAAATGTAAGGCACGCCAACGCAAAGTCTTCCCCTACCTGATGGTAATGTTGATTTTTGAACGCGAGCCTTGACTTTCTAGAAACCATCGAGAGAAGTCATTGTTTACAAAAGCTGTTACGCCCAAATTCCGGCTCTTTCTAGATACGTCTGTTTACATCTATTTACCGAAAGAGTTAGTTCTAAGCACAACAAACATTTCATTGGTTAAGTCATAAACGGGACCTTTACTGGCTTCACAACAATTGAGCTTTAAATATACCCTTTCAAAAAACCATCTTCTTTGAACACCGCCAGCGACAAATCAAACCCTTTTCAGCCCTAACGAGCATCCTTCCGAGTTCCCCTTCACATTTCCGTAAAGTGCAAAACTCGATTCATTCCCTCATACTTACTTGCCGGTAGAATATGCACCAGGCAGGGCACCGTCTGCCGCCCGACGCTGTTCATGGCCCAGCAGGCGAGCGTCACCAGTTCCGCGTCCGACTGCGGCAGGTAGGTCATGGAGCTGACCAGTCCTTGGGAGCTGACGCGTGAGTTCAGCACCGGCGACACGTTTCGGGTGTTGTTGTAGGTCCAGCTGAAACGGACCCCATCCGGTGGGTCGGCGTCCACCTCGCACTTGACGTTCATCGAGTGCATGTTGAGGGAGCCAATGGTCTGCTGTTCGGTGCCCGGCTTGCAGCGGGGTGCAACTGGAGAGAAAGGAGAAGAACAAATGGATTAGCGTTGGTGAAATTAATCTGGATGTTCGAAAGAAATTGGAGAGAAAAGTCAACACACTCAAGAACGGAAAGTTCGTAATTGAAGAATGGAAGTATCTCCAAAATGACAATTAGTCCTCGCTCTGCAAGCCATCAGGTGTTATTTCCCGACGATATTAAATTCTGGAAGACCCTTATTACGTCCCGCCCCACACTCACGACCTCTTATGGCGAATCAATTATGAAAATATTCATTCCACTCTGCTCGCTTTGAACCCAGCAACTTGGCGAGGACGACGAGGATGCTCCTCCAGGCTTTGACCAATTTCGTTTTCAAGAGGGCGTTTAAAGATGGCACTTCGGGATCTCTTCCATTTTTTTTTCGCCAGGGGCTTTGCATTCATTATATAGGACGACGTCATGGGAGCGTGCCAAAGCGAGGCGAGGGCGTGATTCTGTTACATGAGTAGGTACTTGTCGCTCGCCCAGGATCGACTAAAACAATTTCCAGCTAGGATTTTTTTTCCCCTGCATATCGAAATACAGAAGAATGTAAATGAATAGAAAACGTATCTTAGAGGAGTGAAAGGAATTCGAATTTTCTCGGAATATTGCTCTGCTAACAAGAATGCAGATGAACGTGAAGCGGGGGTGTGTGTGTGGGTGTCGGGTACACTTGATTGAAAATGAAACAAATGAAGGACTCCGATACAAAATGAATGGACCGCACTCCGTGTCGTCGTCTTCGGAGATTCTTATAATTGGAACGATGGGAAAAGGGATTTTAATTCCATTTCCATTGAATTTAATAGAATCTTCGTCTTCGTTAGGGCGGGGGTCTGCACCGGCTGGGGGTTTGGGGGGAAATTGATTGCTACGGACCCAATCGGATAGTTGGAATTTGAACAATTTCAATAAAAATTGAGTAATTGTAGAAGAACGAATGGAATTTGAACGAAGTAAGCGCACGGAACGTTTGGCAGGTGTTCTTCTCGGTGGAGCAAAAATAAGTGGAATAATTTGGCGGAAAATTGCCAATGAATGGAAAGAGTTTCCAGAAGGTTGGAGAAAAAGTAGCCTTTCACAGCACGGAGATGACATGGAAATCGGTCGTGCGGAGAATAGTTTTTTTTTGCATCTCTGAACTCTCTAGCTGTGAACACTGTGCAGTGAAACCTTCCATGAATCTCGTGATTAATTTATGACAGCTATGATGAAAATATGTCGATTGATGATTCCTAAAAGCATTCTGATGGAGTAGGACTGGGAAAAAAAACCGGCCCTTGTCTACAGGATGAGCCGGATGGAAAACTTTAGACGAATTGATCGATCACTGTAGGACGAATATGGCAATGTCGGGTATGAAAATAGAAAACGATTCTTGGAAGGATCTAACCATGTCTCAGCGGGAGTGGGAAGGTGATTTTTAGACAAATCTGTCATCAGAAGTGATTTGCAGTCAGTGCACTGAATTTTTCTCTTTGTAGTCAGGAAATTTTAGGATATTCTCAACACGATCTACTTACTAAAAGAAAAAGCTAAATAAGAGCGGTTCAGGCTCGACAATCTCCGATTTGAATGACACTTCGAGTAATTGTTTATTATGGACAATCATTCTCATTTGGAGCAGTTTTACGCCAAATGACGAATCGGAAAAACTCGACCTTCTCCGATTTTCGTGATTTTTTGCATAATTGTTTTGCTATGGGCAATGATTCAAATTTTTGCTATAATTCAGCCATTAAGGATCTTGTAAAATTTTGAAAATTGCGCCTATGAAATTTTTCAAAACATTGTAGCACTGAAACGGCATTTTCTATCAATAGAAAAAGAATTTCTTACTAAGCAAAATATACAAAAAGGCTATTAGAAGCTTCAATTCACAACTACAAAAAAATAACATTACTGTATTCCGATGATGGGTGATTAACAGAAATATTTAAAATGCTGAACATTGCTGATTTAAAATCAATCAAACGTCTAAGACTTCGTACCATTTTTAGGATTCTTGAACAAATCTTCGACATTCCAGAGCACTGTTTTTTTTTTCAAATCTGAGATCTAAAAGCAATTTCGAAAATTATACAACTTTAAGATAAATGGAGCATATTTTCAAGCAGTTTTGGCGTGACTTTATACCAGCAATTTCACAAAACTGGGCCAACAAATTACTTCTGTTTTTTTTTTATAAAACGCACAAATCCATCCAAACATTCTCCCCCGCCATTGGATTTCTTGGAAATTCAATCAGCTGCTTCTCTTCATCATTCAACGGAAGCTTCGCTACTTTCGCCGTCGAACGCTTGAACACTCCTGTCGTGGTTCGCACCGAAACCACTCGTGTTACCTTGTCCTTACCTGGATGGGTATCGACCACCCTTCCAAGTTTCCATTGAGCTGGTGGGACATTATCCTCCTTCATCAGTACAAGATCACCAACTTTGACCTCGGTATGATGTCTGTTCCACTTCTGTCTCTGCTGCAACTCTGCCAAATAGTCAACTGACCAACGCTTCCAAAAATCTGTTCGCATTTTCTGAATGTGCTGCCATCTAGAGAGTGTTCCCGGTTTGAGGTGATCGTAGCTTGGTTCAGGATTTGCGTTGATAGCACGACCATCAGTAGATGGCCCGCTGTAATCACGTTGTAGTCGCTTGGTTCGGAAGACTGTGCTATCAGAGGGCGTGAGTTTAGCAAGTCTTCAAGCTGAACCAGCAACTTATGCCACTCTTCTTCGGTTAGTTTATTTATTTATTCCTTCGTCTTCGATATACTCGTTCAGACTGCAACTTAATCTAAATTTCTAATTCTAGTACTAAACACATTTTTGCTAATGTTAAAGTCAAACTGATCATAAACAGTGTTGAAAGCACGTATACAGGTACTCAGAGGGTTGTTATGTCCATAGCTTGTTCTGTGATGAGGTACGTAAAGCGCAGCGTGAGTTCGAAGTGAACGAGATGGAGCGTTGAAGTTGACAAGCTGACGCAGCGCAGGGCAGTCGATGCGATCCGTAAGAATGTCGAAGATGAAGATGCGCTGCAATTTCAGGCGTCTGGCAGACAGCGTTTCCAAGTCAAGTAATAAGCAGCGTGAGGTATATGGAGGCAGGTGTGTTTCATTGTTCCATGAAGTATTTCTGAACTCGTTCTAATTTGCTGGCTAGTGTAGATTGATACGGTGTCCAAACAGGTGCGGCGTATTCAAGTATGCTTCGTACCAATGAGCAAAATAACGCCTTCAAAGCATAAGCGTCGGTGATGAAGGCTGCATGGCGTCGAATGTATCCTAGGATAGCAAAGGCCTTTGCAGCTGTTGTAGAGATTTGTTCGTTGAATCTCAGTTTGCTGTCCAATATAACACCTAAGTCACGAATAGAATCTACACGTTCCAGGGTAGAGGGCCCGATCTTATAGCTGTATTTCAACACAGTGCGGCAACGTGTGAATGAAATCGCTTTACATTTTTTTATGTTAACGTTCATCCCGTTCTCTTCGCACCATTTCAACAATTCGTCAATGTCGTTTTGTATGGCAGCACAGTCCAAGACCGATGCAATTACCCTGGTTTAGCTTCTCCTGCTGTGCGCTTCAGGAAGTATTTTGCTGATTTAATACCAACCTCCAATAAACCTCCTCCGTGTGGTGATCGTGGAGGTATAAATGCCCAGTAATCTCTCGTGGCATTCTGAATTCCTTGATGGCTTGGATTGTCTGTTGTTGACGCAGAAGTACGTAAAGTTCATGCAGTTCCGAGCTTGCGCCGGCGTTGTCGCTAAAGATGTCGGATGGAAGCCCGCGACGACCACGAACCTATGCAGGGCTGCTACGAAGGCACTTGTCGTAAGGTTTGACACAAGTTCGATATGGATGCACTTTGTCGCCATGCATATAAACAATGCCACGTATCCTTTTTCGTAGACTGGCTTCCTTGGGTGTCCCTTCCGAACGGAAATAGGTCCCGCAAAATCTATACCCGTACGCTGAAAAAGGTGTGCCTGGGTCACCCTGTAGCTTGGTAAGTTTCCCATGTAGATCTTGCTATCCACTGGATTGACGTTGAACACACACTATACACTTTCGGAGTTGTTGTCGGATAGCGTTCCGACCGTTGACAATCCAGAAACACTGCCTGATAATCGAGAGGGTACCACTTGGACCAACGTGAAGGTTCTCGTTGTGAATAGCTTGTATCAATAACTTTGTCACTGGATGCCCAGCAGGAAGGATAGAAGGATGCTTCTGATGGTAGCACACGTTGGCATACTTGATTCTTCCGTTAACCCGCAAGATTCAATTTTCATCGATCCACGGATTCAGGCTTAACTGCTGCTGTTGAACCATTCTGACGATTGCGCGAAGGGCCAATCTCATCTCCTTGACTATAACGTATTTCGAATCATCACCTACCCATCCTGAGTTTCATCGTCTTATTGTAGAAACGGATAACGTAAGACATCACACGCTGCAGCTGTCTGAAGGAACTGAACTTCGTAAGTACAGGCATGTCGGTCATGGACAAACTTGCCCACATTGCAACTCGTATTTCTGGTAGATCCTTCACTTCTTCCGGAACCTCTTCTCCGTACTGGTTTTGTCGTAGGTACTCTGGCCCGTGCCACCAAACTTGACTCTGAACTAGTGCCTTCGCATCGAGACCTCGTGACACTAGGTTTGCTGGGTTATCGTTCGACCTAACATAACCGTATTCGTAAGAAGACATAAGTTCTTGTACTTCAGCCACTCTGTTGCCAGCGTAGGTACTCAGCAGGTGTGGAACCTTTCGTCGTCAAAAATCCATCTTGAGTGCCGTTGCCACTTGCGTAACCAACCTTGCCATGAGCTGAAAGCCACACAGCTCAAGTCTAGGAATAGTACCCTTGGATGCTACCCGAGATTTGCTGACCAGTAAGTGAACTTCCACCGTATTGTCTTCATGAATGCTTTGAAGGTAAACACTCGTTCCGAAGGCTTCCAAAGTTGCATCAGAGAAGGCGTGTATTTCGACTGCAATCCTCCGAGGCGTTCGAGCTTCAAATCCGTCAATGCTTGCAGACCAGCACGAAATCGTTTCCATGCCTCCAGCAGTTCCGTTGGTAGTTCTTCATCCCACGACATCTTTGCCCTCAACATCTGACGCATAAGAAGCTTAGCAACAACCACCACCGGTGCCAAGAGACCCATTGGATCGAAGATTTTTGCGATCTCAGAGAGAATGAAACGTTTCGTTACCGGTTGCGAATGGTCAGCTGGCTCTATGTGGAACCTCAATTGGTCGTTTGACGGGTCCCAAAGGAAGCCAAGCGTTCGAATCACATTGCTGACTCCGTGTTGTTCGAATGACACCTACTTTTCACGAAGGTTCGAAGGGATTGATGCTAGCAATTCTGGAGAATTTGAGCACCACTTGTGTAGTTCTCCCTTAGCTCAGTCGGTAAAGGCGCAGCTACAAAGCAAGACCATGCTGGAGGTGGCTGGGTTCGATTCCCGGTCCGGTCTAGGAATTTTTCGGGTAGGAAAATTTCTCGACTTCCCTGGGCATAGAAGTATGATTGGACTTGCCACACAATTATACCAATGCAAAAATGGTACAGGCATCGAAAGCTCTCAATTAATAACTGTGGAAGTGCATCTAGAACACTAAGTTGAGAGCACGCAATAAGCTAATATGCAATATGCAATAAGCTTGAAATGCGAAGAAGAAGAAGAAGTTGTGTAGTTCAAAACCTCCCTTTCGTAGTAGCTCCACTAATTCTGTGCGTACCTCCGTAGCTTCTTCCAAACTATCGGCTCCTGACAATGTTTTGAAATTTTGGGCAAAACTTCTCTCAAATTCTAGATAAAACGTCCCTGGAGTTCTGAGAAGGACTTTTCTGAAGTTTTTTTTTTTTTTTTGTTTAAAAAGACTTTACCCTTCAAGGGCATTTGTCTCTGAAAATTTAATAATTAGTGTTCACAAAATATACGCATTTCAAATTTTCTTATACATTCTAATTTTTTTCAAAAAACTTATTACTTTCACTTCCGCATCCTTATTGTTTCTTAATACAAATTCTACGTCGTCGGGAAAACCCACTTCGTGACGCTGTAAGTTGAACTGGTGACAGCCGATGAGGATATGATGAACAGTTTGGTTCCTGTTACAGGTATTGCAAACTTCTTGCGGTTTCCTTTCGAAAAAATGGTGTTTTGTTAGCCAGGTGTGTCCGAGTCGAAGCCTCGTAAGAACTATTTGGTCTCTTCTGTCCGTCTGGTCCATCCATCCAAAAACTGTTGGTTTAACAATCCTAGTTATATTCCTTGCTGATCCATCCCAAGTTGACTGATGTATTTTCCATATTTCACTTTTACTCCATTCGATAATATCGTGTGCTGGAACATTGTTTGTAGCTTTCTCTCGCTGTCGACCTTTATTTGCTGGTCTGTCAGCCTCTTCATTTCCGGTTATTTTCGAGTGACCGGGAATCCAGCAGTAGCAAATATCCTTTTCTTCTGCTTCCCTCTCGATAGCTTGAACGTACGGGTTCTTGGAATTTCCTGCTTCTAGTGCTTGTAGGAAACTAGCAGAGTCGCTAAATATAACGGACTTGCCATTTGCTTCACGAGTTGCCCATAACAAAGCTACAGCAGTGAAAACTGAGCATTGTTCAGGAAGACTAGCTTCAATTCTAGTTGTAGGACCAATTACACCGAAACCAACTTTACCATCAGCCAAAGATTCGTCTGTAAACCATCGGTTGTGCTCTTGGTATTTGTGATCTACTAGCTCACGGAAAGCTTCCCTTGCTAGCTGAGGCGTCTGTCCTGCTTTGACTTTCGCTTTGATTGTCGAATCGATTGATGGTTTCCGTTTGTGTCAAGGTCTATGCTGAATAGTTATGAGTTTTTTCAATGGCGGAAGCGATTTGCCCGTAAGGTGTTGGAAGGCAGTGTTGGTTTTTTTTCTCCATAAACCGTTGCACTCGTTAGGTAGTTTTTCTAGCACGGAACATGATTTCCTAATTAGTGAGAGGGTGACCTTGTACTGGAAAGGTAAACATCCCGATTCCACGGCCAGAGGCAAGATAGGGCTGGTACGAAGGGCACCTGAAGCGAATCTTAGAATTTGGTTGTAGATCGGGGCAAGGTTTTTGAGGTTCTCTTTCCTGAGAATTTCCATACCATAGAAAAGTTTTGATGTTATTGTTGCATTTCCTATGTAAAGAAGGGTCTTACGGTCTGCTTTTTTTCGAAATAGCTCTTAACAATTTCAGACGGCTTCTGCAATCCTCTTTAAGTTGCTTCGTATGTATATTAAATTTACATTTCCTGTCAAAAAGAACGCCAAAGATTCTTGTAGACTTGGTCTTAGGGATAATGGAGTCCCCCAACAATATCTTAGCCCCTTCTAAATGCCAGTTTTTATGACGGATAACCTTGCAACAGTGCCTGGTTGAAGACTTTGTAGGAGACATCTCGAAGCCAATGCTAGTAGCCCAATTTTCGATTGCTGTAACCGCTTTTTTAAGTCTACAACGAAGGAATCCTACTCGTTTACCGGGGGCGATGATAATGATGTCATCAGCGTATAGGAAGACCTGGACATTTTTTGGTATGGTTTTGAATATAGAGTTCATAGCAAAGAGAAAAAGAGATACTGAAAGAACCGAGCCTTAAGGGACTCCATTTTCTTGATGGGTACTTTTGGACAAGTGCCCATCAAAACTAACTTTAGCTGAACGCTGCTGCAAGAAGTTGGAAATGAATTTGTTCATTTTAATTCCCAGATGATTTTTCACTACCGCTTCCATAATGTGTCGATGCCAGACTCTGTCGTATGCTTTTTTAATATCCAGGGTTACGATCTCACAGTGTTCTCCTTTTCTTGCAGCCTCTGAAATCACGTCATCAAATTCTGCCAGGTAACAGGTTGATCCCTTTCCCTTCCGGAATGCATATTGCCTGTGGTGCAAATTACCAGTTTCCTCTAAGTGCGCGATGAGCCGATGATTTACCATTCGTTCCATGGTTTTGGCCACACAACTCGTTAGCGAGATTGGGCGGAAGTTACCAGCTTCGTTTCTGTTTCCTACACCTTTGGGGATCGGGATGATTATACTTTCTTTCCATTCAGTAGGGAGTTCTCCACTGGACCAGATTCGATTGAAGGCTTTTAGGAGGCTAGCCTTACAATGGAAAGGAAGTCGTTTTAGCATAGGATAGCCTATTTTTTTTCTATTCAACACAGTATCTTCATCTGTGTCAAGCTCAAGTTCGATATCTTCCCTTTGCTGTTTACATCGCAGAAACGCTTCTGGATAACTTTCTGTGGCGGAAGAGGCTGCAAAAAAAAGCAAAGTGATCGGCGATTGCTGTAGGGTCGTTTACATGTTCTCCGTCGATGATAAGTCCGCTTCCCCTAGCACTCTTCTTTCCATTCAGTCTATTAAAGCGTTACCATAGTTCGGACGTGGGTGTACTGCTTGTGAATATTTGTTGAAACTCAGCCCAAGATTTTCTGTTCGCTTCCTCCACAGCTTTCCTAGCTTCTGCTTTTGATGCGTTGAACTGATGCTTTGCCTCACTCTTGCTTGGGTTGTCATCGCTCATCTTCCTTAGCTTCCGCAGAGCTTTTCTTCGTTTCCGTATCAATTCACCTACTTCTTGGTTCCACCATATCTGCTTCTTCTTTCCAGGCACGCCGTTACTTCTCGGGATAGACACTGATGCTGCTTCAAATATACTACGAGTGATATCTTGGATATTGCCATCGGAGTCTGCCGGAATTTTCTGTGATACAACATTTTCGAATTTGGTCCAATCGGCATCCTTGTATAACCATATTTTTTTCGAGAGGGTAGCAGGGAGTGGGTTGTAAGTTCTTATGTGTATTGGAAAGTGATCGCTACCATGCAAGTCTTCTTTGCAGTACCAATTGAACTTGGATGCAAGAGAACTGGAGATGAAAGAAACGTCGATTGCAGTGAACGAGCCCGAGGTGCAATGGTAATGAGTAGGTGATCCATCGCTCAATGCAAGGAGATTATTTTCGATTGCCCATTCGAGTAGTAGTCGACCCCGAAAGTTAGATTTACTGCTACCCCAGGCTTCGTGGGATGCGTTGAAGTCACCACAGAGTAGATACGGTGGGTCGAGAGTTAGTAAGAGATCGTGTAACTTTCCGACAAGCTCCTGACTATTAAGAGTGTGTGGTACGTAGATGGAGATAACTGTGACATTCCATGGCTTTCCGACTCTAGCAATGCAGGCATGCGAGCCAGAGTTGTTTGGAAGAAGATGGAAAGGAACATCTTTACGAATGCCAAGGCCGGTTATACCATTACCCAAGCTTTCGGGCCGACCACTGGTAATTATTCTTCAGAAGAATCTCCGTTTTACTGGTCATCATCTCTTGAAGGCAGATTGCTATAGGATGCCTCTCATCGACGATGCTGCGGAACTCGTTGTAATTTCGCCATACGCTGCGCACATTCCATTGAAGTACGAATGTTTCGTTGTTGTTATCGATGGAGAGTATGGACATCTCATCTGAGCGGGGTTGGATCCGCCGGCTGATTGCACACTGTAGAAGAGGACGACGATGCGGACATTGTTTGTTCTATTAACAACATTTGGTTACTTGCCTGAGATTGCAAGTTCCCCGCACCAGCAGCCGCCATAGGAATGGGAGCGTCTATGGTCGGGGCCAGTCCAGGAGCTTGCATGGGGTTTACGGACCCCGTTCCGATGTTGCGGAGAGTGCTGGTCGAGTTTTCACTTAATTGGTGGTTGGCTGTGGGTGCTTCTCTGAGTATGAACGGTTCTTGACAAGGCTGCAGCGGAAGTATTTCGTCCGTAGAGAAATCTTCCTCGCCTGTGGCAGGCACTTGGGTGGACTTAGACGTTGGGATAGTGAGTGCGTTCGTTGGGTTATAATTTTCAGCTGTTGACTGTTGTTTACTAGTGTTAGGATTTGGGTTGTTAGACGATTGCGTAGGTTCAATTGGTGTTGTGAGGAACATGGAAGGAAAACGATCTAGATTAGATAATTTAGGTTGTGATCTGTACTGCGGCGTACGTCGGCCGGCCGCAGAGAAGGGGTCACTATCAACGGGTTGGGGTAAGACGTCCCGGATAGATGTACCCTTCTGCTGCGCTTCCCTTGGAAGTGAGGCTGGTACTACACTTTCCCACTCCTCAAACCGGGGATTTTTGATGTTATGGTGATTATCGGTGTAGGTGCTGATGTTGGGTTTGGGCTGTGACATGGGATTATTGTGGTTGTGATGGTCCATCAGGTGGTGGATTAGGTGATTTGAAATATTCTTGTCTCGTGTCGGAGTCGGATATATCCACCGTTTCCATCGATGGTTGACTAGTTGTGTGTCTCGTTTTTATCGGGCTTCTCGTGTAGTTTGATGCTTTCTTCGACGGTGGTGACATGCCTGAAGGTTGTTGCTGTTGAGTGTAGGACTGGTTCGTTCCTCGTTTTGTTTTTTTCTTGCTTCCTTGAGGTTCTGGTTCACTGGTTTGTGACTCCGTTCGTACCCTGTTTTGCGCGCTTTCGATGAATTTCCGCATGTTCTTGTGCTGTGCTTCGAGTTTTGCTGTTCTCGTGTCTCTATCTCGGATTATTTCCAGAAGTTCGCTGATCCTATCGTCCTTTTGCTTGTTTTGTTCGATGATAATGTTGAGTTGGTTTCTGAAGTTTTGGGAAGAACATCCCTACAGTTGTACTGCCTTCAAATAATCTAAAAAAAATCTTTAAAGTTCAAAGGAAGAACTTCTTCTCCAGTTCAGGGAAGAAGCTCCATGAAGTTTTGAGAAAAACGTCGGTCAAGGTCTGGGAACAACTGTTCTGAGAAAAACTTTTCTGAAGTTCTAGAAAGAACTTCCCTATAGGTCTGAGTAGAACCATGGAGGTAACTCTAAGACCAGAAGCTCCCAAAGAAGCGGGCTCAGCTCTGGTACTCGTTTCGGTCCCAAGATAAATCGGTGCACCCCTCGAAACATAGGAAAATCCACTTAGTGTAGTACTAGAATTCAGACTAGAATGGTGTACGTTAATCGATTTGCTTGGGACCAATAGGCTAGTCAAGAAGTGAGCCAATTTAAAATCGTTAGTTTCCACCGGTTGGTAGAACTTCCTTCAAGTTCGTGGAAAATCTTCCCTTAAGTTTTTTGACGATATATACTGACGTTCTGGAAAAAAAACTTCCTTTGAGCTCTGGGAAGATTATTTCTGAAGTTCTGAGAAGAATTTTCCTGAAGTTCTAGGAAAAACTTCTCCCAAGTTCTGGATAGAACTTCCCTGAAGTTTGAGGGAAACTTCCCCGGAGATCTGGGAAGGACTTTTCTGAAGCTTTGCGAAGAACATCCCCAAAGTTCTGGGAAGAAGTTCCATGAAGGTTTGAAAAAAGCTTCCCTCAATGTCTAGGAAGATTTAACTGGATTTCTGAAAAAAATCTTTTCTGAAGTTCGAGAAAGAACTTTCTGAATGTTCTGGGAAGAAATTCCCTGAAGTTTTTTGACGAACTTTACTTAAGTTCTAGAACGAATTTCCCTGGAGCTCTAGGAAGAGGATTTGCAAAGATCTGAGGAGAAATGTTTCGGAATTTTGGGCAAAACTTCTCTCAAATCCTGAATAAAACGTCCCTGGAGTCCTGGGAAGATCTTTTATGTATCTCTGAGTAGGACTTTTCTGAAGTTTTGGGAAGAACATCCCTCAAGTTTTACTTCCTTAAAATTATCTGAAGCATTTCTTTACAGTTCTGTTAAGAAGTTCCATGAAGTTTCGAGAAAAATTTCCTTCAAGGTCTGTGGAGATTTTACTGGATTTCTAAAAAAATCTTTTCTGATGTTCGAGAAAGAACTCCCTCTATGTTCTCGTAAGAAATTCCCTGAAGTTTTTTGACGAACTTTACTTAAGTTCTGGAACGAATTTCCTGGGAAGAGGATTTGTAAAGATCTGAAGAGAAATGTTTCAAAATTTTGGGCAAAACCCAACTAATAATTTTAGCTGCAGACTAGCTTATACAGCCAAAATTTGCCTTATGCAGCTAGTTTCTGGCTGTACAAGCTGAGTTGCAGCTAAAATTGTTTGTTGGGAACTGCTCTCAAATTCTGAATAAAACGTCCCTGGAATCCTGGGAAGATCTTTTCTGTAGCTCTGAGAAGGACTTTTCTGAAATTTTGGGAAGAACTTCCCTCAAGCTTTACTTCCCTAAAATTTTCTGAAGCATTCCTTTAAAGTTCTGGGAAGAAGTGCCATGAATTTTCAAGAAAAACTTCCCTCAAGGTTTGAGGAGATTTTACTGGAGTTCTGAGAAAATTTTTCTGAAGATCTAAAAATAACTTCCTTATAAGTCTGGGTAGAACTTCCCTTAAGTTCATGGAAAAACCTACCCTGAAATTTTTGACGATCTTTACTGAAGTTTTGGAAAGAACTTCTGAGGAGAATTTACTTGACGTTCTGGGAAAAATTTCTCTCAAGTTTTGGATAGAATTTCCCTGAAGATTTGGGGAAGAACATCTCTGATGAACATCTCTGATGTTCTGGATAAAACTTCCCTGGAGATCTGGGAAGAACTTTTCTGTAGTTCTGAGAAGGAGTTTTCTGAAGCTTTGGGATGAACATCCATAAAGTTCTGGGAAGTTTTGGAAAGAACTTCTTTTATATTCTGGGAAGAACAACCCTAAAGATCCCAGGAGTTCTGGGAAAAACTTTACTAAAAATCTGGGAAAAACTTCCTTTTAGTTCTGGGAAAAACCTGCCTCAAGTTGTGGATAGCACTTTTCTAGAATTATGGGGAAAAAAATTCCCGAACTTCAGAATATTTCTACAAGCCTTCAAATTTAATTCTGAAGATCTTCAACTGTACAGGAATTCAAACAGCGTTTCTAAGATATCCATTCGTGATACCAGTATGATAAGAAATTATTTCAAAAACCTACAGATGATCAGGGACTTCTCTGAAATCCTCAGGATATTTTTTCAAGTTTTCAGGTTCTTTAACAATTTAAATCAAGTCTCTCTGATTTTTGTCTATGATACTAGGATGATCAAAAATTATTTCAATACCCAACAGATGAACATAGGACTCCCTGAAGTCCGCGGGATTTTTTTTTTCAGGACCTTAAGTTGATTCGGTATTATTTTAAAGATTTTGTTAAGCTTGCAGACTGCCCTGTTATTTGCAGAGATATCAGAAGCAGATTTTACTGAAGTTCTCTGTAATTGGAAGAATACTCTTAAAGATCGCAGAATTTCCGTGAAGCTCGCCAACTTTCTATAATTTTGTACTATTTTCTGAACTTTTATGATGGATCCTGTATTATTTTTTTTTTTTTGACAAAATGACAAAAAACATGATATGTCTTCAAAATATCTGCGGAATGTAAAAGTCTTCTCATAATTCAAAATGCATTCAAAATGAAGATCTGCCTTCAAATCTGGCATCCCTGGTTCTTAGAAGCACACTTGTTGCAAAATGGTTGTGGAAACTTGTGTGTAACTTATGTTATCACCATCGACTATGTGCTGCAACTTTCTGCGACGGAAGTGCGCTACTGCAAGATCAATAGTAAATCATGAATTCAAGGTTTCCAAAAACGATAACTCATTTTATTTATGATTCACCCAACATTGTTCGAAGGAATTCTGAGCCAGTCACCGTGATAACAAACAAACACTCCCCACCCCCTCGAAAAAAATAAGAAAACGCATAAAAATATGGAACACAATTCGAAGCAGAGCGTCCGGTGGTGCAAGAAGACGGTGGATAGTAAAAATTCCACCTATGTAGGTATCAATAAATTATGACGATGTAGACGTCGTCATCGTCGTCGGCAGGGAACGACATTCGGCGCCACGGTAGGTGCGGGATCCGGAAAAGCATGCGCCGGGAGAAAAATTGATTGTCTCGTCACATAATCAACTGTGCGGAAATTCGATAGAGCAGTGATCATCGGGAAGAAGACTGTTGTATTGTTTGGAATTTATCCGATAAGCACACTCGAATCCTCTTACGTATTTATGAACGTATGGCTGGGTGTGGATATTGGAGATTTACCGTGACAGTCATTTTATGCGGAGCGAATTTTCAACGTTATGTAAATTGGAAAAAAGATGCAGAAAATAAAGCGGAAAACAATAGCTGCTGGCAATCAGAGTTACATCAGAAGATGAGAACCGGGAAATCCAGTTCTGCACTATAGGCTGTTGTTAACGAGTTCTACGTACCGATGCCGATCCAGGGAAGGGAAGGTGACTTTCTGCAACTTTTATAATCGAGAATGGATTTCCACTTTATATTGGAATACCCACACCTGGCTGATGCCAAGCTGCTGCCAATCAGCTTCAAAAGAACGTTCAATTTCCTGTCAACACCCCCCACGCCACTCCGCTCTAAACTCGGATTTGATGCTCTCGATGGGATCGCTTGTCCTGATGGTGGCACCCAGTCCGGAACAAAAGATACGAATGGTAATTAAAATCTCTCGGTGAAGCAAATACCCTCCGGAGGCATGGGAATGCCGAAGTGAGCTGCGCTCGATGAGGGAGATGTAATATCCTTGATGTGAATGTTCTATGCAAACATCAGCGCGCTGGTTCGTTGGGGAAATGGCAAAAAAGCAATACGATGTTTACTGTTGCATCCGATCGGAACATCCTGGGAGATTGAAATGAAACGAAGTCAAGCATTCATGGTTGAACGCCGTCTCGCAGAATGAGGCTGCCTCAATTGACAACACTCCTACTCACCTACCCAGCGCTATGCAGCAAAAAACCTACGACTACCGAGGGCACGACAAGTGCTTATATTTTTTCCCTATTGTTCCATTGGTGAATACCGGAACTCTGTTTTTCCCTTCTTCGAACCCGTTTTCCCACATTGCCACGACAATAACAACCGATTCGTAGAAGAAGAAGGGGATTACCGATGACACCTTTTGGTTGTTGATGTTCAATCTAGAATCGGCAGGCAGAGGTTACGGCATCGGTACTTACACTGAATCTTCATGGTGATGGAGGAACTGCGGGTTTCGCCCTCGGTGTTGGAGGCGGCACACGCGTATCCACCGGCACTTTCCCGCTCCAGCTGGGTCAGGTGCAACGTTTCGCCGCCCTCGCCGGACATTCGCATGTTCTGGAAGAGAATATAAGAGGGAAGAGGTGAGTTAATCTGCTTTAAGATTTCTCGCTTAGCATGTCAAAAGAGTCCCTCCTGTTCGTAGATCAATTCTTTTCAATGGCTTTCTCTTTGACTTAGGGGTACTGGGGGTAAGACGGACAGTGGGGGTAAGACGGACAGTTGCTTGTTTGCATGTTAATCTTTTGATTTTTTGAAAAATTATCACACCCACCCTTCATTCACAACATTGAATGCCTTTCGAGACATCCTGCTATGTGCAGGAACTGTCAAATGTAAAAATATAAACAAAAACAAATCTAGCTTGCTCGCGCAACGCAGCGATGTTAATTTCGGTGTTGAATTTTTAAGGTTTTTCTGCTTATAAACAGTCAAATACATAAAAAACGTGTTGTCATTCTGTTCCTGGTTCAATTCCGGTTGTTTTGTTGGATGAAGTAAGTAGGTAAATTTTGTTATCTGGAGTGCGTGCACTGGCACTTTCATAAATAACTTACCAGTGGGGTGATTCGGACAGTCTCTCCCGGGGCAAGACGAACAGTGCTGATATCTTATAATACGCAGTTTATATTACAGTGGTTTAATTTTTTTTATAGATGCCGCGTGTATACAAGCGTAAAACAAGCCGGAAGTCCTGGACAGAAGCGCAATTAGCTACAGCTAGGCATGCCATCGATTGTGGCATGTCCGTGTATGGAGCTTCTGCGAAGTATCAGATTCCACGAAGTACTCTCATCCGGCGGATCGCCTCACCAGATGTGCCCAAGAAGATGGGACCGAAATCTACTGTTTTCACGCTTGAGCAAGAACAGGAACTTGTTCGGCACCTGCATGATCTGGAATCGCGGTTCTACGGAATTAATATGACGGACGTGCAGAAGCTCGCGTATGAGTTGGCGGAAAAGAATGGGATACCCCATTCGTTCAACAGAAAAAAGCAGCTAGCGGGACGAGACTGGCTTCACGGATTTTTAAAGCGGAATCCAACTCTATCCTTCTGCAAACCGGAAGCTACATCTACGGCACGTGCCAGAGGGTTCAATAAACCCTCTGTGAATGCTTTTTTTGATATGCTGGAAGCAACATTGACCGACAAAGGGTTCCCGCCTTCGCGTATATACAACGCAGATGAAACCGGGATCAGTACCGTAAGCTCTTTTACAATTTTCTTATTATTGAAACTTACACTTACTGTAATATTTTAGGTCCCTCCCAAGAAACAGAAAATAGCAGCAAAAAAGGGGAAGAAGCAGGTGGGTTCCATCACGTCGGCAGATAGAGGAGACACGACATCAGTAGTTATGTGCATGTCTGCGGCTGGTCATCACCTGCCACCCTACGTTATATTTGCTAGGGCACGGATGCACGAATCGTTAAAAAAGGGAGCGCCAAGTGGAACCAAGTTCTCTTGTAACCCTTCTGGATACATGACCGCAGATATCTTCCTGGATTGGTTTGAGCACTTCCTGGAAAATGTGCACCCAACTGTGAGCAATCCCGTTCTTTTGATCATAGACGGTCATAGTTCGCATACGAAGAACTTGGCGTTCGCAGAAAGAGCTCGAGCGAATTTTGTAACAGTGTTGGTTTTACCACCACACTGCAGCAATAAAATGCAGCCACTCGACATCTCTTTCATGGGGCCGTTTAAAATCCACTACGCGAGTGCAGCAGAAGCCTTCATGCGGAAATATCCGGGACGTAACATCGGTCAATATGACGTAGCCGAATTGATGGGCACTGCGTTTGTAAAAGCCGCCACTACAAGCGTGGCCATCAACGGTTTCAAAAAGTCCGGAATATGGCCGGCAGATCGAACAGTATTTCCAGACGAAGCCTTCGCGCCATCCGAAGTGACCGACCAGCCTGAAGCAACTGATTCAACGGATGTGCAACATTGTGGTACGCCTATGCAAAACTCGGCTATCGTCGTGTTGAACGACTCGGCCGAAGAACAACCATATACAGTTGGTACTTATTCAGGTAATCCCGAAAACAGAAATAACGCCCTGAGTCAAGTTTCTGAAACTCCTCCGAAATCTTCGTTCGAGGTGTCACCGTCGCAGATTCGTCCGCTACCAAAAATGGCAGTACCGAGAGCATCAAAGAGAAAACGCAAATCAGAAAAAGCGGTAGAAATCACTTCTGGACATTATCGCCAAGGTCTAGCAACAGCTGAGGCTTTGAAGGAAATTAAATCAATCAAAAAGGGCCAGAAACAATCGTCTACTAAACGTCAAAAAGTGGACAGCCATCCTGAAGATGTTCTATGCGAACTATGTGGATTTTGTTTTTCTGGATCAGTTGAAGGGCAAGGCTGGAACAAATGCCTGAAGTGCTTGAAGTGGTTCCATGCTCAATGCTACAGTAAGGTTGATACTATTTGTCCCTCCTGCACCTAAACAAGTTCATAAGGTTCCTTTTTAGTATGTTATTGTTATATTTACATGACATGTACATACAATGTGAAAATTAATCCATTATACCTGTACCTAAGCATTTAACTTTATCGCTATTTTTAGAGCACTACCGTTCTGTAATGTCATAAGAATAATTACTGTAAGGAGAGCAATAAACACCATCATCGTAAAAACCATCTTTCTTTAAATGTGTCACATTCAGAGAATGCATTGCATAATTTTTAAAATAGAGAAAAATTAAATTTACAAGACTGTCCATTTTACCCCCGCCACCTGTCCATTTTACCCCCACTACCTGTCCATTTTACCCCCGCCACCTGTCCATTTTACCCCCACCACCTGTCCGTTTTACCCACACCTAACTCAAATTATGAATTATTACACTATTTTTAATTTCAAAATTAATCATTAAATTTCGTAACTTCAAATAAATTAAGGCATGTAGTTTCTCAAAGCATACGTTTAACCTACAGAATACTGAGATTGCAGGCAAAATATTGCATTCAGCGTAGATAAAACTGAGCAAATCCTTAGGGTGTCCGTCTTACCCCCAGTACCCCTACTACGGCATCATAAATCAAGCTCTTGGTTTCGATACGGGTAGGGGTGAGTTCAACTTTGGAGTCTTAAATAACCGTTAAGTCAAGCTTCTGTATTAAATTTCGATCATATGACATCTGTCGGAACATAATCATAAACTTTATTCCGTGAGATGTTCAGCAATTATATAGGTAAACTGGCAACCTTATGTCTTCGATTGCTTGTATTTGGGTTTTTTCGTCATCATCATCATTTCCTCCCATCATCATTTGTTTAGATCAGTCAGTCAGTATCAGTAGCTCGATGTGAATAAACCTAAGTTCATAAAGTTAAGATTTTCTGTGTTGAAATAAAAGTGACATTCGGAGTACTGGCATCTCTGCTCTTCTAAAGTACATCGTATGCACTTTCTTCCCTGTTTGCACACTGTGGCCGTACTGTGGCCACAATTCGCAAAGTGAGACACAACGTAGGAGTAAGTTTTGAAAAAAAAAAATTCAGTTCAGCAAACAAACCTAGAAATCCCTTTCACACACTATAAAATAGAGTACCTTACGCTGCAAAACATGTCTGGTACCTCTACTTTTGCCTCGTTGGCGAATTTTCCATACAAGTAAACCGCTGGAAGTGGCTCCCGTTCTGGTAGAGGAGGCTTATTGGACAGCGGAAGATATAATGTTTATTATGTTGTACCTTTTGACTATAGTTTTAAGATGTATTGTATAGTGAACAAGAATCCTCGGGTCTGTAAAGTTAATTCGGTTGAGCCTTATGAAATAAATTAATAATAATAACACAAAAAATGCTTGCTCAGCCCCAGCCCCCAAAAAGATAAAATCCATCCAATGCTTAGTTCCATTTCTGATATCACTAGACCCCTCTTTAAAGATCCTATCTACTTGGAATTCCATGGACAATTCCCCAGAAAGCACTAGCACAAATTTGAAGAAAGAATTAGTAGATGAGGTCGTGTTGCCAAAAAAAGGACGCCACTATATTTCTGATGTGCATCTAAATGCATAAATAAGGTTGCAGGAAATTGGTACAGTGTCAGGTTCTCTATTCTGATGTCTGTGGGAGAGAAATCCCACATTGCGTGCCATCAAAACACGTGACATGTTGAGAGATTGGACTCGTGAGAGCGAATTTTCTGCCTAAAATTTTAATGTTTTGGCTCTCTGGGGCCTGATAGTCAAGCGGGTAAAAAATGAAAGGGAAAAAAAACGTTTGACATAGGACTACGTCTTTGTTTTCTATATGGGGGTACACTTTGTGAGTATGAAAAATGATCATGTAACGAAAAGGGTCAGGTTTTGAACGCATATTTCTCCAAAGCATGAATGTGAAATATGTAATGCAATATGCCATTCGACGGGTGCTTCATTCAGCAATTTCGTGGCATACAGTACAAATGATGCAAATAGGTAAACCACTAAGAAATTTAACTGAAATTGGTAGCATCAAAATTTCCCATACATATGCTAAGACCACAAGGTGTCTTTCCTAACGCAGTCATAGTCATTTGAAAATTTACAAAAACCACATTAGACCAATTTTTGGTAAACATTTTGAACTTTTTGTTGAAACATTATTCCATATAATTTATACTCAGAAAACAATGTTTCAGGCATTTTAACAACATATTTTACCAAACGTTCTTGTTCTATGATTTTTGTCAGAACTATTACGAAAATCTCAGAACTTTGAAAAGATCCGAGAACTTTGTAAAAGTGCCGAGAACTTTGGAAAACTTTCCGAAAACTTTGGAAAAGTTTTGAGAACTTCGTTAAAGTGCCGATAATTTGGGAAAAAGTCCGGTGGAACTTATGAGAATTTTGTAAAAGTTCTGAGAACTTTGGAAAAGTTCAGAGAATTTTGGAAAAGTTCTGAGAAGCTTTTTTTAAAAGTTCTGAGAAAATTTTAATTTTTTTTAGAACTTTGTAAAAGTTTGGAGAACTTTGTAAATGTTTTGAGACCTTTGTAAAAGTTCTGAAAACTTTATAAAAGTTCTGAAAACTTTGTAAAACTTCGGACAACTTTGTAAAAGTTTTGTGAACATTGTAAAAGCTATAAAAACTTTGTAAAAGTTCTGAGAACTTTGTAAAAGTTCAGAGAAATTTGTAAAAGTTCAGGGAACTTTACAAAAGTTCAGAGAACTTTACAAAAGTTCAGAGAATTTTAAAAAAGTTCAGAGAACTTCGCAAAAGTAGTAAGAACTTTGTAAAAATACTGAGAACTTTACACAAGTTCTGAGAACTTTGTAAAAATTCTAAGAGCTTTGATTAAAATTTGAGAACTTTTGAAAAGTTCTGAGATTTTTTCAAAAAATCTAAGAACTATTAACAAGTTTCAAGATCTTTGGAAAAGTGCCGAGATGTTTGGAAAAGTTCGGAGACCTTTAAAAAAGTTCTGATGATTTTTTAAAAGTTCAGTGATTTTTTTTAAAGTTCTGAAATTTTTGTAATAGTTCTTAGAACTTTGTGAAACTTATGCGAATTTTGTTAAAGTTTTGAGAACGTTGGAAAAAGTTCCTAGAAGTTTTTTTTAATTCTGAGAAGATTGTAAAATTGTTTACAGCTTTGTAAAAGTTCGGAGAACTTTGTAAAAGTTTTTTGAACATTTTAAAAGCCTTGAAAATTTTGTAAAAGTTTTGAGAACTTTGTAAAAGTTCTGAGAGCTTTGTTAGAGTTCTGAGAACTTTAAAAAATCCTGAAATCTTTCTAAAGTTTTAAAAAAATTTTAAAACTTCTGAGAACTTTTGAAAAGTTCTGAGATCTTTTCAAAAGATCTAAGAATTATGAACACGTTTCGAGGTCTTTGGCAAAGTGCTGAGCACTTTGAAAAATCTCGGGAACTTTGGAAGAATTCGGATAATTTTGGAAAAAATTCCAAGATGTTTGGAAAAGTTCGGAGAAATTTTTAAAAGTTTGTTAAAGTTTTGAGATTTTTGTAATAGTTGTGATAAATTTGAGAAACTTATGAGAATTTTGTAAAAGTTCTGAGAATTTTGGAAAAGTTCTGAGAACTTTGGAAAAGTTTTGAGAACTTTGGAAAAATTCAGAGAACTTTGGAAATGTTCTGAGAACTGCTTAAATGTTCTGAAAACTTTCCAAAATTCAGAGATCTTTCTAAAAGCTTTGAGAGCTTTCGAAAAATTCTGAGATCTTTTGAAAAGTTCTGATAAATATTTTTTTGAAAACTTTGAGAAAATTGAAATTTTTTTTAGAGCTTTGCAAAAGTTCGGCGAATTTTGTAAATGTTCTGAGATCTTCGTAAAAGTTTTGTAAACATTGTAAAAGCCTTGAAAATTTCGTAAAAGTTCTCAGAGCTTTGTAAAATTTCTGAGAACTTTTAAAAATTCTGAGGGAATACCCCTCACCATCCCTCTGAGGGAATACCCCTCACCATCCCGAGTTTGTTAAAACCAGTTTGTACCTTCCTAAAAAGTTGTCCTTGTTTGCTCTATATACAATTTCCACACTGCCGTACTCTAGCGGAACTATCAACTGTTTACTTTCATCTCCTCATGTATCGTATAAAAATTACCACTTTAGTCTGTTGTTTGAAATTATCATCTTCAATTATGTAAATCGTTGACTTCACGCAGAAGTAATACAAAACATATAGGGGAATTTACGTATTCTCGGCAACCTAAGCAGCGACCTTCTTTCTATAGCCTTTTTCTCTAAGGAACGCACACATATGCAGTATTGGTTTGTTTACAATCTTTTGCTGCCAGCTGCTCTAACAATTTCAGTCGAAAGAATTGTCAAAAACTGTTTTGAAACGCTTTTACAAAGCTCCAATCTTCTCTAGTGAGAGCGAGTATTGTCGGCAACCAGTTTTTCTTCGGCAACCGTTCCATTTGAACTGCATGTAAATCTGCTGTTCTATTATCGGCAACTCGAAATCAGCTACAATTTGTAGTGCGTGTGTTTCATTTCAAGAAAACCCTGCTAGATTGATTTTTCTCAGTGGTAAAAATATAGTCAAATTGAAGCTGAAAGCATAAAGAATCGTTTGCATGCATTCAGCGAAGTGTTTTCGTAAGAAAATCCAGTGAAAATAGTGTTTCAATTTGTGTTGCCGAAAATAGTCTGTCATTCCGAAGCCGTCATTTCCCCTAGTTAAAGATTTAAGAACTTTGGAAAATTTCCAAGATCTTTGGAAAAGTTCTGACATCTTTGGAAAGGTTCCAATAATTTTGGAATAGTTTACAGAACTTTGTAAAATGTTCCGGGAACATAGCTAAAAGTTCCGGGATCTTTGTAAGAAATTCCGGAAAACTTTGTAAAGAAATTTTGGAAAAGTATCGAGAAATTTGGGATAACTTCCGACAGCTTTGTAAAGACATTCGAGATCTTTGTAAAGTTCCGGGTAGTTTGGAAGATCTCCGAAAACTTTTGGAAAAGAGAATTCTTGAAAAGTTCCGGGAGCTTTAAAAAAGTTCCAGGAACTTTGTTAATGTTATGAGAACTTTGGAAATGTTCCGAGAAATTTGAAAAAGTTCCAAGAAATTAGAAAAAGTTCCGAGAAATTTTTAAAAGTTCCGAAAACTTTGGAAAAGTTCCGAGAAATTTGGAAATATTCCGAGACCTTTGAAAAAAGTTCCAAAAACTTTGGAAAACTTCCGAAAATTTTGGAAAAGTTTACGAGATTTTTGGAAAAATTTCCGAGAATTTTGAAAAAGTTTCCGAGAACTTTTTGATAAATTTTCGAGAACTTTGAAAAAAGTTCCGAGAACTTCTGAAAAAGTTCCGAGAATTTTGGAAAAGTTTCCGAGAACTTTTTGATAAATTTTCGAGAACTTTGGAAAAAGTTCCGAGAACCTCTGAAAAAGTTCCGAGAATTTTGGAAAAGTTCCGAGTACTTTGGAAAAAGCTTCTAGAAATTTGTAAAAAGTTCCAAGAACTTTGGATAACATTCCGAGTATTTTGGGAAAAGATCCGTGAAACTTGCAAATAGTTCCGAGAATTTTAGAAAAGTCCCCAAAACTTTGGTGAAGATCCGAGAACTTTAGAAAATTTCCGACAACTTTGAAAAAGTTCCGAGAAGATTCGGCAAAAAAAGTTGAAATTCACACAAAATTGATGCAAAAGATTTAGAGTTAAGAAACTATATTTTTCAGGAACAACCTAATTCAATTCAGCAAAATTACTCCAAATTGAGAACGTTAAGAAAAAGGAAAAATATTACTTTCATAAAGTTGCTTGACTCAGCTACAACATATTTCTTTATTTTAAAAACTAAAAAAGTTAGTTAGTAGGGGAAATGGATGTAGTGTCGGCCTAAATGCCCTTAATTTGGGCCCATACATAAATTCAGCAATCGACTAAATCTAGATATAACTCGAATTAGAGCGTAACAGCTTTTGTAAACAATGCCTTATATCGATGGTTTCTAGGAATTCAAGGCACGCCCACGCAGACCAACATAACCATCGCATAGGGAAAGTCTTTCCCTACCCGATGAAGATGTTGGTTTGCGTGGGCAAGCCTTGAATTTCAAGAAATCATCAAGAAAAATCATTGCTTACAAAAGCTGTTAGGCCCTAATTCCAGCTCTATCTAGAAATTTTCAATAGCGACCAAAAATATTCATTAGTACCGTCCCAACGACGCGTTCATCTAGATAAAATTGATAAATAGCTGATTTTTAGCGATGGGCCCAATCTTAGATCCATATGCCAACATTAGAGCCATTTCCCATAGATATTCAATTTTTTTTTTGAGTGCAACCCTTATGTTTACAATCACTAAAAGTAGGAACTTTTTAAACAAAAAAAAACTTCGCCAAAGACACCAAATATCTAAATATTATAGTAAACGCTCTCGGAGCACTTTTCTGGCTGAATTTCCGTTCTGGACCACTGTGCAGCCTCCCTTAGCTCAGTCGATAAAGGTGAAGCTATAAAGCAAAACCATGCTGGAGGTGGCTGGGTTCAATTCCCGATCCCGAGGAATTTTTTGACTTCCCTGGGCATAGAGTATGATTGTGCTTGCCACATAATTATACTAATGCAAAAATGGTACAGGCATCGAAAGCTCTCAATCAAGAACTGTGGAGATGCATCTAGAACACTAAGTTGAGAGTACGCAATAAGCTAATATGCGCTAAGCAATAAGCATGAAATGCGAACAAGAAGACGACCACTGTGCAGCGTGAAACAAGTTTGGCAGCTATTGTGTGTTTTGCGTAATCATCGACCGGACCAGTAGAAGTCACTCCGATTTAGCGTAAACCATCTTCAGTGCATTGCATACCAATCAACGATATTGAATTACTGCTCATTTGCCCCATAGACGAGTGGGCGAAGTAAGTTGACTGTAATGCAACTCCAGCCCTCGTCGCCGCAATTAAATCGTAAATCTTCCATTTCGACCACATTAGGCCCATTCTCATGAACTGGAGAGGCCATTCGCAAACACACACACACACTCACTCGTGACTGTAATCCTTCATTTATAATTAGTTTTATTACCGTCGGTAGCGTAACATAATTCACATGGCCGTCGTCGCTGTCCTTCCCGAGTGCTCAGGTTTCAGGACCGAATGTGTCTTCGCATCCTTCTTGAGCAACGCAACAGCACTTGAACGCAATGCCATTCTCAGGCCGTAGAGGGCATCGAAATATTCATAGGCATAGTGCGGCCTATCCGAGGTCAACCGGGGTTGTTTGGGACAGTAATGAATAATAATGTTATTTCATGATTTATATTCATCAATCTCTGCGAAGGAGAAGGGGAGGAGAGGGTCGAATGCCAAGGACAACACGCCTAGGATATTCCGGTCGGTCATAGATGACATGGATTGTTATTGCCACTGTGTGCTGGAAAGTTGTTTTGGTGAACGAGAGTTTCCAAGAACTTTCGACTGCGGTTTTCATAGTGACAGGGAGCGAGAGAGCGAATCGATGTGGGAGATAAGATGTTTGTTTTGGTACACCAAAACGGGCGAATAGAGCTCCAGTTGTTGGGGGTGGGTTTTGAATTGCGATATAAATGTTGCCAATGGAAGCCAAATGGTGGTTTTACTACAAAGCGGAACATTTACTTCTCGGAAGCAAGGACTTATTACAAGTCGGATTTTCGCAGGAAGCCAAACTGTGTATGGAAGTACAGTTTTATATTAGGTGAGATGAATAATTGGGGATGTAGACGCGGTACTTTCGATTGAATGCGGATTTGAAGGATTATCGCAGTATGTAACTGTTCGAATTTATGGTTGAGTTGGTATTGTTCCAAGAAGAAATGATGGTACCTCCGCTTCAACAAGCTTCCGAGCAGCACATTTTCCACCACAACAAAAGTCTTCTGCTGCAGTAATCTTCATCTCCCATTCGAATGGAGACGAGATGAGTTGGCATTGATTGTAAATCCTTTCGCTTCAGAAGAATTGAATAAATGGCCAAAGACGACGACGATGACGCCACAGACGATGGATGGGATTAAACGGTTCCGAAGATAATGGAGCTCAAGATAGTGGGGCTGGTCGTGTGAATTGTTGCCTCCAGAGCACCGGTTCTTGGAAAGTCTTCATCAACACATTGAATTCCATCCCACCCCTTTTCAGCTTTCTGCAAGATCTGCCGCTCCGGTGAAATGGAAAACTCGTTGGAACCCACTTGCGGTGGGAACAAAACAAATCCCACTGAATGGTGCGAGAGATTAAATTGCCGACCGACCAACCGAACACCCGACACGAGCGGCGAGAACACTCCCCCCCCCCCCCCCTCCCATCGCTCCATTAAATTCCGTCTGAAGCTGGGAAATTAATTAGTTTTATCTGCTTATATCAAAATAACTGTCCGTTTTCCTTTCCCAACTGTCAGTCTGGTCGGACCGGACTTTGAATTCGTGCTTTTGTTTGTGCGGAGATTGAAGGTGAAAAGCTGCGTGTGAATGTTGGGTCCCCTTGCGCGTCTCGCCCTCCAGCCACCATTTTCGGGCAAAGGCTTCAGTTTGAAAAGCTTATCATTTTGTTCGGATTTTACCCAGAAAGGCAACTGACTGACTGGATGGACTTGTCTGTTCGGTTGGATGGCAATTCGGATTCTGTCGATGATATCAGTTTTTCCCACAGACAAACATCAGGAGGGGCATGGCAATGGTTAAATTTGCTGTGATGAATGGGAAAGTTTTCAGGGTGCATTTACTGGAATTAATTAATTTTTACGAACAAGTTGGCTTTTGGAATTCGGATCGGATCGGAAGGATGTGGGATGTTTGGCACTGAACAAATGAGAACCAAATTTGTAAACGGTCCATTTGACTAATGGTCTGCTTTAGATGGTAGAGGACCTGTTCTGGGAGTTACGATCAGATTGAAAACTTTCGGGAAAATATGTTTGGTGAATGTTTACAAACTAGAACAATCGGATGTATTACACTTTTTGTATGGGGCTTTTGCTAGCAGATCAGCGTTTCTCAATCCGGTCGATTGCCATATCTGAATTTAAAGTCGTGATGTGATTATCGATTTGGAGGTTCAATAATAAACAATTTGTTTGTAATTTTTAACAAGTAAGTAGCTTCAACTTCATATAATTAGAGAAAACGTAATGCGGCTACTGGGGTTTCCTCCTCCAGGAAACGTTATCTGGTTCTGAAACGGAAAGACCGTCAGTCTTTTCTGCCCGGCAAGAAACCGAACCTCAGGGCGGGTTTCTTTATTGTTAACTAAACATGCGATTTGAGAACGAGTCAGAAGACTCAACCCGTACGATTTATCGAGATTCTCCACCTATAGAGGTTGCCTCAAACCAACTCACAAGACACCACGCGTAACATTTGAAAAGGGCCTATCCTCATTGATCGATTCTCTTCATCGACTTTCTCTTTGGTTTACCACGGCAACATAGACGAATTTCTCGCTAAGATCGCAGCACGGTTCGACAGAAGATGATGTTAGCTTGCGCCTGAAATAGCACACTGAATGGGAGATTCATTTGCAGTCGGGTTATTCGCCAAATAGAAAATCGATGAAGAGAATCGATCAACAATGATAGGGCGTTTTCTCGTGTTGCACGAGCAATCATCACAGGAAGAACTCATTCATTGATACCCCCTGTCGATGAAGTCACGTGAGTGGAGAGATTGGTTTCCCAAGCAGTCTAGTCAGGCATCCAAAAACGGGAAAACAACAAAGTATAGTTCAGTCCGCATCGTGCTCTCTTGCCGTGCGGATCTATTTGCTTTTGCTTAAGGAAGTGTTACTACTACCTAAAGCTACAACAAATTTAAACAGCACTTTTCAGTGCTCAACCTGTAAAAACAAAGAAAAAAAAATTCAACCTTTTACATAGTTGAAGATGCTAATTTCAAATAACAGACTGTAGTGGTAATTTTTATACGATAGATGGAGTAGATGAAAGCATAGAGTTGATAGTTCCGTTAGAGTACGGCAGTGTGAAGATTGTATATAGATATTAGAATAGCGAACTAGGACAACTTTTAAGGAAGGTACAATCAAATAACAATTGAAGTGCGGTAAAAATCGGTAGAACTGTTTCAAACACACAGTTGGTACTTGAACGGGTCGGTTTTCATCTCTTTTTGCCAGTGGTGGCGAGGGGGGACACCCCTCACCATCCCTCTCCAAAGGGGGAGTTTGGTAAAGAGAGATGAAAAAACCGATTTGTACCTTCCTTAAGAGTTGTCCTAGTTCGCTATTCTAATATCTATATACAATCTTCACACTGCCGTACTCTAACGGAACTATCAACTCAATGCTTTCATCTACTCCATCTATCGTATAAAAATTACCACTACAGTCTGTTATTTGAAATTAGCATCTTCAACTATGTAAATCGTTGACTTCACGTAGAAGTAATACTAAAAACATATAGTCAAAGTAATTCAACCTTGTTCAAATCTTATTCTTCATCGATCCTTGTTTGGACCCTACCCGAGGTAATCCTTCTTGGATATCGATTTGGAAAATTCCTCTTCGATCCTTCATATTCTTATAGTAATCTGCTTGGAAGTCGATTTGGATAAAAATTTACTGCCGCCATGGCGCCTAAACGCAAAAGAAAGGGGCAAACTCTTGATCTCGTTTTAACCGTCAGGTAGGAAACGCTCCACGTTTCCGAACAGGTACTAATTCCTCTGCTGATAACAACGGTCAGCGAGGAACAAATTCTACATTCGTACCCGTAGGTACAAATATCAACCCTGCTTCAAATTTTTCATCTGTACCTACTCCCCTCGCTGCTAACAATGTTCAGCGAGTTAATAGAGCTACCTATGCTGCTATTGCACCGGGTAGAAATCAAAATACTAACCAACGTTCTAACGGAAATTTTGACAATTTTGACTTAGGAAGCATTACTGCCCCTAAAATGGAATTTCTACAGAATTCATTAATTGACATGATTTCTGATATTCTTAAATCTAACTCCATGTTTGATGCTATTCAAACTGGAGTAAAATTTGCTGATAATATTGTCATGACTTTAAAATTCAGTAATGGATTTTAAAGCTTTAAATATTTTAAATTGGAATGCTCGATCTCTTAAAGATAAAGAAGACGAGCTATTTAATTTTTTGAGAGTTCATAACGTGCATATTGCCGTTATAACTGAGACGTTCCTTAAACCTGAACATAAGGTTAAGAAGGACTCAAATTATTTAATTCATAGAAATGGTCGTCTTGATGGACCCTGTGGTGGCGTTGCCATCATTATTCATAGACGAATCAAACATAAAATTCTTTCTTCATTTGAAACCAAAGTTTTTGAAACTTTGGGAGTTTCTGTTGAAACAAAATTTGGACAACTTACGTTTATAGCTACCTATTTACCATTCCAATGCGTAGGCCAGCAAAAGAATTTTCTCAAGGGTGACCTTCAGTTCTGATCACCTTCCAGTAACTTTTGAAATATCCCAAGAAATAATTTCTAATCCCAACAGCTCTACTTTCAATTACCATAGAGCTGGTTGGGAGCAATATCGAACATTTATGGAATATAACTTCGATCCAAACATTCCTTTGCAAACCAAAGATGAAATTAATTATGCTCTTGCATCTCTGACTACTTCTATAGTTGAAGCAAGAGCTTCCTCAGTACCAAAATGCGAGGTTCAATTCGATTCAATTATAATAGACGACGATCTTCAGCTCTTGATCCGTCTTAAAAATGTCCGTAGGAGACAATATCAAAGAACACGCGATCCTGCCATGAAAGTTATCTAGCGGGATTTTCAAAAACAAATTAAAAAGCGATTCTCTGCCCTGAGGAACAAAACTTTTGAAAATAATGTTTCTAAATTAGACCCGAGTTCCAAACCCCTTTTGGAAACTCACAAAAATTTTGAAAAATCCTCAAAAGCCAATTCCAGCGCTTAAAGAAGGTGGTAAAATTTTGATCACAAATTTGGAAAAAGCTCAGAAACTTAGTTGAAGATGCTAATTTCAAATAACAGACTGTAGTGGTAATTTTTTATAAGATGGAGTAGATGAAAGCATAGAGTTGATAGTTCCGTTAGAGTACGGCAGTGTGAATATTGCATATAGATATTAGAATAGCGAGCTAGAACAACTTTTAAGGAAGGTACAAATCGGTTTTTTCATCTCTCTTTACCAAACTCCCCCTTTGGAGAGGGATGGTGAGGGGTGTTCTCAAAAGCATTGTTCTGGCAATGCTTCCTACTGTGAAGACCCTCTTGAAGCAATTGACATTGAAGTGGCCCCTCATTGCAGAAATTATTTCCTTCGATGGATAATTTTCCAAACGAGGTCGGGGATTTGATCACTATTCTACAGTGGAATTGTCGAAATCTTATTCCTAAATTAGACTCTTTTAAGTTTTTAGTTCACAATAATGATTGTGATGCATTTGCTCTTTGTGAAACTTGGCTCTCTTCAGATATAGATCTTCCTTTTTGTGATTTTAACATTATTCGACTGGATCGTGAGGATTCGCGTGGAGGAGGGGTACTTTTGGGGATCAAAAAGTGCCATTCTTTCTATAGAGTGAATCTTCCACAATTTACAGGTATTGAAGTTGTCGCATGTCAGGCTATTATTAAAGGTAAGAGCCTTTGTATTGCTTCTGTTTATATTCCTCCTAGAGCCGTTGTTAATCGAAAACAACTTTCAGATATATGTTCAGTACTTCCTGCTCCACGGTTGATTATGGGAGATTTTAATTCCCACGGTACAGGCTGGGGGGAACTGTATGATGACAACCGTTCTACTTTTATATATGACCTCTGTGATAACTTCAATATGACAATTCTTAACAATGGAGAAGTAACACGTTTGGCTGGACCATCTTCGAATGGAAGTAAATTAGACCTCACACTTTGCTCTAACTCATTATCGTTGGATTGCACGTGGAATGTGATCCAGGATCCCCACGGTAGTGATCACTTGCTGATCAAAATTTCGATTGCCAGTGGGTTCAATCCGTCGGAATCCGTTAACGTCGCGTACGACCTCACCCGTAATATCGATTTGACAACGTTCAAGACCGCGATAGAGGAAGCCGTGTCGTCGGTAGAAGGGCTTCCACCGTTGGAGGAATATAACTTCCTCTCCAATCTGATCTTGGACAGCGCGCTTCGAGCTCAAACTCGGCCGGTTCCTGGAACGTCTTTGCGTAGGAAACCTCCTTCGCCTTGGTGGGACCACCAATGCACTGAGGTTTATCGTAAAAAGTCCGACGCGTTTAAGCTTTTCCGGAAACGTGGAACACCCGTGTATTTCGAAGCGTACTCGGCTCTTGAACGCGAACTCAAGAGCCTCATCAAAGCCAAGAAACGCGGATACTGGCGGCAATTCGTGGACGGATTATCGCACGAAACGTCGATTAATACGCTTTGGAACGCGGCGCGAAGGATGCGTAACCGGTCTTCGAACAACGAGAGCGAGGAGTACTCAGATCGTTGGATTCTCAAGTTCGCGCGGAAAGTATGTCCTGATTCCGTGCCGGCACAGATGATTCCTCGCGAAACGACGAATTCTGTAGACGAGATCAGCCAGCCTTTTTCAATGCTGGAACTCTCACTCGCGCTCCTTTCGTGTGGCAATTCGGCTCCGGGGGCTGATAGAATCAAGTTCAACTTGTTGAAGAACCTCCCAGACGTCGCTAAGAGGCGCATGTTGAACTTGTTTTGTCAGTTCCTGGAGCTCAATATTGTTCCGGATGATTGGAGGCAAGTGAGAGTTATAGCCATTAAAAAGCATGGAAAACCCGCTTCAGATCATAACTCGTATCGTCCCATCGCGATGTTATCGTGCATTCGAAAATTGTTGGAGAAAATGATCCTTTTTCGCTTGGACAAATGGGTTGAGACGAACCACCTACTCTCAGATACTCAATTTGGATTCCGTAGGGGCAAGGGAACGAACGACTGTCTCGCGTTGCTTTCCACAGAAATTCAGTTGGCTTTTGCTAATAAAGAGCAAATGGCTTCTGTCTTCTTGGATATTAAGGGGGCTTTTGATTCAGTATCGGTTGAAGTCCTTTCAGACAAACTCCTCGCTTGTGGCCTTTCTCCATTAATAAATAACTTTTTGTACAATTTGCTGTCAGAGAAACATATGAGCTTTTCTCATGGAAACTCTACAGCTTCTCGATTTAGTTACATGGGTCTCCCCCAGGGCTCATGTTTAAGCCCCCTTTTGTATAATTTCTACGTCAGAGAAATTGACAATTGTCTAAGTGACAACTGCACGTTGAGACAACTTGCAGATGACGGCGTAGTGTCTATGACAGGGCCCAAAGGGGTCGACCTGCAAGGACCCTTACAGGATACCTTAGACAATTTGTCTACTTGGGCTATTCAGCTAGGTATCGAATTCTCCACGGAGAAAACTGAGTTGGTCGTTTTTTCTAGGAAGCATAGCCCAGCACAACCGAAGCTTCAACTTTTGGGTAGGCCGATCACTCATTCCATGTCTTTCAAATATCTTGGGGTCTGGTTCGATTCAAAATGCACCTGGATATCCCACATTGAGTATCTGAAGCGGAAATACCAACAAAGGATCAATTTTCTCCGAACAATTACCGGAACGTGGTGGGGAGCTCATCCGTAAGATCTTCTAACGTTGTACCGGACAACGATTTTATCGGTTTTAGAATACGGTAGTTTTTGTTTCCAGTCGGCGGCTAAAACTCACATCATCAAACTGGAACGTATCCAGTATCGTTGTCTTCGTATCGCGTTAGGATGCATGCACTCGACTCATACGATGAGTCTAGAAGTGTTGGCGGGCATGTTGCCACTATCGGATCGGTTCTCGGAATTATCCCTCAGGCTCCTCACCCGTTATGAAGTTATGAACCCATGGTAATCGAAAACTTTGAAAAGCTTCTTGAGCTGAACCCTCAAACTCGTTTTATGTCATTGTACTACGTGTACATAACTCAGGATGTCAGCCCTTCACAGCATAATCCCCATCGTGTATGCTTCTCCGACTTCGGCAATTCAGTTAGTTTTGATTTATCTATGACGCGGGAGATTCGTGGGATCCCAGAACATCATCGTTCCATGATTGTTCCGTCAATTTACGCTGCAAAGTTTGGCCAAGTTGATTCCGCAAGATCGTTCTTCACAGATGGATCACTAATAGAGTCGTCCGCTGGTTTTGGTATTTTTAACGAATTTCATAGCGCCTCTCGAATGCTTCATGCTCCTTGTTCCGTATATGTTGCTGAGCTGGCGGCAATACATTATACGCTAGAAACGATCGCCTCACTTGCACCAGATCATTATTTTATTTTTACGGATAGTCTCAGTTCTGTCGAGGCTATTCGCTCTATGAGGCCGGTAAAGCACTCCTCGTATTTTCTCATGAAAATACGAGAGCTTTTAAGTGCTTTATCTTAAAGATCTTTTGTCATCACCTTTGCATGGGTCCCATCTCATTGCTCGATTCCGGGCAATGAGATGGCTGACTCACTTGCTAAGGTGGGCGCTATGGAAGGCGATATTTACGATCGACAAATCGCCTACGATGAATTTTTCTTCATTTATCGTCAACAGTCATTCGTCAGCTGGCAGAATAAGTGGAGTGAAGGGAGTTTGGGACGATGGCTATATTCGATCATCCCTAAGGTGTCAAAGAGTTCTTGGTTCAAGGGGTTGGATGTGGGTCGAGACTTCATTCGTCTGATGTCTCGCCTCATGTCCAATCACTATTCGTTAAACGCTCACTTGTTCCATGTTGGGCTGAAGGACAGCAATCTCTGTGAATGTGGACAAGGTTACCAGGACGCAGATCACATTATTTGGTCTTGTGCTGAGCATCGCGGAGTCAGATCTGAACTGTACGATTCCCTTCGGGCTCGAGGTAGACAACCTAATGTTCCAGTTCGGGATATTTTGGCTAGACGCGATCTGGAGTTTATGAAACTCATATATGTTTACTTTAAGAATATTAACATTAGATTGTAAGTTTTATTAACCTTGTGTTTAGTTTGTATTTTGTACGTGTGGGTTTTTTTTTATGTTTGTTTTCAAGATGAATAGAAATTAGTTCATGTTTTAGGATTAATTAAATATTTGTATCGTAAACCACATTTCAAACCTGCCTCTCCCTTTTCCCATCCAAAAAAATTGTAAATCTCCACTAACCTCGAGACAACCGCGAGTATCCGGTCCAGCTCCTTTAACTTTAAATATAAGAAATCAATAATGTATAACAAAAATGATAACTCGGCTCTGTAAAGTTTATTCGATTGAGCCTGTACAAATAAAGTAATAAATAAAAAAAAAAAAAAACTATGTAAATCGTTGACTTCACGTAGAAGTAATACTAAAACATATAGTCAAAGCTCAGAAACTTGCTAAGCAATTTGAGAGTTCCCATAATTTCAGTTTGGGTCTTACTAGTCCTATTGAGAATCAGGTTGCTCGGGATTATCTGAATATTTTCTCTCGGGAAAATATTTTTGATGATTCCTGGGGGACTGATTTGGACGAAGTAAGGTCTATGACTAAAAAGTTTCAAAATATGAAAGCTCCAGGTGATGATGGAATTTTCTATATCTTCATCAAAAAACTCCCAGAGAGTACCTTGTCTTTCTTGGTAAAATTAAACTGGGTGGCCTTCGCTTTGAGAGGAAAGGTCTTTAGAACGGTTTGTTTACAAATGCTGAAGGGCCCTTTTCTAATATTAATTCAGAATTTCTTTGATGCTCTGGTGCTAATTTTACTACTCATCATTCTCGTCTATGATTATGTTTGCTATTAAACTAGAGAAAGTTTTCTAAATAACGTTATAGTGAAGCAAATTGTATTCATCAGGGAAAAAAAGAACAACAAAATTAACTTTGAATTGACCTTTGCTGAAAAAAAACTATGGTTTTAAAGCAATTATATTTGCCGTATTCATGCTACAAGGTGAAAATCGCTGTTGCATCAATTCGCATTGACGGCATTGGCTCTTCACAGATTGATAGTTCCTTAGGTGCTGTTTATTAACTACGTATACATTGGGGGGGGGGGTTCACTTTTTGTCCACGGTCCATACAAATTTTAAAATTTCAGGAGGGGGGTCAAGAATCCCAAAAAACTGTATACGTAGTTAATGAACAGCCCCTGTGATATTTTTCATTTGAGCGACAGAGTACGGAACAGCCCGCCATGCTTCACGCACAGAATGACAGTTGTTTGTGGGGTTTTGCCATAGGAGTAAAGAGGTACAGTATCGCCGGAAAGGTCAATCAGAAAAGGAACGAAAAAATAGCTACAGGTAGACTGCGATGAAAAAAAAAAGAAGAAGAAGCACGGTATTCGATCTGACACCAGACCCTGGCACGGAGCCGCACGGAGCGCACCGAATAACCATAGCACGGCACCAAGCCGAATAAAACGGCTCCGCGTTCAGGTTTCTTGTTCGTGTCGGTGGCGAGCCGACAAGAGGTACCGAAACCGAGTGCGTGTTAGCTTTGAACGGGCGTTACTTACTGTACAAATTGGAATTTACAGATAATGCTACAATGCATAATCACGATGGTGTTTCAATATGATGTCTGTGTTTGGGAAACAATAACAAAATGAAATTTTGATTGCCTTTCTTTTTGCAACCGTCGGTAAGCTGCACAGACTCCTCCCATCATGATTAGTTTGCTATCAAGTAGCGACACTCTCTTATTGCGTAGTTTGCCAATGTCAATACCGTGAAAGCAAAGGGCAATTAACGAGTTATTAACGAAAGATGAAGAGAATCGATCGAAATCTCTTGCACCCCTGCATCCAAGTTCGGCTACAAGATTTCAACTCTGGAGAGCATTTTGTGTGGTTGTTGGGGGCGTGTGGTTCAGAATATGGAGAAACAGGCACATATAAATTCTATTTCAACTCTTTACTGTAATAAGCTTGTTGGCCCTGAAAAGGGCCGTTTTGTTGTCAAAGTTGGTGATGATGTAACCTCCGAAACCGTACAGAGTGCAGGGGCATGAAGTAGTTCGCCTCCTCGTGGTGTGCCCTGGAAACGCTAATTATCGAACCCAAGGGAGAGATATTGCGGCTAAACGAACTACCGCAGAGTAGGGACGCTGGAACCCCATCCAGCTCGTCCCAGGAGGTTGAGAAGCCCTGCACAAACCCTCGTTGTAGGAGTGACGCCGGGTTCTTAGAGTGCCTAGCACACGCAGCTGGTAAGCGGTCACATCTGTCCTAAGCTGCCCTGTTGGACAGTTGGCTGGCTATCACATCTGCTCTAGAACTCGGGCGAACAACAACAACAAGAGGAAGGCCCTGCACAGCTGCTCACTGTGCAGTAGCGAGTGTCACGTCGGACACAACACCAAGTGATGCGCCATAGCGCAACCGGCCCCCTCCCATGACGTAATGTTTTCGGGCGGTTCCGGGGAGGGCAAGGGCCTAGAGCACAGGGTAAGGTTTAGTGGGTCGGGAGAGCTATTTCTCCTATCCCCACACCCTGAGATTCCCCCCCCCCCCCTGTATAAAAAAAAGAGCGCATCTCTGTCGCTTCAAAGTGTAGATGATATCCATGGCCGCTTGGCGTGTTCAGTGTAGGTGACAGCATAACGGATCTCATTTTCTAGGAACATCTTCAGCACACCTCGTAGATCAGACCGGAGATACGTTTGACACCACCACGGCGAACCAGACGACGGATGGCGGTTATCACGAAGAACCTTGCGATGACGCTTGGTGCCTTCTTTATCAAGATCTTTTCCTCCTCTGCCACAACCAGTCATTGTTGCTTGTTAGGTAGAAGAGTGGACTACCTATAACCTGCCACCACCTTCCTACTGCTGCTTCTGCTGCCTGCTCACCACGCCGTCCGAAATGCCGCGAAAATGAGTTTAGGCTAGACAGCAGCGCTCTTTTACATCTTTTCAGGTTATAGCAGCATTATGTGCAAACAAGTGGTACTCGATTATGACGACTGGGTTTGGGAAGAACGTTTATTTAATATTTTTTTTTCCTTTGGTTTGTTTTTTTCCGTCGATCTTGTTTTCCGTGCTGAGCACCAATGCTACCGACGTGCCAGGAAGGCAGCTCCCACACCTGGACCCTACCTATCGACCCATCAACTCATGAACCGGGGACCAACGGCTTTACTTCCCATCCGAAGGAAGGCGTGATCAGAGATGTTATGCCTCAGAACATCCCGGCGGCGCCGACTGGTATTGAACCCAGGCATGCTGGGGTGAGAGGCAATCACGCTTACCACTACTCCACCGGCGCCGTTATCGTTTATTTAATGAAAACAGTGATAAAATTATCACTTTTTATTTGTACATTGGACAATGCGTGACATTTACCACTTTTTCAAAAGTTTCTTGTTGAAAATAAATAGTCGGAAGCAATTTTATTGATGCGTAGAAATATTTCTGATCGATTGGTGATAAAATGATTGAAATTTGACCAAGGGCAGCTGAGTTATTAACGTTCAAAATCTTTCTTAATTTGTTACATGTTCCATTTTTGGTTTTCACAAAGTGTACCCTCATATAGAAATCAAAGACGTTGTCCTACGTAAAAATTGAAACCAGGGATCGTCAGCTGCACAGCAAGGTATTGAGGTGCGTTGAAGTCAACCCCGGTCTTTCGATCCGAGATATGACCAGAAGGTACACTGCCAACTTTCAAACGGTGCGGAACATCCTTGCCAGGGAAGGACACAAGTCGTACAAAGCCAGTAAACATCCAAACCGGCACATGAAGCAGAATTCCGTGGCCAAAAAGCGTGCAAGGCTGTACGACCGTGTTTTGAAGAAACACAAGGGCTACAGTTTGATCGTTGAGGAAACATACGTTAAACTCGATTTTAAGCAGCTTTCCGGTCAAAAATTTTACATCGCGACTGGACGTGGGGACGTGCCGGGAAGATTCAAGTTCGTGTTTGCCGACAAATTCGCGAAGATTGCCATGAATTGGCAAGCGAGTCACATCCTCGACGATGGCATCCCAAGTTTACATCGAAGAATGCCTGAAAAAGCGTGTATTGCCATTCATCCACAAGCATAGGGACAAAGTCATCTTTTGGCCCGATTTGGCCAGCTGCCACTACTCCAAGGTGGTTCTGGAGTGGTATGCTGCCAACAAGATCAATTTTGTCCCCAAGCTAATGAATCCTCCGAATTGTCCGGAACTTCGACCAATCGGAAAATACTGAGCAATTTCAAAGCATCGACTTTGACGAAGTGGCGGGGCAGTCAAGGACATCCAGCAAATGCGGCAAAATAGAAAAAAAATGCGCTAATTCCGTGTCAGTTTCCACTGTGCGGGCGCTGATGGGCTTCATCAAGAGGAAGGTTCGAGATTTCGTTCGAACTGGAGAAATGCAACCACCTAATGCTGAAACTTTGAAGTTTCAATAAAAGTACGGTAAAGCAACCTTTAAGGGGCTGTTCATAAACTACGTAGACAGTTTTTTTTTAATTCTTGACCCCCTCTGCCCCTGCGTAGACAATAGTCCATACAAAAAATTTGAAATTTGTATGGGCCGTGGATAATTGTCAACCCCCCCCCCCCTAAACTGTCTACGTAGTTTATGAACAGCCCCTAATGGACTTTTTAAACTTATTGAATCACGAGTTACAGGTCTTTTTGTGCGTACCAATTTACTTGTAGTCAGCCTTTAACTAACCATATGCATACTATCATTACTTCAATCAAGCTTCTGCCCCAACCTCAAATCAGGCACACATTTATTGAATATCCCGACCCCGAGCTCATTAATGCACTTCCACATCCGATATTTGCCGTTTCCGCACCTTCGTCGCCTTCGACTTCGGCAAAAATGCTGCCCTACTCGCAGGTATCGCTTCAATCTAAAACATGGAGAGGAAGACCCTCCACTAATGGAGCACACACAAACACAACCCCTGCCAGAAGTACTTACATTCTTGTACCAGGAAAAGGACGTCACCGACGGCCGGGCGTCGGCCCGGCACTTGAGCGTAACGTTTTCGCCCTCGGCCCGGGTGATGACTCGGCTCGGATCTTCGTTGGCCAGATGCACCGATACGACCGGTTCGTCTGCAAACAGGCGGCAGGAGAGAAGGAAGCAATAATTAATATAAAATACAGCTTTGGTGCATTAGAGAGGAAATTATAAAATTTAATTTATCGTATACTGGGTCTCTGTCGGTCGGTCGGTCCGTCGTGGGGCTGCGAGACGTCTCCTATACGGCCCCTTAATCGCATAGCAGTCCCATAGGGGACAAGTAGGCATTTTTAGTAAATCATGTTTTGTTGAATCAGTTGAAAAATATGGCAACTGACCTCTGGACGATTGCATTTCAGTAGTTCTACCACACAAAGAAAGAAGATGTCAATTGAAAGCGGATAGCGTTGTTATCTCAAAACTGACGACCCATATGGGACTGATATGCGATTATATGGCAAATGCTATTTCGGTACGAGAGTGACGGGATGGAAGTAATGGTCACTCCCATTTAGCGGCGGACGGCAGCAGCAGCAGTCGCAAGCGGCCATATTTTCCGAATGTGGTCTTCCGGATAGTGGCGGTGCTGCTGATGCTTGCTACTGGCCTGCTGGCGAGAAGCGATGGTGCTTTATTACTGTGAAATTGGTCTCGTAGCGCAGTTGCAAAATTTACTCTTTCCCCGGTTTGGTGCGACAAACGGAAAATGGGTTTATTTCACTCGGTTCGGTACAATTAAACCTCAGTTGTGTTTGGGGTTTTTCGTTCGCTCTGCTTTGCGGTGTGGGTGTTGGTGTTGGGTTGGTTCACTCGAAATGGCTCAGGATAATTATAGGGGCTCCAGGAGTGAGCACAAAAGCAGGATCGAAACCTGTGAAATGTGATCAAAGCTCGATGGTTTACAATTTCAGTACATTTGCAACTAAGCCAGTGAATTTAATAAAGCTCACGAAATTTGAGCTGATTATAGCATACGTGTATGTGTTGATAGTGGTTCCCAGAATAATACTGGAAAGAGCGATGCTCGTCACGTATTCGTACCTGGCTTCCAAACTATTTTCCTTCGTCCAATTAGGGAATAAAAACTCAAACAGAATTCGCTATCAGCTGTGAGCTCTGTCCCTCTCGCACTCCAGCACAGGAAATCACTCTTGACAAAACTTGGCCCATTAAACGAATGAGTTCGTTCCAGTTTAGAAATGATAAATTATAAGCACACCCGTTTGGTCCTGCCGCCGCCGCCGGACTGTGAGACAGATAAGAAGTCACAGTCGCACCATATGTCCTCCGCCGGACTGCAGAGCTGCACGACGCTATGAGTGATACTGGTCATCTCCGCAACAGGCGACCCTGGAGGGAGGTCGGACAGCGAAATAAATATTAGCTTCGCGACATAAATAAAAGCTTATTAATGTTTGGTGCCAGCAGCCAGCAGCAGAAGCAGCAGCATCCGCCACCCACACACGACCAAACACACGTGCCGAATCCCGGAAGCGTCGTTGCCCCACCAACACCAGCCGGAAATGGAAACTCATTTTAAATTAAAACGATTCAGGCGATAAAAGTGATAAACTGCGCTTGTGACCCACGTCCGGCCTCCATGGCCAAATGCTCGGGAGCGGGGACAATTTATTAGTGCAGTTGTAAATGGGTTGTTTAAATAAAAATGCAATGGTGCTCTTGAAATGTAATTACACGCAGTTAAATGCAAATTTTACAAATTAATTGATCAGGCATTCGACTGGGTGTCGATTTCGATAGGCTAGAGGGTTACTTGTTGGGGGTAGCGACTGTGACAGCTTGTAGTCATGGACAATGGGAGTTGGATCATTTGAAATAACTAATGTTCTGCCAGTAGAATGGTGGGAATTTCAAATGGCATCCATATATTCAAAGGTCATCATTGTACAAACTAAATTGAATAGTATAATTTACTACGTTAACAGTTGGCATCATTAACACCACAGCATAAAAGTGTAAACATGCAGTCTGAAGTGTTTACACGCAATAATGGAAGAGATGAGCGGAATAGTGGTGTCTGCTGTTCTTTGGATTGTTCGATCATTCAGCATATGGGCTTGAGTGGATGAGGGATGCGGGATTTTAGAGTGCGGTTCATTAGAAGAGAACTTGCTGGCGATCCCTACTTTCTCACAGGATCAAATGCATGTTATTTGTTCTTCCGTATTGGTCGATATTAGCAGTTGAAATTTTTCGTTTGAACTCAAAGAAGCTGTATAACACTTGGGGGCCATACACTTAAAGTCTGTTCCATTTAGAATTATGTTTCCATTTATCATTTTGCAGGATTTTTATTTAGCTTTTAGGGAAAAAATAACAAAAAATATTCGTCAGCTTTTCGGATGAATTTTTGAACTTTTCGTGGAATACTACCATCCTTTTCCACCACTTCTCCAAATCAGATGGTGTTATGATTGTTTTGCCACATTTCTTCAATTTGCGCTTGAGAATTGCCCAAAAATTTTCAATGGGACGAAAATCTGGACAATTTGGTGGATTGATACTTTTCTCAATAAAATCGACATTATTCTGCTTATACCATTCTATGACATAGCGGCTGTAATGACAGCTGGCAAAGTCCGGCCAGAACTTTACGGGACCTTAGTGTGATTGAATGAACGGCAAAATTATGTTCTGAAGTGTCTTCTGTCCTTGTGAAGTTGTCCACTCATGTCGCTCCAGTCATGAAAACCTTTGTTTTCTTACCGCAACTGCAGATGCCTTGCCAAATCATCAACTTGCGAGAGAATTTATCTGCAAAGACAAATTTGACTTTATCTGGAGCATACCCCTTACGTTTAGCAATGTAAAAATGTTGTCCAAAGCCCATTTTTACGTACATAAGTTTCATCGTCCATCAATTGGTTAGAACTTGCTCGAACAGCTTCCTTGCATGGTTTTTGGCAACCGGGTTTTGTTGTTTTTTGCACGTGAGGTGCAGAATTTTTTCACGTCTGTCACGTTCCATCATCGATAACTTTTGAACAAGTATATGAATCCTGGTGAAATTTTCACTACTAAATAAACAATCTTTTTGGATCAAAACGCTGTCCATAGTTTCTTGCTAAGACAACTAGAGGCGCTACAGTAATTCAAAAGAAGCGGCCAAATACTAACTGGAACAAACTTTACGTAGGTGAGAGTCTAGGATTGCGATACTTTGGGGTTGGGATAAGTTGGATCAACCAGGTGGAAGCAAACCTACGGAGCATTTCGCGTGATCAGAGATGTTATGCCTCTGAACACCCGGTGGCGCCGACTGGGATTGAACCCAGCCCTTTTGCAGTGAGAGGTAATCACGCTTACCACTACACCACCGGCACCACTACTAGAAAGTCATCTCGTTTGATTTCAGCAATCCATAACTGTAACCCGAAGAAGATGAGTTGTGCAAACTAATTATTGACAAATGGACTGAACCCAATTATTATTGCAACTTTTATCAAGGTTTTAAAGCATTCTATAAGCCCAAATCATGGACTGCAAGGCTGTCATAAAACCAAAATTTTTATTTGTGAAATTGGTTTTCCTAAATGTGGAAAAAATCTTCAGGATATTTATTTCAATGATGACCACTAACTGCTCAAGATAGATCAAAATGAGTAAAAAATAAATTGAGGGATAAAACAGACTTTATTGGTTACTGACCATGACTATTGAGTAGGAAATATGGATGAAAATTTAAATCAACGCTTTTATTAACATATTCGCAAGTATGAGGAGCTGTAAACGATTTAATTTATTCTCTTTAAATATTTGTTAATATAAAAGCAAGTTAGACAAAGTAATACCGTTAGCGTTAGCGTTGTTATGATATACTTCGTAGATTGGATACTACCCAAGTAACAATTTGGGTTTTGTGAGGGTTCTGTAGACCATGATTTAGACTTGTAGAATGCTTTAAAACTTTGATAAAACTTACAATGTTACTTGGGTAGTGACACTCACGTCTCTTCTGAAATTCTCAGTTAGACTACTTTCAGGAATAATGCTGGGGTTCCAATCTAAACAAGAGTAACAGAAGCATGACTGTCGCTATTCCCGGCCACGCCCATCTTTACCATAGCTAGGGATAGGGAAGGAAATGTTGATGTAGTACTTACTTAACGAGAGGCCACCGACTTAGCGACACCCTCATAAGTGCTACGGAGTTGGAGGGTTGGGTAAAAAGGGTATTCGGTTAGGATTCACCTCAAGTTGGCGATGCAAACAAAAGTATGTATTGTTTATTTGTTGTTTATTTAATCTATCGATAGCCGGCTATCTAAAGAACATATTCATTTTGTTTAGTGATCATGAATTTTAAGAGTCATGACCAGGCATGGAAAATCATTTGTATCATTTCATAAATTCATTTACATTCATTTGCCTCTAACTTTTTTCATCAACAGCATTCCGCAAAATGATGTATAGAACTTTTGTAGGTTTTGTTATTAACTACAACTTTTGGTTATAACTCAAATCTGTATCTCTTATGCATCACGAACTAGAGCGGGCATAACTTGTTACTGTTTTTCAGTGAATGTAAAATACATTCACTGAAAAACAGTAGTGGCTTCTGTTCACTCTGGTTTGTCATGCATAAGAGATACGGATTTAACTTTTTGACAAAAGTTGTAGCTAATAACAAAACCTACAAAAGCTCTATACATCATTTTGCGGAATGCTGTTGAAGAAAAAAGTTAGAGGCAAATTAATGTAAATGAATGCACGAAATGAATGCAAATGATTTTCCATGCCTGGTCATGACGGAGAGCTTGGGATTAAACCCATGATTTTCTGCTCAGTAAGCAAAAACGAACCCTCCAGGGTCATCGAGCATCTCAGAACCATAACGCTTCGCGACAATACAGGACTACGTTTTCGCTTGATATGCAAGTAGTTTCCGAGGTTTATGTTCAATTTCAAATATACAAATGAAGGTGGCGATTTATTTTGCTGTGAAAGAGTTTGGGGTTAAATCCATGATTTTCTGCACAGTAAGCAAAATCGATCCCTCCAGGGTCATCGAGCATCTCATAATCCACAGCGCTTCGCGTCAAAGTACGAATATATGGATTAACTATCTATTATTGAATAACTATTATTTACTACAATCAAAACGTGACTACTAAAATCGCAAAAAGATATTCTCACAAATATATTTCACGCAACCAGGAATCTCAAAACCATTAGACGCTATAATGATACTCTGCACATGTTAGACACAAGAAGAGGCCAAAAAGCAAGCGTCCGACACACAAAACCAGCCAGATCCACTTGCAGTCACAATCAACGATTCTCAAACAATCGCCCTCCAATCTCCTCCCGCATCCAACAACACAAATCTCCACTACAACATCTAACGAATTCAAAACTCCGAAAATCACTCATCTATAGCAAGTTAGTGGAAGCAACCCTGCATGCAACCATTCTTCATGATACACTTTTTCTGCCTATCTTTCTATTAGGCCTGTGGACATGCGTTAGCTTCGAAACTTCTAACCAAACTGGGAAAATTTTCAGATCACAAAAAAAAAATTAAAGGTAATTACAAAATAAATATTGATTATTTTACGCAAAAACGAGCACTCTTGTAAAGGGCGAACACGAAATTATTGCGACACCAAAAATGTCATGCCAATTTTCTTATAACGTTTAGAATCAAACCAAAATTTTAGGGTAGTTTTATACATATATTTACTTCAAAAATCAAAAGAAAAGTTAATCGATGGAGCCTTGAGTGTAAAATTGAACGCATTTTCGCTTGATGCCCTCCATCAAAGTCTTTACAGTGTCATCCGGTACCAGTTTCTCAGTTTTTTTTCCATTTTCTTAACATGTCCTTCTCGTCTTTGACTGTCTTCTTGCTCTTCCGAAGTTCCCGCTTCATTATTGCCCAGTACTGCTCCACCGGGCGCAGCTCCGGACAGTTTGGCGGATTCATGTCCTTTGGAACAAAATGGACAGAATTGGCCTCATACCACTCCAGGACACTTTTAGAAAAGTGGCATGATGCCAAATCTGGCCAAAATAGCGGAGCTTCGTCGTGCTGCTGCAAGAACGGCAAAAGGCGCTTCTCGAGGCACTCAGATTTGTAGATCTCGCCATTTACTGTGCCCTTTGTCACGAAAGGCTCACTCCTCAGTCCGCAAGAGCAGATGGCCTTCCAAATGAGATATTTGGAGGCGAACTTCGACATTTTCTTCTTCTTAAATTTGAAGGCCACATCGAACTTCCTCTTCCCGGTGAAAAACTCCAACCCCGGAATTTGCTTAAAATCGGCTTTTATATACGTTTCGTCGTCCATCACACAGCAGCCATATTTTGTCAGCATCTTCTCGTAGAGCTTCCGTGCCCGAGTTTAAGCCGTCGATTGTTGCCGCTCATCGCGGTTTGGTAATCCAGCTCTCTTCTTTGCATTCTGGACGTAGCTCTGCGACATGCCGATCTTTTTAGCCAAATCACGGCTTGAGACGTTGGGATTTGCTTTGATCATCCGCTTCACCTTTCCCTCCGTCTTTTTGTTCTCCGGTCCCGGTTTTCTTCCAGCTCCTTTGCCGTGGTCCAACGTCAACCGCTCCTGGAACCGCTTCAACACTCTGGAGACGGTTGAATGGTGAATGTTCAACATTTTTCCCAACTGACGGTGCGACAGGTCAGGAAATTCCAGGTGTTTGGAAAGAATTTGTTCTCTCAACTCGCGTTGGTTCACCTCCATTTTCGTTGAATCGAAAAACACGACTTCGAGTTTGACAGCATGTACACAATACACATCAATGAGAAAGTGTGCAAAATTTGGTTGATTTTTACCCTATGGTAAAAAAGTTATGCCCTGTTGAATGTGTCGCAATAATTTCGTGTTCGCCCTTTATTGTATGCTAATGCTAATTGACTGTAACAAATATAATATGCTGAGATAAAATAAAATAACTATAAAATTATATGCAAAATTTACTAGAAGATCATTACTCTATTGGTGAGAAGTTTCTAATAAGCCCTCCCAGTTCCTCTGTATACAGAACAAATCTTATACTATAATCAGTATTGCTCAGTCTGCATGAAGTAGCCGATTTTATCAAGGAAGTTCTATTAACAACCAAGAATAATTTGTTTGAGGCATACTGAAGCATTCAGTATGTGTGTATGTGTCACCATCATCGTTGCAAATATAAATAAATTAAACATAACCCTTTGCTTCAGTACCATTAACCTCCATGTCCATGGGGAGGGGCAAATTTGTTAGGACATATGTCGATACTACAGATATTGAATTAGTCTTGGGTGATCTAGTAGAAAAATAATCCGATCTCTAGAATTATTTCGGAACCTATACCATCTTGTATACGTAGCAATAGGTCGGACACGATCCACATAGGCACTTTGAATTGTTTGGACATATTTCGATTCTACTGACATCATTGCAGTCCTGGTTGATATAGTAGAACAAATCAACTGAACTCCAGGACGATTTAGAGAACCTAGAATATCCGGCATACATGGCACTTACTCGCATATATACGATTCGTTTATGATTTGATAACGAAAAATGTAATGTTCATATCAAGGGGTTGGTAGCTCCGCACAGTGTGCCAAGATCAGATTTGGGCACACATGGGCACTAGACTGATGCAAAATTTGAAATTTTCGCTCCACAGTGTTCAAACGGTTTCAAATCGGGTCCTGATTAGCCTCCGAAAATTTAAACTCATTTGATAAGAAACTGACTTGGCACAAACCATTTGAAGTTTATATGGAAATTACTGTGGGAAAACAAAACTTTTTGTTCATTGTCTTCTAGCCTTTTTACATATTGTACTGTTAACAAATTCTATTGCTATTCTTATGGGAATTTTTATCAGCTACAACTTTGCACAACATCGTTTTACAGCCAAACGTCAAACTAAATAGTTATTAATTGTCTAAGAGATTGATAATCTTATGGCAAGATTAAGCAACTGTATTGTGGGCAACACTGTATTCTGCAGTGTGACATAGTAGCCATGATTTTTGTCCTCTATTCTACGCGCCATAAACACCAATGTTGCCTGCTGAACAGTTGATTGAGCATAATCGTAAGACGTCAGTGACTTGAATCATTTATAATTTTTGTTCCTTACATTTGATCGAAAAGTGGTCTTCAACAAAGTTGTAGCTGAGAAAATGTTCAACAAGCTCAGTTATCATTTTCTAAAGTAAAGTAAACTGGTGAATTTTGAGATAGATATGTACCGAAATTATGGGTTCTTCATAGTTATTCCAATATAAACTTCAAATGGTTTGTGCCAAGTCAGTTTCTCATTAAATGAGTTCAAATTTTGGGAGGCTAATCAGGACCCAATTTGGAACCGTTTGAGCACTGTGGAGCGGAAATTTCAAATTTTGCATCAGTCTAATGGGCACGCCAATTGACACAGTTTGGCACCCATGGTAGGAAACATTAACGATCTTTGAAGTTAGTGGCATCACTGTACTTTGTCTGCGCCTGCTCAGCGCAAGTGTCAAATCAATGTTATTACATTTTGAAACGCAACCTAGAATTTTCGCTTAGTTCCCCAAAACCGAGTTGGATTCCCCACTAGAATGGCCAACAGTGCACAGGCACAGGCATTAGCCTGTCCGAACAGTAATTCATTCCATGCAACACAAACCAAAATCAGGGTAATCGCTAATGATCAAAATCGCATGTATAATTACACTCCACTCAATCAATCCCACATTCCACAAAGCACCGGGTATGATATGAAAAAATGCCAAAATTATGTTCGTTTCACTGTAGCTTTGTGTGGCAGATGAGAAATGGCCAGGGAAGGAATAAGGAAGATAAACGGCTCGTCACAACTAGCTGCTCTGTCTTGTTTCGGATATGCTAGTTTGAGTTTAGTTTCGCCGACTGTCGCTCCACGGGCACATGCAACACATTTAGCAGAGGAACACTTTCGTCTCATTCTTGGCCTCCCCGAGTCGTGTATCCACGTTGTACCGGTTCGATGCCAGTTAGCCTTCTGATCTCGGCAGCCGATTTCGATCCCCGAAAGAGTTCCAGCGATTTCAACATTCGCAGCAGCTTTCCCCGGCGGCTGTAAATTCCGAATGCCATCAGATGCGTTTTGATGCTGTCTTTGCTTTGGAACTCCATCACCTTTTCGAGGGGATCCTCCATTCGGATCAGTTTGTCCAGCCTCTGGATCATCGCCTTGCCTGCTTATTGTATTCTTCCTTCAAAACAATACATTCGAACTGTCAAATGAAACGGGTTGCCAAGCATGCCATTATTCACAAGCAAACAAAACTCAGCACCATGACTGATGCTGTTGGTACACGTGAGACACACTGAGAAAAACTTGGTACATAATAAGTGTGTAGAGTGACCAACCTTAGGTTCGTATTGGAAATGAAAAAAATGACCATGAAAATGTCTCACACTGGACAGACCCCAGGGAATTTCCGTGTAAATCCGGTGTAACTTATGGAATTGAGATCATTTCTCGATTATTTGCAGGGTGTTGGTTTGACCCGGTTAAAAATTGAGAGCCAAATGAACAACAAAATGGTAAAAAGGTAAATGAATCATTAAACAATGACGATGTTCCTTAATAAGTAAAAAAAATCTCCTTAAAATAGATCGGATTGCTCCTTAAATGATTGATCAAAATACGTTAAAAATCTTAAAAGGCTCAGTAAATATTTAATGTACGCTCCCTAAAATAGAGAAAACTGTACATTAAGCATTTGAAAATGCTCCTTAGTATGCACCGCTTTGCACCATTTTGAAGTGTAATTGAACCATATATCATCGGAAAAGCTGCTGTCGAAAGGTTAATAAGTACCATGAAATCAGCTGAAATGTTCAGTAAATCATTGTGTGCATTTGTGCATTTTTACTGAACATTTCATCTGATTTCATGGTACTTATTAACCTTTCTTCAGCAGCTTTTCCGATGATATATGGTTCAATTACACTTCAAAATGGTGCAAAGCGGTGCATACTAAGGAGCATTTTCAAATGCTTAATGTACAGTTTTCTCTATTTTAGGGAGCGTACTTTAAATATTTACTGAGCATTTTAAGATTTTTAACGTATTTTGATCAATCATTTAAGGAGCAACCCGATCTATTTTAAGGAGATTTTTTTTACTTATTAAGGATAATTTCATCTGTTTTATTGAGCAAAAGTAGGGCTGCCCAACAAAATTGATGACAGCTAAATAATCCGGGACGGAAAGGTTACAATGAATTTTTGTGACAACACATCAGTCCCTTCGCGATTTTCGCAACATCATTTAATGTTTCCGCGATTTTCGCGACTGAAAGTTCAAATCCGCGAAAATTGTGAAATCCGCGCCTGTTGCAACAGCCCTGGATTTACTATAGGTCTCAATAATGGAACTCAACTGTTTTAATATACTGTTTGGATGACTTTACAAATCATGCATAAAATGGGAAAATAATAAAATTTGTATGAAATTATTAATAAAATTGGTATGAAATTATTATTACGGACGATGGAGGACGATGGTGACTAACGACGATGCAAACTGAGAAGCAAAGTCGAAATTTATTTGAGCTCAACAATCAAGAATCTTTTCAATCCGGGTCTGAGTGACACACCACCAGTCCCTATGCTAAATACCAGCGGCTCCGTTGGGCATTCCGAAGAGATCCCCGATTGCAGCTATAAAATTTTCGCCAGCGGAAATGCGGCAGGTCCCTCGCTAGCAGCATCCTAATCAACGGAAAAGTTGAACGCCAACGGAGATGATGTTACAGCGGCTACGACAATTCTTCTGCCAATAGCGGCTCGTGTCCATAGTCAGTAGAGAGGGTGTTCCAAAGGGCCAAAAAGAACGGTGAGAATCTTGAGACGACGTTGGATCGATTGCTGCTGGAGCTGTTGTCAATTTTGATGCCGATTTCGAGCTGATACCAGAACTATTGGTTCCTAATGCCGAAGCGATGCCGCTACAACTCGATGCCGCATTATTGACGTTTAAATCATGAACATACTCAACTAATTCTATGATTGTTCAAACTAAACATTTGCTATTTATTTTCAACTTTACTGGAACATGGATATCGTCAATAATACGTGATGGTGCAGATATGTTAACATACCGTTGCGGTGTTGTTGCAGTTTAATGAGAATAATTAATATCAATTTCCACTTATGATGGGCAACGGGTTGACTCACCGGGCAATTTTGCGGGACGGGCTTCGGGTTTCTATGTACCGGGACGGGTTTCTTTTTCTCTTTCTTACAGGTGATGTAAAAGCGATTAACTTCCACGGGCAGCGGCAGCAGCAGAATATTCAGGCGAGACGAAGATCAGCATAGGCTCCTCCGGTTGCAACAGGTAGGTGTCCTCCAATAGGATAGGCTCACTTGCCTTTCTCTGTGAAGGTTCACCGGAAGGCTGCTTTAGGCAGTTCTCACAGAGTTCCTGCCTATAGATAAAGCGGAGTCGACTATTGGAACTGACGTGTAGACTCTTGTTGACGTCTATACAAAGGTGCGATATCAGAGCGGCGGTTGGTCTTGAAAAAGTAGAGCTTCGGAATATCCTGTAGAGCCACGTTCTCGTGTACCGCACTGTCGAACAGGTTGAAAAAGGAATTCGAGGATGTCGCCTCCGAACGTAGGGAGATTCATACGAGGTAGCTTGACATCAGTGTGTGGAGAAGCATTATGGGCGACAACCGTTGGACTGCTGTTTGCGTTGGCCGCCGTGTTGTAGCAGGTGGAAATCATTTGAATGAATTCTGCCTGTTGCTGTACCAGTTGTTGAATGGCAGCGCCGCCATCTTGTGATGCTGCCTTAGAGCGGGTCGAATAAAAATCGAACCTTTTCCGATAGGCTACTTTTTTTGGTGGCATCACTATGAGAATGTTTGCTCTGATACTGATCAGTATTGAAGTACTTCAGCAGGGATGCCGGATTTGAAGATTTGAAGACGAAAAGTGGTTAGGATTTGAGCACACATAACTCTGTCAATAGCAGATGGATTTTAATTATAAACAAGCCAATCGATTGGAAATTATTCTACGAATTTGCTTAACTGACATAACCCCAAGCCATAAAAACTTCCTCAAAGCCCCAAGGCTGCAAAATGCGTGTCGATTCATGGTTGACATGGTTGGTTCTCAATAATGCGATGATCAATCTTTATGATTTAGCCACCATTCGAAAGGTATGGCTATCGTCTTTCATTTAATATAGGTAGATACCCGATTGGACCTGTGATTGGCCATCCGGAACGGAAAAACCCGGAAAAGTCCCGAGCAAAATGCGTGTCGATTGAAGTTGACATGACTGGTTCTCGGTGATTTGGTTACCAAATTTCAAGATTGAGCCACTATTTGAAAGGTATAACTATCTACTTTCGAACGGAACAGACAACGAACTGATTGCACATGTGGTTGGCAAATCGGAACGGGAACACCCGCGAAAGGTGGCTCTGTGGAAATTCGGATTCACCGATAAAATGGTCAATTCCTGAAAGTAGACCTAGAGATCCGCGATTTTTTCTAAATTGCAAACAATTATAAGCAGAGAAGAAATATACCATCAACATATCGATTCTGCAAACAAGTGGCCAGAAAACGGTCCCCTGAATATCTGGAATCACCGGGAAAATAGCCAATTCCTGAAAGTAAAACTAGAGATCCGCGATTTTTTCTAAATTGCTTACAATCATGAGCATAGAGGAAATATACCATCAACATATCGATTCTGCAACCAAGTGGCCAGAAAACGGTCCTCTGGATATCCGGAATCACCGGAAAAATAGTAAATTCTTGAAAGTAGACCTAGAGATCCGCGATTTTTTCTAAATTGCTTACAATCATGAGCATAGAAGAAATAAACCATCAACATATCGATTCTGCAACCAAGTGGCCAGAAAACGGTCCTCTGGATATCCGGAATCACCGGAAAAATAGTAAATTCTTGAAAGTAGACCTAGAGATCCGCGATTTTTTCTAAATTGCTTACAATCATGAGCATAGAAGAAATAAACCATCAACATATCGATTCTGCAACCAAGTGGCCAGAAAACGGTCCTCTGGATATCCGGGTTTATTATTATTATTATTATTTATCTTTATTAGGGAGTCTTTCAGCCTTGGGCTGGTTCGCCTCCAACTTACGGGTTTATTTGATTGTACGTCATTTCCAAGTTATGTATAGATACATTCATACCATTGGCATTTTGTATTTGAGATAAGACAGAGACAGGATGCGGAGGGCCCGCTTAGGAGGAGCGTAACCCATGTTATGGCTTCCATTTATTAAATAGTTCAGATAGGCTGGAAATGATAGGTTCATGGTGAGAAAATGTACCATGTGGTGCCCGTTCACTGTTAAAAATTAGATTCAAATCGTCAGGCCCTGGCCTGAAATAATGGGATTGACGATGATTTGTCAAGTTTCATTTTGCAATTGCATATAATTGTAAGTTTAGGTTTGCTTTTTGTAATTGTAAGATAGATAGTTTGCCTCAATTGAAACATTGAGTTGTATAAACTTGACGAGTCATACCTCTAAAATAGTAGTAGTTACAGTGCCGCATTATCTAGCAACCACTGCCTGCAACTAATGTTGGAGGGGTCGGCAGGGCTGATCAAAACTAGCATAACTCTTACACTGAAATGATCCCACTTGAAACATAAAGTAATTTTATTTATTTTCCTACTAATCTATCTACACACTTAGTTTTTTCTACCGAGCTCGGCTGTGCGGGTCTCGGCGGGGAGGGTTTCGCTGAGATCTCGGCGGGAGTGACATTTGATTGAGGTCTCGGATAATGCCTTTTCTAATAATCTGCCTACGTTTCTTTTCTTTGTTATCTACTTTATGCCCATTTTTATTTTTCTGCTCTTCTTTCCTCTTCTCTTCTTTTGTTTTGTTTGTTTACATATAACTAATACTAATACCTCCTTGTTTTCTCTCTTGTTTTCTCTCTTGTTTTCTCTCTTGTTTTCTCTCTAATTTGTCTACTATGTTCCACCATCACGATGAGAGATGAGCTACCGTACATGGTACACGGTCATATACACTCCCAAAATAGTATGCCGCAAGTAAGTATATCACAGAGGCAACTAAAGATCCAGAAACAAAAACCGATAACGCTTAAGATAATGAGCTGTGGTGATTTATATGACTAGGCGAGGTAGGCGACGATTGTGCGTATTTCTCACGTAACTTTTGAAAAGGGCCCATTTATAGCCTGAATAATACGTAAAGAGCATTAAAGGTCGCGTGAAAGTGGAACTTAATGAAGGCCTAAGTACTTTTTCGTAGTTTTCAGTTTTCGGACTTGAAAGATCGTCGGTTACAGTGACCTGCTTACTGAGCAGAAAAACGCTGTCCCAGGTCCTTACATATCAAAGAGATTTATGGTAAAATCACAGACAAACAGACGTAACTCTTCATTGTATATCTTCATTCATGCATTTAACGGTTGATTTGAATATTATCAGTTCCGCGAACTACTCGCCGCAGCGCTGGCATCGGATCACTTTGACGTTTCTATACATTCTATAGAACTTTTTTGCAATATTGTTTACGAGTTAGCGAGCAAGCTTGTTTTCCGCGAGAAGCCAGAGAGATGTCGTTACTGAGGTTATATGTTTTGAGATACTATGTTTTCAAGAACAAGTTTTTCAAAGAGTTACGTCTGTTTGTCTGTGGTAAAATCGCTTGTGTATCGTGTATTTTGCGAAACTCGTTTTTGTCGTTGGTTCCGGGTTTGAATGGATACACAAATTTGAGCAACGGTATTTTGTGATATGAGGGACTCGGTGGCCTTAGAGCAACCGTTTTTGCTTACTGAGCAGAACATCATGAGTCTAATCTCAGGCCCATCCATATTCAAGATTCGTCAATCGTTTTATTTGTTAATATGACTACATGGTAATAGCAGCAACTCGGTGATTAAAAAGGTGCTCGTCTGCCTAGTGGCAAACGTTTTTGCTTACTGAGCAGAAGACCGTGGGTTTAGTCCCAAGCTCCTTCGCGTTATATGATCGTTAGGACATCAATTCAGCTTATCGTTTACCAAAACGAACCCTGCTGCAAACCCAACCCTCTTATCCAACATCCCAGTGATTCCTCGTGGAAGTGCAGAGGTGTTCTCGGCTTCCATCAAAGTGAGTGTCATGTCAACACAATCCTTCCCACTCCTTTCTTGACCTGTGTTCGGGCGCGGCCGGCGCTGGTATTGCCTAATTTAAGATCACCAGTTTTTACACATTGAGGATGATTGCTAGTCCCAAGCATCGTCTATTGGTTCTCTGTGTAATTACAGCTGATCTGGCAAAAATAGAGTAGCAACCGTGGGGCGGTCAATCAAGCTCAAGCTCAAGCAAGCTCAAGCTCAAGCTCAAGCTCAAGCTTCAGTAGCCTAGACTTCCCACACGACCACCTGTGTGGTGTGTGGTGTGTGTCTTTGTGTGTTAAACAATTTTGAGTAACGTGAATCTCAGTAACACCTCATATAATACCTCATAACATGAGAATTAAAACCAAGTGCAATGTTATAAAAAGTGCCCAGAATTATATTGGACACATCCGGACACATGACATATCTGGACGCATGCAATTCGGTCCAGTGGTTAGTGAGAAAAACATTACTCAAAATTGTATAACACACATACATATACTCATCACGTGGTCTTCGACCTCGATTCGAAACAATACGAAGGGAGATGTCTGCCATTGGCGCAATTAATGTCGGCGAGGAAATGCGTCGAGAGGTGGGCACCTGGGATGCCATCAACAGGGCAGTCGCTCAAATGCTGTTGAACCTGCAACGTAAGTAGGCAGACGATCAGCGAGCTAGTAACACCAGCTAGCGCTGATATTATGAGAGGTGCATAACCACTTTTAGGAATACACTATTTTTCCGGTGTTTCCGATTATCCAGAAGGGCCTTCTATGGCCTTCGAGGGATTGAATCAATGTGGCACTGAGATATCTCTCTCAACTAAGAGTTTTTCACATTTTCTAAAAAATCGCAAATCTCTAGGTCTACTTTCAAGAATTGACCTTGATCCCGTTTATTCAGGATGTCCAGAGGACCGTTTTTAGATCACTTGGAGGAGGATCGATATAGTGATGGCATATTTTCTCTATGCTCACGATAGAATCCAATTAAGAAAAAATTGCGGGTCTCTAGGACCATTTTTAGGAATGGACTAATTTCCCGATGAATCCAGATATCCAGAAGGGCGTTTTATGACCACCGGGGGATCGAATCAATATGGAGCAGATATATCTCTTCTCAAATGAGGGTTTTTCACATTTAAAAAAGAAACGTGGATCGCTAGGTCTACTTTTATGAGTTGCTCATTTTCCTGGTGATTCTGGATATCTAGCTGACCGTTTCGTGGTCACCGTGAAGCAGAATCGATATGGTGATTGAATATTTCCTCTATGATGAAGATTGTATGCAATTTTGCAAAAATTGTGGATCGCTAGGACCACTTTTAATTTAATTGACCATTTTCCTGGTGATTCCAAATTCAGAAAGGGGTTTTATGGCCACCTGGTGAACGAATTAATATTTCACTGAGATATCTCCACTTAACTTAAGGATCAATACATTTACTAAAAATTCACCGAGCATTAGAACCACTTTGTAAAAATTACTACTTTTCCGATGTATCCGAATATCCTCAGGAACGTTTTCTGGCCACCCTGAAGGAGAATTGATATGGTGATGGCATATTTCCTCTTTACTCAATATTGTATGCAATTTATAAAAAATCACGGATCTCAGGGACTACTTTTAGTAATTAACCAATTTTCCGGTGAATCCGGATAACCAGAAGGGCGTTCTATGGCCACCGGGGGATCGAATCAATATGGCACTGAGGTATTTCATCTCAACTGAACGTTCTTCACACGTTCTAAAAAATCACGGATTTCTAGGTCTACATTCAGGAATTGCCCTTGATCACAGTGATTACGGATATCCAGAGGACCGTTTTCTGGTCACCTAGCAGCCGCATAGATATAGTGATAGCTTATTTCCTCTATGATTATTATTGTGTGCAATTTATGAAAAAAATCGCGGAACTCTAGGATCACTTTTAGGAATTGGCCATTTTCTCAGTGAATCCGGATATCCACGAGGGTGTTTTATGGACACCCGGCAGCAAAATCGATTCAGCGATGGCATATTTCCTCTAAGCTCAAGATTGTATGCAATTTAGAAAAAAAAATCGCGAATCTCTAGGACTACTTTTAGGAATTGAACATTTTTCTGGTGAATCCGGATATCCAGAAGGGCGTTTTATGGCCACTGGGGGACCGAATCACTATGGCACTGAGATATCTCTTCTCAACTAAGGGTTCTTCACATGTTCTAAAAAATCACGGATCTCTAGGTTTACTTTTAAGAATTGGCTATTTTTCCGGTGATTCCGGATATCCAGAGCACCATATTCCGGCCACCCGGTAGCAGTATCAATATTTTGATGTCATATTTCCTCTATGCTCATGATTGTATGCAATTTAGAAAAAATCGCGGATCTCTAGGTCTACTTTCAGGAATTGACCATTTTATCGGTGAATCCGAATTTCCACAGAGCCACCTTTCGCGGGTGTTCCCGTTCCGATTTGCCAACCACAAGTGCAATCAGTTCGTTGTCTGTTCCGTTCGAAAGTAGATAGTTATACCTTTCAAATAGTGGCTCAATCTTGAAATTTGGTAACCAAATCACCGAGAACCAGTCATGTCAACTTCAATCGACACGCATTTTGCTCGGGACTTTTCCGGGTTTTTCCGTTCCGGCTGGCCAACCACAGGTCCAATTGGTTTTCTATCTGTTTAAAATAAAATTAGATAGCCATATCTTTCGATTGGTGGCTGAATCATAACGATTGGTGATTGTATTGCTGAGAACCAGTCATGTCAACATGCATCGACACGCATTTTGCAGCCTTGGGGTTATGTCAGTTAATGAACAATTTATTAATTTTCTATAGGTCACCATTAAAAATTACACAAATTTCCAACTGTTGCAATGGTGACCAAAATTGTCACCGATTGCTTGCAAAAAGCGCTTTCCCTAAAACAGATTTCAAAATCGAATTCCATCCGGTCTCACTGAACGGTGCTTATTCAATAATCCTTGTGTGGTGATGTCCGGTCGGTCGTCATCAGCAGCAGCAGTAGCAGCGCTTTCGGCGAGTGGCGTTGAACATTGTTCTCCAGTACACAACGAAAGACTGCCTGCAAGCAGCGAGCTGCAGCCCTCATGAGCGTCCATTCATCGAAGAAGGAGGAAGAAGCCGCACCGCTACTGATCGGATTCAGTAGCTCTTCGTGAGTCGCTGTGGGCCATCTATGCCGAGCCCCTCACCCTCGTACCAAGCAACATACAGCTCGCCAGCCTCATCGGTGTTGACCACGCTAATAGCTCAGCATTTATCAACCATCACGAAAAAAGGGTTTTTTTTTCAGGACCACCATAAATAATTCTTAATTAAGAGATAATTTTCATTGAACGTTCACTTGCCTTGCTGCCAGTCACATCACCCCCAAAGCTGTTTGATAATGTACCCAGCAACAAAACGTTTGTGGTCAAATGCGTAACAGTATTGAAGTGGTTCTTTAAAAATTCTCGCAATGGCCGAATACCTTGTGAATTAACTAGAAACACTTCGAATTATGGTAAAGTTTTCTCCAGGACGCTAGAAGATGCAAAAAAATCTCGAATTTATAATATTAATCGCGACTATCTCGCGATTGGAAAAATTTTAGCAAGAAATTCCTCCAATCGATTTTCGCTTTTCTTATTATCTGCTGAATAAACCAAAAATTCCGTGCTTTTTGTGCATGAAAATGCATAATTTTGTCATCAGAAAACGAGGCGTTTCCGTGATGGGAAAAAGTGGTTTCCCTAACACAGTCGCCGAATATTGATACCCAGCACGTAATCCTACGTCAAATTTACGGTCGTGTCTTGGATACAACCTCTTACCTTTTTAAACTATTCAAAATTAGATGGAAACTACAAATTGCCTTTGAATCACTGCTACAAATCTCGTTTCAGTTTGTAATAATTGTGGTGTCTTCAGCTGAATTGAGAATTTATGAAAATTATGATTCAACAATTCCAATTTGCGAATGTTAGGATAAGGGAGCGGAAGATCCGCACAAAAGCAAATAACCGTAAAGGATAACACTAATTGTTGCAGGGCCATTATACAGTGGACTGTCCAGCTCGTATGAGTTAAGTACGATACATGGTTGTATCCAATTTACCATTGTATGAAGGGCCAAAAACGGAGGGTGGACCAGTAAGCAGAGACACTTACTCGTGATCCACGTGAGCAAGAAGAATCTACTTCCAATGATAAAAATGTTCCAACCAGATATTGAACAAGCCATCATACGAGAGGATAAGTGGGGAGAAGAGCCCACCTTCAATACACGAAATGTTAACCACAGAGATTTGGCAATTCCACTCTCCCCATCCAAATCGCTTCAATCAGACCCTGATGGTTCCATCCCTACCCAATAAATTTATATGTCTATATGAAAATATGTAGACTATAAGAATATAATACAACCCATGATTTGCTGCTCAGTAGCAAAAACAATCCCTTCAGGGTAATCGAGCATCTCAAATCCACGACACTTCACGAAAAAATATGATTAGGTTTCCGCTTGGTGAAACAACAGAGATACGCGATAATTCATATTGTTGAAAGTTAGGGGGTGACACCCAAAACATTCGCCCCGGATGTTACCAAGTTCAATTATTGGAGTTCTGAAATTGTAATTCCGTTGACTGAAATATTCAACAACACAGATTTGAATTTGGTTATTTTGAATGAGGTATGCTAGTCTTACATGCGTTAATAGTTTCGGTCATTTCACCTGTGTGATATTCATGTCAAGATTCCAGGTCATAATTGTTCTACTGTTACGTCACATCTCCTCCAAACTTAATCATAATGAAAAACAACCTGCTTTCTCTCTCTCTCCATATGCCAGTGAATGGAAGTCATACTCACATGCAACGCTGATAATCCGCTTGTCCTCGAGCGAAAAGTTCGAGAACCACGGATTGGACGCCCGGCAGGCCAGCTCGGCACCGTTGTTCCCGGCCGAGACCCGCATCGTCAGTATGCTGGAGGTAAAATTTGCATCCTGCAACGAACACAACAGATAGTTGATTAAACGGCCAACAACGGCGTCCAAATTGCAGCTCGTTTGCTTCCTTCCTGCCAGCTGCAAATATCAAACTTACATTGTTATCGCTATGAACAGTGATGTCGGCACTTCGCAGAGGCTCCCCGTCCAGCAGCCAGACGATTTTCGCCGCCGGAAAGGAACCCCACGCTTCGCACCTAATCGGTACGGGACGACCCGCGGTGAGCAGCTCATTAGGGGTAACGATTTTCACCCGGAGTGGTTTCACTGCAAATAGGTCGAGAAGCAATGATTTTGGATCGCACGGCATGGACATGTTAATACTTACGGTGTACTTGAATGGAGACTTCCTTCGAAAGCGATGGAATCAGCTTGGAGACGGCCGCTTTGCATCGAAATTTGGCCCCGTAGAGTTCCCTCGTGACGGTCCCGAGGAAGAGCTGATTGACCATTGCGGCAGCCCCGTCGATTGCGGATGGATGACTTGTACCGGATATCTCCCTATCACCGTGCCACCAGGACACCCGAGGCGGAGGTCGACCTGCAAGCAAAAACGCATACCACAGTTTCAGAAATGGGAAAGAACTTTGGATTGCGGATTAATTTGAATAATCCACCCCGCCGATGAAGGTCTCTCAACCCAGGCAGACTTGTGTCGCTTAAGCAAATTCTGAGGAATAAAATTTAATTTGGCTCATATATCATTCATACGAGGCCCGCCTTCCTCTTCGATGATCAAGACGACGACGACGATGGAGGGAAAAAAATCGACATCCAACGTACAAGAGCTTCATGACTGACAACGAAAAGAATGACAACCCGAATAAAAATTTACATCGGCCAACATTATGATGCTGAAACTAAGTTGTGTTTATTGGGAACTTTGAGGTTATATTTACAATAGAGCTGCTACACAGTACATACTCATAATAAACTAATGCAGATTTAATGTCTCTCGACTCGGGTCCCTCCCTTCCCTTCCGTTCTGCCCCGCACGAAAGTAAAATCTTTCAATAATAAAATGACAGTAAGAGCTCTTCTCAGCCATGAATATAAAGTGATTCGTCCTCCTTCCAATTTCTCAATTTCCTCACCACCCTTGATAGGAAAAATTCGCTACAAAGCTTTTGTCACCTTCCAGCAGCAAACCAACCAACCAACCATTGAATCCAGCTCTAGCTTGTCTGGTTCGCTGTCAATCCATTCTAATACATAATCAGTAACATCATTTCCAAGCTGGCTGGTCGAAACGTAAGCGAGCGAGACTTGTCTTGTTGTGGATGGATTCATTTTGGGCTGCCCGAACATCTCATCCCACTGTGTTCATCAGCAGAGCCATCATCGTTGGCTGGTTTGCAAGAAAGTTGTTCGCTTTTTCCCTCTCTAAATAAATAATAAGTCTATCTGGAGGCAACCAACGAAGGACACCAGCTACTGGTTTGGAAAATATCGCCTCAGTTTGGTTT